>NC_089789.1:30141105-30228605 GCF_040412425.1 Macrobrachium rosenbergii
GAGAGAGAGAGAGAGAGAGAGAGAGAGAGAACGAAAATAGAAAGCGCTTCGTAGAAAAATAATACGTAATGATCTTATCAGAGGAGCATATGTACATAAAACAAAGGAAAGTAAATAAACAGGTAGAGATACAGAAAGATAAGAAGCGAGAGAGAGAGAGAGAGAGAGAGAGACAATGGAATGCAGCGCTTGCGACAGGAGGAAACCAACAAGAGACAATCCAGTTTCCAGTTCAAGGAAAACTTCATTTTCCAGCCACGGCAAGTTCATTCGAAAACTAGATAAAGACAGAATAAAAGAAGTAAATAATTTTGAAGGCAGTATCCGTGAAATCTGTTTCCCCTGGTGGAGAATTGTTGGTAAAATTGTTTTCGAGATTTTCAATTTCAGTTTTTCCAGTTACACAGTTATTGTTTTCAGAAGTAAAATTAATGGGAAGCCTTTATTTAATTTCTCTTTGTTTTGTTTATAGATGATCGCCATTCACTGGGGTTAATCTTTTGTATAATACTGGTGTTCGCGGTTTTCCTTGTGATTTAAGTTCATTTTCAAGAATTAATTTCATTAGAATAATTAGCCTATATAGCCCCATTTGCAAAATGTACTTCGTTATGCTAAAGTTCCTCAATTTAGCGAAATTATTTTCCAAAATACACTATCTTTATTTCCAAACGGCAATATCATGAGAATTCCTAACTTATTTCCATTTTCTTAAAGAAACCCATATGGTTCGGGGATACCTTTGTGCATTAACTTCAAGTGGATAGAATAATTGGATGATAACTCCCTACAAACCCCTGTTTTGTTCAGGAGTTTCTTTGGCAGTTACTTTAAGCGAATAGAATAACTGGATGATAAATAATACCTCACCTCGCATAAACAGTAACGTAGAAGTGAAAGCAACGAGAGAAGCCTACGAGGGAAGAATAAGCGGCTGACTCTTCCCGCCCAGACCTCTAAAAAGAAAGTTGTTCCTACGATGACTTCGCGCATTTGTTCGATGAAGGTGACTTTATTATGCCACAAAAGGCGCCTTTATCATTCGGTTAAAGGTGACTTTACCGTGCCACTAAAACGGTCTTAGTGTACGGCAAATGCGGCGTCATTAATCGACACAGGCGACTTTACTATATATCAAATGTTGTTTTATCGCGTAACAGATTTTAATTCTGTTACTGATCGAAGGAGCGCTATAGGTGTATAAGGCCAAGTCCCGGAAAAAGAAGCAAGTACAAAAAGACTTCGAATTAATTATGAGAACTTGAGATGCAAAACATTAACATAATGTAATACATAGCGGAATTAACATAACTTATACGAGGTATAATTATAACGACGTTAACAGAAAGAACTTTGTAATCCACACAGTAAAGCTTCTTGATATCTATTCACTGCATTTCTACGCATAATATAATCAAAGGGTCATATAATTTTTAACCTATCATTCAACTGTGTTACATCAAAAAGGTAAACAACTTAGTAAAGTTTAAAGATTCAAAAAAAAAAAAAAGAGAAACACACTTCATTTGACTTTCTAATTAGTCTTCGTGCTATGGAAAATATTTGATGTATCGTACTTGGCAACAAATATTCAAATTAAGATTTCACTCTAGTGAAAGAAATCCTTTGAATGTGATAATAAATTTAGCCTTTTTACATCGACAGTTTAACGCCTAAAAGAACGAACTGAAACATAAAAAACGCACGAATTATTCACTCATTTACATTCGTATAAGATATGCAGCACAGGGCGCGTGTTCCCAAACGATGACTCAGTGCAAAGTTAACCTTCAGTTTATCTGAACAATTTCTGCGGGAAAAAGTCGGTGGTTTTTGGAAATAACATTTCGTGTGACTGTATAAGGGTAACGCGCCGACGCCCATTAAATTCTCGCACTAGTATCCGGCTGCCTGGAGATTTTTGCTTGATTAATTGGTCAGCATAGTCATGTTTACGTCTATGAGTGTGTGTGTGTACATTTACACATACACGAATGTGCGTATACACAGTCAGACAGTTAGATAGACAGGCACGTGTTTGAACCTACCTTACCAGAGATTCGAACTCGTGTGTGTGAATCTACCATAACAAAGATTCGAACCCAGGCCTTGTAAGGTTACTTTATAAGCAACAGTAGACTTATTTCCCTCTACCATTAAGTGACTGTCATATATTCCTGTCCAGTTCAGCTATTGTCTTTAGAATCGACATCAATTCAGCTCCGTCATGACAGAATACTTCTTCAGTGTGTATGTGTGACTGTCCAGTATATGGGTATGTCAATGTGAACATTTATACATCGTATGCCATTTTAATGCTGTCAAAATGTTAAGCCACGAGTATTTTCTGACACCAGAAGGGTTATCCGAGCATAAACATACTATATATATACAGTGTATAAACATATATATATATATATATATATATATATATATATATATATATATATATATATACAGAAATTATATATATTTATATATGTATATACATAAATATAATATATATATATATATATATATATATTATATATATGTTTATTTATATATATATATATATATATGTATATATATATATATAAAGAGAGAGAGAGAGAGAGAGAGAGAGAGAGAGAGAGAGAGAGAGAGAGAGAGCATTTATACAGGCACATGAACACATACAGCATTCTGATATTATATTCTTATAGAGTTCAGATCGTTCCTTCTGCATACTGCTGGAGGTCCAAGCAACAATCTGCCTCTGCCCCGCCCCCTCTCTCTCTCTCTCTCTCTCTCTCTCTCTCTCCATCTCACTGAGTGGCGCCAATTCAGGGTCGTAAGATCCGGTTGGAGGGACCGCAGTAGGATGAATGGCCTCTAACCCCCCCACCTCACCCCTACCCACCACCTCTCTCTCCCTCTCTTTACCTTTGAATTATAGGAAGTATTTCATCTTACCCTTTCCCGCCGTTAATTACAGACCAGGACTAGAGAAACCCAACTTGGAGAAAGCGTAGAATTTGGTCTTGAAATTTATGCGTTGATATGAGTGCCACCTTATTTTATTTTCTTATTTTATTTTCTGATTATATTCTCGGTAAGGAAAAAGAAAACTGACACGTGCACTTAGTTATGAGATGAGGAAACGAATGAGGGGCTGATAATTTCTCGTATGGAATGATAAAGGAGGGAAGAATGAGAATGGTTTTTCAGGCTGTCTTCCTGGGGATGAGATGGACAGGGAAAACTCTTTCGCATTTTCCTTGGGGATGATAATTGAAAGTGAACCGATCTATTTTTTTTTTATAGTCGTAAATGAAAAGTTTCTTTGAATATTTATTTGAGAATAGTCGAGTGAAAAGATTACTCGTGTTTTTTAGAATTTTAGGTAAGGGAAGAGATGGGACTCGCACACTTTATTACACACATACACACACACACACACACACACACACACACACACACATACATATATATATATATATATATATATATATATATATATATATATATATATATATTTATATATATATATGTATATACATGTACACAAATAAATATATATTATATATACTAAATATATATGCATATGTATATATACTAAATAAATATATATATATGTATATATATATATATATATATATATATATATATATATATATATATATATATATATAGTACTGTATATATATATTTTATATATATATATTACTCGTATATATATATAAACATATATATAAACATAACAATAAATGACTTTCCCTTTTCGGAGGAAGGCTAAGACTCGTACTTCCTTTTCCGAATCATAAAAGAATGACCAGTGACTAATTCATTTCTTGTGGAGCTTGAGAACGAAAAAAAGTAATTAATAGTTTTATTAGTCGAATAAAGAGAAAGAATTCAGCTGCCCATGAATGAATGAAGTGTCGAGTGTTATCTCCGAACTAGATCTAGTTAAAGAATTGGTATGTTGATCATCCACCTCCCAATCTTCAAACATACGAAATTGCAGCCCCCTTAGCCTCAGTAGTTTTATTTTATTTAAGGTTGTGTTAGCTATAATCGTTAAGTTGGCAACGATATAGATATAGACCACCACTGGGTTGTGGTTTCGTACAGATTATATGAGACCACCGAAAGATAGTTCTATTTTCGGTGGCCTTGATTATGCGCTGTAGTGGCTGTACAGAAAACTCGATTGCGCCGAAGAAACTTCAGCGCATTTTTTACTTGTCTTACGTTAAGACGGATCTAACACTTATAAATGACTCAATGAATTTTTGATGATGTTAAGGACTGAATATTCACAAATACCTCACAGAATCCTTTTAGTTAATGCTCTGGAAGAATTAACATTTTATAAATGATTACAAAATGTATTTTATTGTAAAGTGGATTGGACGTTTACAAACGACTCGTGGAATCCTGATTAATGTCAAGAAGGACTGAACATTTACAAATGAATTCTAGTTTGAACTATAAAGTTAATTAGGATCTAAAATGTATAACTGACTAGTGCAATGGTTGTTCATTTTAAGGAAAACTGAAATTCATAAATTGCCCATAGACTAAGCAAGGCAATGGAAAGTAACTTATACTCTGTAGAGTTGGTAAGGGATCAATTGCTAACCTGCATTGTGTTTTTTTGTCAATAAGGGAACGTACAACTGACTTCCACGTATGCAACAAGATTTGCAAGGACTCCTTTTTTTTCTACAAAAACTAGCTACCCGTTGTCCGTGCTGTGTCGTTGCTCCCAAGTTGTATACCTTGAGTAGATGGAGAGAGAGAGAGAGAGAGAGAGAGAGAGAGAGAGAGAGAGAGAGAGAGAGAGAGAGAGAGAGAGGCGGGGTGGGGGATGAGGGTGGCTTAAGGTGGGCGTGTGCCGGATGTACAGTATGTAAGCATTTTGCTAAGGAGAAGGAAAATGAGAAGCGAAAGGAAATTAGAATGATTACATGCCCCATCGTGTAAACACACACTTATACAAATATACATTACACATTTTGCTTGATATCGAATTCACCAAAACTTGAAAATAACACCCAAATTGGTAAGTTCTTCTGTTATGAAGTTATGCGAAAGTATGTCCCCAAGCGTTTATAAACACACACTCCCCACATACATACAAACACGCGCACATACCTCAAACTTCACAGACACAAACTCGCGCGCGCGTGCACACACACACGCAAATGCTAACAAACGGTCTCCTAAGAAGCGGAACCGTATATCACTTTGCGAAAGAAATCACTATCTCAAGATTTCAAGTAGATTAGAATTTTTTTCTTTCTTTCTTATTTTCACTTCTTTGACCACATTGGTAGTTAAACTTCTCGCTTTATTCTTAAATTCAAGGGAAGTAAGTTTTTTTTTTCTTAATTCCTCTCGTCCGGTGAATTTGGACATTTTCAAGCCATCTTTTATATTCCTCCAAGATTTATTTCTTAGTATTACAGTAGAATTGCACTAAATTGATATATATCACTGTATATATTCGTTAGTAAATTATATAAGAGCAAAACTGAAAAAAATAAAGTTGAAAGAGCAATGAGATTAATCCTTTCTTTTTCCTACTACGCAAGTAGTCAAATAAATAAAAACTTAAGGTTCAGTTCAGTTGTTACATTGTATATTCCACTGCTTCCTTAGTTTAGGTTATGAGGAACCCGAGGTAAAGTTTGGTAATATATAATTATAAAATCGTGGAAATTATTGCCTCGTACCACGATAAACTTTCTCTCTCCCATCTTAACAGCCTCTGTCCTCTTAGCTGTCTTTCTATTTTAACTCATTTTATACTCTCTCTCTCTCGGAGTGTACTTTACCAAACCACTTGCTCACTGAAACTTGAAACGTAGTATCTACTTTTCTAACCCCGAATTACTTCCTTCTCTCCCGACAGACCACCCGGGCCAATGTTGGAGCGAATCGCAGAAGAGGAGTTTCTCCGACGGTAAAAACTGGCAGGAACCCAATTGCGTCCAAGTGACCTGCACAGCCTACAAGGGGAGACTCTTCGTCCAATACGCATCGTAAGTTTCCTACTGTGGAGTCCTGGCCAAGTGTCGGCTCAAAATCGATTCAATTTTCATAGAGATTTTATAACTTCCTCATAACCCCATTGCCTGGAATTTTTCGAAATTCTGCTCCAGAGTGACATCCTCTCTCTTTTCGCTGTATCTGGCTTTCTCTGGCCTGGGCTACATAAGGGCATTAGGTTGTATGTCTCACAGGCATCTGCACCTGAGGAAATCTTCCTGGTTATATTGATGATGATGCTCACAAGCCTATCGGAGACTTCGCCAGAGCAGAATTACTTTCCATCACTTCTTTGGAGCAGAATTACTTTCCCTCACTACTTCAGAGCAGAATTGCTTTACATCACTACTTCAGAGCAGAATTACTTTTCCTCACTACTTTAGATCAGAATTACTTTCCATCACTACTTTAGAGCAGAATTGCTTTCCCTCGCTACTTCAGAGCAGAATTGCTTTACATCACTACTTCAGAGCAGAATTACTTTTCCTCACTACTTCAGAGCAGAATGACTTTCCATCACTACTTCAGAGCAGAATTGCTTTACATCACTACTTCAGAGCAGAACTACTTTCCGTCACTACCTCAGGGCAGAATTACTTTAGATCTGCCAATTGATTCTGCTGTTTTATATCCGTTCACATTCCTTTCCTGATTGCTTTGCCTTTAGATGTTTGTTATGTTGTTTCTTCTTTTTGTTTTCCGTTGTTTTCCTATTATGGGAGTTTCAGTAGTTGAGATGCTGCTAAGCTGGTTGGTGGACTTTTCAGCTATTGCACTACGAACGTCTTCTCGTTTTTAGATAATAATGATAATGATTTATCTATATATTTCAACGTCATATTGCATGTTACCAATAATGATGATGATAATAGCATATTCAACAATGACTGCCCCATTCATACTCAAATACTGAACGACGAACGTTGTCTCGTTTTTGGATAAAAATGATATTGATTTTTCTACATACTTCAACGACATATTACATGTTACCAATAATGATAATGATAATAGCATATTTAACGGTAATTGCCCCATTCATACCTTAAATGCTGAACGACGAACATTTTCTCGTTTTTGGATAATAATGATAATGATTTATCTATATATTTCAACGTCACGCTACATGTTACCAATAATGATGATGAAAATAGCATATTCAACGGTAATTGCCCCATTCATCCTTAATGCTGAACTACAGATGAACATCTTGCACAGATAATTTTCACAGCATTATCCGCATCACACGCAAACATATACAAAAGGCTCGTCAGATAGATGTGAAATCTCTACCACAAACCCTGCCCCATTAAGCTCTATCATACACGCGCTCTCACGCTTCCTGGACACCAAAACCTTCAATCATGCAGGCAATCCATTTTGACAATATAACTGCGCAAGTAAAGCACGAGCACGTGCAGTTAGTTCCCAAGAACTAAGTAGAAAGTTCCCACAAATTCAGACTCGCGCATGAGGAAGTGGTAAAGTAGTAGATAACAGGAAAAATGACATCATTCTTAACACTCATGAAGAAAAAAAAATCTTGTCAGATTACTTCAAGCATTTTTCATCGCTGCTGCGTAGTGTGAAGTCCCTGGAGTGTGGAAAGGGTCAGATTTTTTAAGCCGTGGGGAGGTTAGTGGCTGGGGAGGGGGTATATATACAGTATTATATGTAGGGGGATATGTGGAGTGGTCGGGTGCCACATATACGCTTGGAGGAAGTTGCATCATCCGACTTCTGGTGTTGTGAAAGCCTTGGCATCAAGAATGCTGGGTCGTTTTTATCTGACAAAAAAAAAAAAAAAAAAACAGTTCACTGTGATCTTGACATCTTTTTGAGTATGGAGGAGATTTAATCCAAATGTCAGTTTGGCTTGTCTGTTTATCTCCAGCGTTAAATTGGTGTCACAACTTCAAAGGTCAACGACGTAAAAACAGAACGCTGTGTGATCTAGACGTCGTTTGGCTATGGGGGCGATGATGGGATTGTAGGATTCTCATAAGCAAATATCTTTAGTCTATCAATCTGCTCTTGGATTTTCGGGTCACATTGTGACTCATTGCTGCTCCCACCAGGGTCCTCAGATATGTCACAAATTTCAGTCATGGTCAAGGAAACGGATATGTCCTCTAACGACCACCCATCCAAATAATGAACAGACTTAATAAAGTCACTTCGCAATGTTCGTCTCATATAAATTTTGAACTGACGTTACAGCAATAAAGATTAACGATTCCGAATTTCCCTCCCGAAGACTAAAACCTTATATAAACCAGTTTGTTTCCGTTATTATTAAAACTGGCTTTCTCTAGATTAAGTATTTTTTACCTAGTTTTCTTTCTCTAAGCCTGTTCGTTCTAAATTCCTTGAGCATTTATTTTATGTCCCTTTTCTTTTCCCTCTATTCTCACATATTGTCATTCTGTAATATTCCGATCTTGACTGATAATTACATGGCTCATGTCTCTATGTTACAGAATATATATATATATATAGGAATATATATATATATATATATATATATATATATATATATATATATATATATATAATATATATATATATATATATATATATATATATATATATATATATAGTATAATATATATTTATTGTATATATATATATATATATATATATATATATATATATATATATATAAATATATCATATATAATATATATAATTTAATATATAATAATACATAATAACGATAATGAAAATAATAATTTATAGTGAAGAGAAGATAAACAAGATAAAGAAATAAATAACTGCTTCAGTTTCTTCTAAACGCAAAGATCACTTCGAAAAAGAACTCAACCCTTCATATATTGGAATTAAATTATGGCAGAAATACATAACTTCCCGCTTGTTTGCTGTCAGTTATCGTAGAAATTAAAATCAGCTTGTTAAATCAAATGTTAAATTTGATAATCATGTAAAATGTAACCGTTAATCATCTCCGCATTTTCTTTTGGGTTATAGCAATTGCCATATCTACTGTCATCTCAGTATTATTATTATTATTATTATTATTATTATTATTAATACAACTATAACAAATTCACATGAACATATCAAAATAATCTTGAAGCATCACTCTCGCTATCCCTTTCACTCTTTTGTTTTTGTTCATAAAACCTTAAAGAAAAACATCTGTTCCCCTTTGTTGACTTTCACTTCTTCCTCAAAGTCTTCCTCTGACGTCATTGTTTTGACAGGCACTTCTTCCTGACGTCACGGGATCGCTGGGTAACTTTGCGAACTCGCGCTGTTCAAAGATTAACTCCGTTTAAAGTTACTATAATTTCGACTGAGTGGCTATGTCGCTTATTTATTACGCCGTAAATTATGTTCTGTGCTCTCTCTCTCTCTTCTCTCTCTCTCTCACTTTTATTTAAGGATAAAGTCTAGCAGTCAATGTCACACTCAAGAAGTCATAAAGTTATATGCTCCTCGGCAGGAAAGAAACCATATTCTCTCTCTCTCTCTCTCTCTCGCTTTCTTTATTATTAAGAAATAAAAAGTCACTAAACGTTACTCTTTGTTTATAACATGCTATCTTTGATCAGACGTAATTCAAAACGATGCTGATATGTAGGTGCGGAGCCTTTTTAATTTTTCGATATCTTGCATATCATTTATTATTTAGGCTGTAAATCCTGTTCCTTAACAATAAGACATAGTGTTTTTATAAACCACAGTTGGACTCGTAAAGCTTATTTCTTAGCTCGAATCCGTATGGACTCTTGAACTTCTTAAAATCGCTAACACTTTTCAAGTCTCCTGTTCATAGTAAATTTACATAGCCTTGTATTTACCCAGAAATCCACAAGTCTTTGACAGAAGAATAGACACTACTCGCTTGTGCATTCTGATCAACGTCATTGACCTCGATCACTTCTTTTTATCTTTCCAGATGCCCAAGCGTCGGCGTGCCACCCGGCTGCACAACCACCAGGGACTTGAAAATGCCATACCCCAGCTGCTGCCCAATGCCCTCATGCCCTGAGATTCCCACTGCCGCCGAACTGAACGGACCTGAATACGACGACTTCACCAACTGGATCAACGAACATTATGACCAACAGACGCAAATGGAATAGAGGGGAGAGAAGTCGAGTGGAGCCATGCTGTGAAATAGCTCAGTAAACAAGGTGCAGTTTCCTTCGACTAGAATCTGCCTCGGCATTGTCCGCTTTCTCTTAGAAGTAATGGTTTTGCTGCGCTTTCACTCGGAGGAAAACAGAGGGCTTCCGTGGAGGAAGAAGGAATACCCTCGTAAAAAGTGAGGTTCATTTTTTCTACGTAAAAAATGTATGTTTGATTTTTGCAAGAAAACTTCGCCACGTTTATGGGAAGTCCCTTGAAGAAACAGGGTCAGCTGGGGTTATGTGAAATCTAATCGAACCCCAAGCACTGGCAAGTAATCAGCAAGTTTTGCATACTTTCATACCATCAAAGTCAACCGATATATCGTGGTCAATTTATAATTATTTGCAGCTGAACCCAACAGACATTTATTACGTAGGAAAAGTTATAACATAAATACGAATCTGTTTGTGGTGCTACTGATCGACGCTTTCACTGCGTTTCAAATATTTGTCTGTTCATTTTCCTTTTCTATTTCCTCATTTCCTAAGTTTAGTTAACTTGCAGTCTTGCTCCTCCGAGTGACGTCAGCAAAATACAGTTTAAGATTTATGTACAAAGTTCAAACACGTTCATACACAGATTCATGCAATGTATTTTAAATTCAGCAGTCTCATGTGCGTATGCAGACGTTCAGATATTTATTTATTCGTCCGTTTCATCTTAATTTTCATCCTCATCTTCATCATTGTCACCAGTTTTACAGTCATCGTGATTTGCTAAGTCTAGAAAAACAACTTTGTCTCTTATCGACAAAACTTTTTTCCGTCAAAGTGAAAAAGGATTTAAATGATCAAACCATCTATATATTCCACCCACGTTTTAATTAATATTCTTATCTAGTCTTGATTCATTCATGTCTTTTGACATTCAGCATTATTCAGAATACCGTATAAAAAAAATTAAAATTCTGCCCAGTCACAAAAGATTTCAGTTGTTCAGATAAAGACACAGCCAAGTTGTTCACACTAAGACTTCTTCTTCAAATCTTTATTTTCATAGTCTGTTCCTTAATTTGTTTTTATATATTATATTTTCGTGGTATATTCCCAAAAGTATGGTATTTTATGCTCTGTATATAATTATCAAGAATATATTATGGGAATCGTGGCCTCAGGGCCGCGCGATGTTACGGACGCAAAGTTATGAAAGGTTTCTCTGGCACCATTAAAAAAAATTGACATTTAAATTTTCCAGTCAAGTCCTTTCGGTTATTGAAATTCATTTTCCCAGCTGTTCACGATAGTCAGATATCTCCGGTTTTGTCATTTTTATATCTGAAGCTCCTTTTATTTTACTTTGTTAAAGTATATACTTTGCTTTTCTTCCCATGTTGCATTTCCCTAGTCTAAATCTTTGCACTCCTATCTAGCAAAATTGAACATCATGATTCACCAACGCTTTCAACAGACCATAACAGCCTTGTGCGAGGAGCAATGGGTCACACGAAGGCCAGGGAATCACCTTTCAATAGGAGTAGGTGCATTAGTAGTAGCAGTATTGTCCTTTACGCAAAACTGTCTGTATCTCCGTAAAAATAAAAACACTGATGCCAATAGATTCTGCTTGCATACTTCGCTCCGTAACTCGGTTTTATGTTCAGTGATATTCGCGTTCGTCCGTGTGATTAATTCCCATTCATACAGTGATTAATATCACATAACTCACCTGGAAGTTGAATCATATTTTTGAGTCTATATATCGCATAATTATAAGTTCCTATATAATGTTGTTAGATGTTCAGTGTTTAGTTAATGGATAATGGTGTGAACTCACTGTACCCAGTAGCATTCAGTGTCATCCCCAGAGCCTACCGGACTTGCGTTTTCTTTTCATATATATCCCACTCGAATGGGCAAACTTTTCTATCAAAAGTCAAAAACAAACAAAGAAAAAAGAAGATGGCCGGAATGGAATAAGTTTTTAACCCCCAAAAGGGCACAAAAATTTTTAAAAAAGTTTCTTGAAGGGGGTGCTAATTACAATAATTCTAAAGATCTAGACGTAAAGTCTTTCTAATGATGAAACAAGTTCGGTGAAGGCTAAGAGAATGTTGCTATAGTTACAGGTGTGTCTCGTACTGTATTTTCATGGAGTAATAACATTAGAAGTTCGAGTTATTCATCCATGAGATGCTAAATCATGTCATCAAATTATGAGATTAGGGTCAACTAATCGAAAAGAAAAATTTTATTTTGGAGGTGATTTTGTATCTAAGATGAAATCCTGTTCTAAATTTTTCTCTAATTTTAACATTGATCTAAAATAATTTTCTTTCGTCGCTTCACAGAATCACTGTTTCCAGTTTCACAGTTTTTTTACTCCTGAAACCACAGACTAGCAACATCATAAATCCTAGTAGTGTCGTTTTCATTTGTGGATAACACATCCATCGATAACTTCAGACGTAGGCAGCTATATCCCAACCGAATGTCAATCATGAAAACCCATTTTTCATCTTATTAAAAGTCAGTTTGATCCCAATTTCCTCAATAGGGCAGCTACAGGACAGCTAAGCCTTTGGGCTCTAATGAATTTGCGAAAAGGGTAGCTAAAGGACAGCTAAAGCCTTAGGGCTTTATTTAATTTCCGACAAGGGCAGCTAAAGGACAGCTAAAGCCTTAGGGTTTTATTTAATTTCCGAAAAGGGCAGCTAAAGAGCAGCTAAGTCTGAGAGCTTTAAATAATACAGAGGCAGCTAAAGGAATTGGAACGACATTTTTGAATCTGACTCTTTAATTTCTTAGCATATCAGCCCAAAGTTATCTACAAATGAAGAGAAAACATTCACATTGCAGTTATAACCAAAAACCGACCAAGACTAGCTTGCACAGGCAGGTAAAGACAGTTTAGTTTCTAGTGATGAATCGAATTGATATCTCAAACTTACCCACGGGCTTCAGACATCGAAGTAATCATAACACGCTATTACAAACAGCGACTCACAACTATTGGCAATTTTCATAAATATTACATAGAATGAAATACAAAATTAAGGCGAACTTTAGACAGCTAGTGTTGACAGCTATGGCTGAAGTGACAGGCAGCTGAAATCCTGTCTTGCGTTACTCTGCAATAGCAGCTACGACACTCAGACATCATCCACAGAAGTGGAACAATCTACGAGACTTGAGTGACGACCATAACAAATAAATGCAAATACTGAGATGTGGAACGAACAGCTAAAACTGCAGCTATGAGAAAGCCTAGGAAGCAGCTAAACACAGATATGTACTTACTGTATTGTCAGCTAAAACATCCAGCATTGAAAATGATTTTGTAAGCAGCTACACATCTTGCATGACCAGCTAAAGGATCCACTTATGAACAGTTCTTGTAAACAGTTAGATACAGCTAAGAAATAACAGCTTAATCCGCTAAAACATCCAGCTATGAACAGTTCTTACAAGCAGCTAAATACAGCTAAAAACGAATTACGCAATCAGCTACACTGACCAGCTTCGAAAATTTCTCATACGCAGCTAAATGCAGCTTAAAAGTCGCCATTACTAGCTAAACATTCAGCTATGAACATTTCTTACAAGTAGCTAAATATAATTCTTAAGAGCAGCTAATTGCAGCTAAAATCATCTTGAATTATCAGCTACAGCTTCCAGTTAAGGAAAGTTTTTATAAGCAGCTATGAACATTTATAAACTACTCTTCTATGCAGCTGAAAACTGCTATAAAAAATCATTATAAACTTTAATAACCAAAGGTGGCTTGAATATTTGGCAATGAACGATTAAATACTCTCATTACAAAGTTGAATCAGCAGTTAATACATCAAGCCATGAGTATTTGTCAAAAGTAGAGAAATATTGCTAAAATTATCAGTTATAATCACCTAAATCTGCAGCGAAAAATATTTCTTATAAATGGCTGAACGCCAAAAAAATTATTGTTTAAATAACAGATACAGTTGAATGCCTTATGTTAAAAAATGGAGACAAAATTATTATAAGCACCTATACAGAAACCTGGGCACAACTGAACTCCTTTATTTGAGATTTTAATAAGTTTGGTGAATTCCATAAGTTACATTATCAACAATCTTTCATCCAACCAGAAAATGTTCGAAAGCAGCTTGCTTGTCAAGTTTCGGCCAAAGAATCTGAAAAAGTATCGAAGTCCGGAAACACGAGGATTATCAACAAACACTTGTTTTAACTTCTCGCAATTTTGTCTCCAAATATCTTTCATCACTTATTGGTCGGCAAAATATGTTTGGCCCTGATTCTGTCTCCAAATCTCTTTATCGCCAATATTCTTTCGAATTGCTGCTCGAACGGAAAATAATTATGATTCAGTTCAGTGCTTTTCTCAGTAAGCTTTTCTGTTATCACCCCTAAGCATCACACAGAGAACGGAACTGGTTAAAAGCTGCTGGTCTGTGGTTTCACAATTCTATCATCTTTATTTCATCCACTGCCATTATTTTCCAGCAATTCGGTTCTTTCGCCATCACATCATACCTGAACAGATTTCTAGCCTTAGATACAAAAGTGTTATTGTGTTGTTATTATATTTATCATGCGTATTCATTCTCTCGCTTCTCTTATTACACGCTGAAGCATAGAAAAACATTCAGTGATGTTTATTTTGGGAGATGATATTTGTTATATCATTAATTCTAAGCAGCAACTGTGAGCTGATGCTGAAACCATTGGTCGAAAGACCAGAATGATAAATGAAACTAAGTATATGTGGCATTTTATTTTGTTGATATCCTGTATATATTGATACCAATAAAGTCTTCCATTACTCTAATTCATGTAATTTTTTTTTCTCCTGAAGTCTCTCACCAACTGAGCTTAAAGTTTTTTTTATTGTAATTTATCACCTGGTGATGAATTTTTTAATGACCAGCTGACGGTTTGTCTTATCTTGTAGCCAGTCTTCGATCAGATGTGTCTGTTTAACCTTTGTCTCCTGATGATAATCGATATCTTTTAATTAACATCTTATCCCTAACTGATCGATTTTTCTATGGGAAATAGCATTCCGCCCCCTATAAGCATGTTTCTATCTCCATCTTATAGCCAGCTAACAGCTGGCCTTTTGGGGGAAAACTTTGTTGCCAAATGGTAGTCGGCTGTTATTCCTAAAGTCTTGCCACCAAGTAATGGTCAGTTTATTTATCACAATTATGTCAACGGCTTTCAGTTAATATAAACATCAGTGTCTTGTTATTAGCTGGTGTTTAACCTCAAATTCATGTATGCGAATGTTTTTTTTTTATTTGATTACCGAGCTTAGGATTTCTATGGGACTGTAAAATAGTCTATAGTTTTCACGTCATTTTCAAGGACCAAATTCAGTACCTTCGTTGACGCTGGAAAAATAGAAGGTCAAGACAAAAAATATATTTTCAAATGAAATGGAATTATAATAAAATTAAGACGAATCAGAAGACATTAAAGAAATCGAATGACCACCACCTTATCAGGGCTACACAAGATCATCATGGAATTCACAAAAGATATTAAATTCTGCAGACGACACATCTACGTGTAATATTTAATAATAAATTAAAAGATTAAATGCTTATAGCCAGCATTTACACATACAATTTCAGGAAAGTTTATTTATTTTTTTCAAACTTCTGAGGAAGGTGAAATTACGCTTTTTTACACGTATTGTGCAATATTAATTTGCAATGACACAATATGCATGAAAAAAATTGATAACTGAAGAAATGTATTAAACTTCTGGACTCTTAATAAGTCTTGGATTAAATTTTGTGATGCTAAAACTTGCTCATTATTTTCACAACTGCGCAGTTCGGTAAATCATATTAATTCAGCTTATAATTACTCTCTTATTAACTATCAGAAACCTAAAATAAATGTGAAAATAACAAAAATATAAGGTGGTACAGGTCGATGCTCTGGGTGAATTTTCACTGTGACTTTCAGATAGCACGAGCAATGACCTTTTTTTTTTTTTTTGAGACAATTGGAACATTGTCCGCAATGGTGAAGTTTATTGATCATTGTGGACAATTAGACAGAATTCTGGTTACTGATATAACTGTAGCCGTTGTTGCTCCAGTATTTCATTTCTGGTTGATTTCACTGCTGCCATTATCCTCGGCCCTAATACAGTAACCAAAAGAGAACTGTTTATCACACTGGAAAATCTGGCGCTCGACCTAAACCTTTCAAGACTGAAATATCACTCAAAGAGGTTATAAAGAGCAGAGGAGCAATTACGAAAGTAATGCAGGTTTGCTGCGAATCATAGGTTGAAGCAAAGATGTGTGCTTGCATCAGGCACTTGAAGATAATGAGGACAACTTCTATTTGCATTTTAGAAGATTGGGGGATTTTTTAATATTAGAAGGTTTGAGGCAAAAGCACAGGTCACAGGTTTTATAATAACGGACCTGTTTTTTTGCTGATGATACTGCCGTTACGAAGGTTGCTGAACAAAATATCAAAGGCATGCAAAATGCTCGGCCTCGTCATTAGTTCTACAAAAACTGGTGTTATGCTGCCGGGAATGGAGAGGCATAAGTATTTTTGACTGGATGTTAGACTGAATAAAATTTCTGTCTCTTTTTCCCAACTTAATTCCACTCATTCCTCAAACCACTAGTGGAAAAATAATGATAAAATAATAATATTGAAGATTTAGATAATAGCATAAATGAGAAAAATAAAAATGGGAAAAAAATAAAAAATCTATTACAGAAATTACATATATACATACAAATATATATATATATTATATATATATATACATATATATTTATATATATATATATATATATATATATATATATATATATATATATATATATATATATATATATATATATATATATATATATATATATATATATATATATATATATATATATATATATATATATATGAAAAATTGGCGCCGCCCCAATGAAATTTTTGCTGGATCCGCTATTGCCTCAAACCCAAGATAGTACGGTAGCAGGAGTTTTTGGCCCCTTGTCGAAGGGAGGACGACTCAACAGAGTACTCTCAGCAATAAATAACAAAGGTCAGTTTACAATGCTTATGTGTTATTTCACTTTCATAGATCACCCACGAGTGCACACCAGCTCGAGAGACCTGATAGCTTTCCATTACTTGAGAAAGATCCTTGTGATAAGCTAGTTTCAGAGGAAGAAAAAGGTGAGGGTCTTGAACAAAGCAACTTATACTCACATAAGTAAAATGGGGCTCATTGGTTGGTTGATTTAAATTAAGCCGGCTTTGTGCCAGGAAGGGACCTAACCCAGACACGGCACGAAAGTTTGGTAAGTCTTAGAAAGGACTAGGTAGCCTGATGTGAACCTCTGGACATGACCACAAACAGAGACGAAGATTCCGATGCATAGGCCATCTTACAGTGAGTGATGGAATTAAAATTCACGAGGGAAATGTTGTTCGGAGAAATACAATGAAGAAAGGGGGGGTGGGACAACCTCTTTTGCGCTCCAACTCTCTGAAGTTGGATCTTGATCGGTACAAGACACGAGGAAAGGAAAGGCGCGCTGGAGGGCATTACCTGAGTATCTTGATTAGTGATGTTCGATGGAGCCAAAATATTAGTAGCACGGTAGTCGTGATAACGCTCATCATCAGTGTCATAATCATCATCATCATTAGCAGCAGCAACAGTATTAGTACAATTTACTATTAACTGTGTTTGTTATTGTTGTTGTCGTTAAAACAACAACAGTAAGATTAGTAGTAGAAGTATTATTGCATTAAAAAACAGAAGTAGCAGGTAGTAGCAGCATTACCAGCAGGATAGGCAGCTTCAGCAACGGTCGTGTTGCAGTAATAGTAGTTGGACCATCAGGAACAACAGTAGTAGTAGTAGTAGTAGTAGTAGTAGTAGTAGTAGTAGTAGCAGAACCATCAACATTAGCAATAGTAGTACTGGAAGAAGAATCTCAGCATCAGTAACATATGTAATACCAGTAGCAGGAGCAACGGCAGAAACACAGCACCAACAATAGTGGTAGTAGCAGTAATATTAATAGCAACTCATTTTCTGCAGAGAGACCAGTTCTCATCATTGCACTCTCGGTCATCAAGAAGATATCGACGTGTGGCCTTCTTCTTCATGACAACGCATTCTGTCATGGCGCCATTGGGTTTCGTCGGGTACCAGTCTTGTCCGTCAATGTTACGGCCATCTCCCCACGTCCGGCCTCTGGCGTCCACCCACCAGTCAACGGCTGAAGGAAGGAGTCAGTTGAATTACTCCAGACATCTGTATGATCGATATTATTGAAATCTGTAGGAGGTTCTTCATAACATCAGCAACAGATGAGCATTTGCTTCAACATGATTTTGAACATCAGCGTGAATATTAATTTGACAGTCTTTGAAAATCAATTTGAAAGCTTCCTCGGATACCAGTATGAATAATAATTTGAGCATAAGACTGAACGTCAATGTCTGCCTCACCATAATCATCAATGTGAACTTTAATTGAACATTAACTGAAGCATCAATGGAGAAACAAATCCGCAGTTATGCACGGGTACACATATGTTAAAAAATAAATCTCTACAGAGAGCTTTCGAGAATCTGTTCGATTCCCTTTTCAGATTCTCGAAAACTCTCTGTTTAGAGTTATTTCTAAATATATTTGTACCTATACATAACTGTGGATTTGTTTCTCCATTTCAAGACTCATGCTACTATGAGTATTTTTTTTTTAAAGCATCACTGTAAGCTTCGATATGAAAATAAACTTGAACGTCAAAATGCACGTTCAATTAAGCATTTCCAATAAAAAAAAAAATAAAAAGAGGAAAATGAGGAACACTTCCAACAAAGAACCGTTCTGGAAAATCCGCAGGGAACCTGACTTTATCTGGGCCTCACCTCCAGCCTCGTCCATGTACTGATCCGCAACATGCAACTCTCCAGACACTGAAGGAAGGAAGAGATTGGCCCCTCTGCTCTGGCAAAACAGAGAGGCGTTATTCCACGTCCTTCTGGTCTGGTCGATGTAGAAACACCCGGTACCTTCTATGAGGAAGAATCCATCGTCGCACACAACATCTGAGGCGAGACGAGTGATTCAGTTTTCATGAAGGCCAGAAAATTAATGCTAATGTCTTTCACGAACAAAAGACTTTTTTTAATGCTGAGGAGCTGGGCGGGCAGTCTAATGCCCTTGCCTAGCCCAGATAAATATGAAATTATTATTATTATTATTATTATTATTATTATTATTATTATTATTATTATTATTATTCCGATGGTGAACCCTATTCATATGGAACAAGCCCACCAAAGGGACGATTGACTTGAAATTCAAGCTTCCAAAGACGATGGTGTCCATTAGAAAGAAGTAACAGAAAGTAATGGGAAATACAGAAAGAAGAGATCACCTATTCAAAAGGAAAATTAAACTGACAAATTAACAAATACATAGAAAAAATGTAAGTAAATGATTAAAATACAAGCTGAATCGTATTTGGGTAGTAATACACTGCAACTTCGCTTGAACTTCGAAAGTTCCAATTCCCCAACATCCTCAGGGAGGCTATTCCACAGTCCAGTGATGTGAAGAATAAAACCCTCCGGAACCGAGAATCAAAGAAAAGGAAGGCGAGTCAGATTTAATTAAGAAGGATACGAATGACTCGCCTCATTAAGGTGAAACAACAATACAAGTTTGCCGATTAAGTGAGGATAAAACCAAGCCTTAATTTAACACGAACGTCAAACTTACGTAGTCCAGCATAATCGCCAGGTCAGATACCAGGACACAGACACGTTGCTGAAGAAGTGTTTTGTGTTAGGCAAGATGCAGAATGTAGCAATTTTCAACGAAAACTGATTATTTTATAATGTAAAGGCTTAAATTATTCAAAGAACAAGTTGATTGGTTTCGAAACTGTCAAGATTAAAAACCAAGATCTATAATATATATATATATATATATATATATATATATATATATATATATATATATATATATATATATATATATACTGTATGTATAAAATTGGTTTTAATCTTTTTACAGTTTTCAAACAAATTAATTTGTTCTTTGAATAATTTAAGCCTTTATATTATAAAAAATAATATATATTGACTTTGGTTTTAATCTACAGTACTGTACATATATATACATATACATATATATATATATATATATATATATATATATATATATATATATATATATATATAGATATATAGATAGATGGATAGATATAAATAGCTCTTGGTTTTAATCTTTAACAGTTTTCAAACAAATCAATTTGTTCTCTAAATTTCAGAGTTTTAACTTTAACACACACACACACATACACAAGTGAATGACTTGAAGATGAAACTTACCATCTATCTTCTGAGGCTTGATCAGGGTGATTTCATTTGCCACAGGCAACAAAAGAGCTCCAGAGACTGATTGGTTGGTGAAGTGGCAATTAAAGGAACCTGAAGAGAATCCATAGAATACCCATAAGACATTTTAAAAAACGAGTAACTCCTTCAAGAAAAAGCTTACTGAATATCATGGAACAGTCTTAAGGTATCATTCCAAAACGACTTGAGTAAAAACCATGGATTATCCGTAAGTTATTTGACAAAAAAGGTATTTCTTTCCAGAAGTTTAAGAAAATTCATTAAATGGTCACAAGATTTTGGGCAAAAACTAAGTTCTTTCCGTAACTTTACGAAAAGTCATGAATGCTCATAAGGTTTTGACAAAAAATATCATTACATTCTTTCCAAAAGTTCAGGAAAAATCATGGGTAGTCATAAGATATTTAACTTAAAAAAAAAAGGCCATTCTTTCCGAGAGAAATTTTAAAAAAATCATGGAAAACCGATTTAAGAAAAATCACAAGAACGTGATTTTCTTCATGAATGCTCTCATAAGATATTCAACAAAAGGAGAAGGAGTTACGTCGTTCTAGAGAAGTTAAAAATAGTAAGACATTTGGTAAAATAAGCATTTTCTTGTTACAGGGAAGCCTGACGAAAGTACGGTGAATACTTAAAGGCACTTGCCGTTATAACCATTTTCTTCGTAGAAACAAAAAGAAAGGACACTGATTACTCACAAGGTATTTTGAACTGAACAATGAAAGCATTTTCTTTCACAGAAATTTCCGAAAAGTCCTAAAAGGATATTTAGCAAAATAAGATTTATTCATTCAAAGGATTCTTTAAAAAAATGTAGCGAAATACTCCTAAGATATTTGACAATACTGTATTAGTAGTTAAAATGTACGAGCATTAAAAAAAGTCGTTAAGCTCTCGTGAAAAGTTTGACGAAATAATAACTTCTTCCTGACGAAGTCCAGAAAAGTCGTAATGTCTTTTTAAGGAATTCAGAGTCATCTTCGAGGTACTTAATTAAATGAGTATCATTTTCACAGGAAATTTAGAATCTTATTTGATGTAAAACAAGTAATGGCTTTTTAAGAATACTAAAAAAAAAAAAATAGGGGAAAGTGTATAATAGTAGTGACAAAAAACAGCAATTTACTTCATTTCTGTTACATTGTACTTATTTTTCCGCTTTACATTTTACTGTTGACAAATTATTATCCTCTCTAATTAAAGATGCATGAAAGTAATCAGTTATCGGGTATATTTAATGAGGTTTAACTATTTTTCGTCAACTGGACCCATAATGTGCCCCAACAAAAAATGCATTCAGCACATTCAAAAATCACATGGCATATCAGACCGTTACGTCACCAGGTCATTCATAACTTACCGAAATTGTCACTGTCCGGTTGAATTGTCACAGCTGTGCAACTGGGCAGAGACTGGCACATCAACCTACACAAGCCTGGGGAGTAAGAAAAGCAAGGTCAGTAACGTATTAGTGAGGGTAGGAAAAATAATTCGATGGTCTGTGGTCAGACCAATTTAACCAGGTCGTGGTGCAACATTGCCATTTTTATCTTCTCGTGTCCCTTTCTAAATTATTCACTGTCCATGAAGTCATAAATTATTTCTGCAGATTTGGCAGAGAATGGGAATTACGGTTAAAAAAAAAACAGACACATTTCTACCAGTATCATTTTTGTTCTGCTCGCAGTGGTGATTTGAAAGTTTTCCTTGTACAGAAAATTTGCAGGTACCGTAATCAGAAATTTGACGGCATTATTTTCACAAAAATTATGGTGAATTTGGTAATGCAAATTTACGCTAAATCATCCACCCTCCCTAAGGTCATCAATTATCTCTTGTAGATTTGGCAGAGAACGGGAACAACAACGGTTGAAAAAAAAAACATTTCTATCAGTATCATTTTTATTCTTCTTGCAGGGCTAATTTAGTCAGTGGCTTGACACACTTCTATCAGTATCATTTTATTTTGCTCGCAGTGCTGATTTTGTCAGTGGCTTGAATCTGGCTTTGAAGGTTTTCCTTGTACGGAAATTTTCAGGTACTGCAATACAGAAATTCGATGGCATTATTTGAACAAAAATGAAGGTGAATTTGGTAGCGCAAATTTACCCTCCAAAACCTACCACAGACTATTAGTGTGTTTGTTGGACTATGGCCTTACAAGCGTGGGGGATTTGATTTTCTAGGTCGTGTCGGTGAGAAGCACGCAAGAAGCAGATTACTGTAATTAAAAATTCATGCCTCGTGAAAGGCATCAGCTATCTGATTTACCAAAATGAGCTGTTAAACAGGTCCACATAAAAATGGGTGATTTCATGATCATCGAAATTAGCACTGAGCTATAAAACGAGATCGATTTATGAAATTTAGGCCGTCATGCCCAGCACTCGGGCACTTACGGCCATTCAGCGCTTGCTATAAAATGGGTTCCAGGTGTGTTCTCTGAACAGAGTAGTGGGTACCTGAACGTATCTATTACTTCCGGATCATTCAAAGACCGCACTTACGGCATTTAGCCTAATGGAAATAATATGCCACCCAAACAATTACTAAGTTGCACTGGCTGTGCACTAGCGATGACTAGTTCTGCATTGGGAGAGTGCGTAGAGCTCTCGGCTAGCACGCTGTTGGCCCAGCGTTCGATTCTCCGACCGGCCAATGGAGAATTAGAGGAATTTATTTCTGGTGATAGAAATTAATTTCTTGTCATAATGTGGTTCGGATTCCATAATAAGCTGTAGGTCCCGTTGCTAGGTAACCAGTTGGTTCTTAGCCACGTAAAATAAATCTAATCCTTCGGGCCAGCTCTAGGAGAGCTGTTAATCAGCTCAGTGGTCTGGTTAAACTAAGATATACTGAACTAGCGATGACTTAAAAAGCAATCCTTCCACTTAGAGTGCACCTTCGAACTGCACTATAAATAACATCTGAATCTGTTATAACATGGCATTCTACTTTAAATTATTTTTGAAGTACATATTTATATTTATTAATAATTACTAACACTTTCCTTGCGTATAATAGCAGGCATTCTTATAGATGCTTCCTAAAGAAATCTGTGGTCTATTTTGGCTAGTTTTGGTGCCACTGTGTGAACTCACTGAGAAAAAAATAATTAACATTAATTCATGCTTATCGACGCTTCGGTGCCACGAAGCCATAAGTTTTATTAGACTTAGGACAAGGGTTATTTCAGTTGTTCGTGGGTGCACTGTGTCGTAACCCTTCCAATTAATCTTAATTTAAAACAACTGACCACAAGTTATTTTTACTGAACGGAAGTCGTGTGAATTATTTGTTTAACCGAGGTTGACGAAATGCTTTCATTGTGCTTGTAATTCCTCCGCTGCTTAAATTCTGTCACTAATCTTTATCAGATGATACTTTAGTTTTGTAGTAATCTGGGATTTATTCTTATTTTATTCATGTAGTATGTGGTGATTTATTCTGATTTTGTTTCTGTGGCGTTTTCTTAATTCACTGGTGCTCCATAATCCTGAGGCATATAAGCTTTCATATCAGTTTTTATTTTTTTCTGTCAATTCGAAGCGTTTATTGGTTTATGAGTATTTGTCACTAGTCAGACCTAACTGCAGTTGTTATGAAGTCGGTTACTCTATTGTAAAATTTGTTCACTGATTTATTCATTTATACAGAAAACTTGATCGTCCTCCATAGCAGACTTCATTGCTTATTCATTCTGATAATCTATCGAATGGCACGAGAAAGAAATTCGTGTGTGAGAGTTTATTGATCTTAGGAGAAATGAATTGTTGGATCCCTGTCTCGGGAAACTTATAAAGGATTCACATCATTTATTACATGGGACTGTCCCTGCCAATGATATATATGTGATCCACCATACTTTGTCAATTTGATCTGGGTATTGATGAGAAACATAGTACAATGTACTACTTGGAAGAAATGAATTGTCATAGACGAATTATCACTGATCCATAAACCACCAAATATTTTCTTCTCGAAGGCATATAAGTGACGTAGACAAATTATCACTGATGTATAAATTGTCACATAATTTCTTTTCGAACCTGTTGGTCGTGTTTCTAAATCTCAGACAGCAAACGGAAACAGGTGGAAAAAAATTCTTTTTGGTTTTGGAAAAGTAATTTTTTTAATACGGTGCAGAATGTTAACGCATGTGCATAATTCAGTGTTACCGATATCATTTGATTTGTGAGTTACGTCATCAGGAATCATGGGCATTCTTATTACCATTTTATAAGTCTAAATGAAGTTCCGTGTTGAAAGGAGTCTCACCTAGTTCCTCTTACTATTGAAATAATGGGCCTGATTATCGCATGTTCTCAAAAATAGCTTCATTTATCATACCGGTGACTGCTTTGCTGGGCCAAAACAAAGGATTGCTTTTAATCTCTACGTATTATTTTTTTCTGCACTAATCATCATTCAGGAGGGAGTGAACTTAAAAAGGTGAAGTACATAATGTACGTACTTGTTCTACCATTACGCCTGATGCAAGTGGAAACGTACTGAAAATTTGCAGGTCAATTTTTGAAAGCCATGGTGAAGTCGTTATATAACAATAATGATAGTAATTATAATGCATTTTCTTTATCTTTACGGAATGCTGTAATGTATGCGTTAGTACCAGACTGACAAACAAGATAAGAAAAGAAATAAGAATTACAATCTATATATATATATATATATATATATATATATATATATATATATATATATAATGTATACATATATATATATTTTATATATATACATATTATATATATAGACACATATTTTATGTATATATATATATATATATATATATATATATATATAATATATATATATATATATATATATATATATATATATATATATATATATATATATATATATATATATATATATATATATATATATATATATATATATATATATATATCATTAACTGACAAGGGCATAGCTAACATAAAAGTAATGCGTGTCCGTAGGAAATGCTCAGCTTACACAGAAAACCTTTTCAAAACTATTGTTGTATCAGTATTCCCTCCACGCTGTGTTGATTAATGTCGCGTGCTACGTCCCACTTCCTGTGATTTTTCAGGCGCTTCGCATGTATCGTTCCGTTCACTAATTATGAAAAGACTACCATATATACTTTCCCAGTTTTTCCTGTAATACTGTAATTTACCCGGAGGGGATTTATGCTCACTTTTTTATATCATCCAGCCACGGAATTCTGCATGAAGTAGCAAATTCAAATTTGCCATCAACATAGGAAATGTCTTCGATGCCGGAACGAAATCGTTACAATTTTCCATCGACACAGGGAATGTTTTCGATGACGTAACGAAATCGTAAGTCCCGTTTATTCGTCAAGAACGTCTGGGACTTCAAACTTGCCACCAATATTGCCTATTTGGAGCCAAGATTAAGCGGCAAGGCGTTAACAAAAATGGCGGAAAACGTTGCTCGCGTGACACCACCATAAAGGAAAAAGTTTTATGTGTAGAAAACGAACCCAGACACAGGAATTCACTGTAGTAAATGTGTAAGAAACCTTAGAAAATGGGTTGGTGGATGATTTCTAAGCACATTCACTGAAAATGGAAATCATATAGAGAGTGAAAGCTGAGTTTCGGAATTCCTGTGAACGTTTTATTTATGAATTTAGAGAAAGGTTTCTTGGTTGCTTTCTCTAAATTTTTATTCTAGAAGAAAATGTTGGTAATCAATAATAATAATAATAATAATAATAATAATAATAATAATAATAATAATAATAATAATAATAGTGGTAGGCACAACAGGAACTGTTAAACAGCGACAATTACTGCGATGGCAAAAAAGACGAAAATAAGAAAAAAAATATTAACGATAAAATATTATGATGATGAAGATGATGATGATGGTTATTATCCTTCGGCATGTACACTTTACTTATTCATAGAAACATGGCAGAGTAATACATGAAAATCTGTCAACTTTGTTTGGATACGGAACATCAGAGTTACTGACCTTCAGACACAGGAAATTCATTCCTAACTTTTCAAACGATCAAGAGGACAATCTCCGTGTTATTCAGTTAGTTGAAGAGTCTTATCCACATGTCTTGGGATAAGGCAGTAAGTCTAGATATGACGTTAATATTCACATGTCTTCTCAACACCAGTTCGGCTCCAGTCAACCATATATAAAGGTAATACTTACATGTCTTCGCAACACCAGTTCGGCTCCAGTCAACCATAGATAAAGGTAATACTTACATGTCTTCTCAACACCAGTTCGGCTCCAGTCAACCATAGATAACGGTAATACTCTCATGTCTTCGCAATTAATACCACACTCACACACACACATGTGTATATATATATATATATATATATATATATATATATATATATATATATATATATATATATATATATATATAGCAAACACTCATATATATATATATATATATATATATATATATATATATATATATATATATATATATATATATATATATACATACACACACACACATATATATATATGTTTGTGGGTGTGTGTATATAAATATATATTTATTTAAATATAAACATTATATATATATATATATATATATATATATATATATATATATATATAATATATAAATATATCGTGTGTGTGTGTGGTATTAATTGCTAATTTCACCAAAGGCATTTCATTATATCAAGACAGCCTTTTTTAATTTTTTGTATCTCTTCATACCTTTCAAAAATATATATATATATATATATATATATATATATATATATATATATATATATATATATATATATATATATATATATATATATATATATATATACAGAGTATATATAAAATATATATATATATATATATATATATATATATATATATATATATATATATATATATATATATA
The DNA here is from genome assembly GCF_040412425.1 of Macrobrachium rosenbergii. Lineage (NCBI taxonomy): Eukaryota > Metazoa > Arthropoda > Malacostraca > Decapoda > Palaemonidae > Macrobrachium > Macrobrachium rosenbergii. The sequence goes on from NC_089789.1 coordinate 30,168,541, forward strand.
TATATATATATATATATATATATATATATATATATATATATATATATATACAGGCAGTCCTGGTTTACTGACGGTTCCAGCTTACGGCGTTCGAGGTTACTGACGCTTTTCAAATATATTCATCAGAAATTATTTCCCGGCTTACGGCGCATGTTCGGGGTTACGATCGTCGTGCATGATCCGGCGGTGGCCCAAACGGCGATAATCATAATTTGAAGGTTTTGATGTAAAACTCAATAATAATGCAGTTTGCGTCGTTTCCAATGCACACCCAGAGCATTAAAGTAAGGTTTTCTTATGATTTTTGGCGATTTTGTGATTTCGGTTCTGACAATTTTTAGTTACTGTATGGCATAAAACGGAACCCCATCGTAAACCGGGGACCTTACTGTACATATATATATATACTCTCATATATATATATATATATATATATATATACATAGTCTACAACCACCATCTTAACTGGTCACTTTCCTAATGCAGTATTTCTAGACTCATACTCAACGAAAGCATTAAATGGATGATAAACTACTTAATTTAAACTATAAAGCCAAGCACTTGGGCACTTTATGTTATTCAACTCTTAAGACAGTGAAAACTGGAGTTGGAGTTTTTGGCCACCATGATAAAATAATCATGAAAACAATAAGATGAAGAACAAGGATCTAAAGGTGGAACTGAGGAAAAAATCCACAGATAATCAAAGAGGTAACAGTTAGAGAAGTTGGAAAACAAGAAGAAAGAAAGGAGTGGGGTGGAGTGGAATATAAAATTTAGTCTAAAGGCCAAGTGTTGGGACCTATATGAGGTCATACAGTGCTAAAAGACAAACTGAGGGTAAAAAAGTTTCAAAGGTGTAACAGGAGGAAAATCTCGTAGTTGCACTGTGAAACAATTGTTAGGAGAGGGTGGAAAGACAAATGGAAGAAAAAGAATATGACCAGAGGTACAGTAAAAGGAATCAAAGGGGTTGCAACTAGGGGCCGAAGGGACACTGGCAAGAACCTTAAGTAGTGCCTACAGTGCATTGCATGAGGTCACACTAACAGCACTATCCCCCAACAGGGAGAAAGAAGAAAGGGAGCTGGAAGGAAAGTAAAGCAAGAGTGGGTGCGGCTAGGGACCAAAGATATGCAGCAGACACCCTTTAGCAGTGCCTACAGTGCACCTCATGAAGTGCAATGAAAGCACTAACATCCTATGGAAGACAGCCTTAAAATCAAAAGATAAAAATGTAAAGGAACTCTTTTGGCAGATGAGTTACCTACCCACTTAGAGAATTAATTTTGATATCTCAGTTGCTTAACATTGACCTTATTCTCTTATTAGGTGAAGAACAAAACCACATTGGGGGTGATAAGATTTAAGATGAGACGTAACAGTATGGTGATGATAATGCGATTGAATGTCTAATGACCATGGTTTATAAAGTGTGTCTGGAGGAAGAAAATCTTCCAGAGGAATGGGTGAGAGGAATAATTGTCCCATTGTATAAAGAAAGAGGTGACAGAAATGAAAGTAAGAATTATAGCATGGAAAATATCAATTAGTATACCAACTATGGTAGTATTTTGATATTAAAAAAGTAAGATATAACAAAAAGAACTGACAGGGAAGAACACTGTAGGTTTAAATAAGGACGAGAGTGTGTGGTTTAAGTGTTCATTATGAAGCAGTAGAGGGAATTTGATGCTAAAGGAAAAGAGCTATATGAAGCATACATGGATCTAGGGAAAACTTATGACAGAACTGATACAGAGTCAATGTTGAGAGTGTTGAGGATGTATGGTATAGATAATTTGGTGAGTGATTAAAAGTCTGATGGAACTGATGCATGCATTACAATATGTAAGTGGGAAATCCTGCGTACTGTACAGACTATGTAGGTGGAAAAGCTGTCCATGTAGACTGAGTAGATGGGAAATGACCAGTTTGGCGTAAGTTTGGCTTGCATTAGGTTCCCACTGCTTTTTAATATCTTTTGGATAGTGTGATGCAATCAGTCAGAGGAGTTTGACTTAACAGAAGTGCTAAGTTACATAATAAGAAAATAAGTTGTCAATGGACTGTGTAATGGTAGTTGTTTGCTGGTGATACAATGATTGGGGACAATGAAGAGAAATTACAGAAACTAGTAAAAGAGTCTAAAATATTTTACAAGAGAAGTTAAATGTGAGCAAGAATAAGGTTATGAGTGTAAATGTAAACCAGGAAAATGGAGCAATGAATGTTGATATGGACTGTGGAAGAATGGAAGCAGATGAACTAATATATATGACCTAATGGCAGGATGAGAAAAGAGATGAGGCACAGAACAGAAGAAGCAAGCATGGTAGCAAAGTGTGTGCAAAATTTTGCAAAGAGAATTAGTGTCTATGGAAGCCAAAGTGGTAATGTGTGAAGGGACTGTAAGAGTCACTTATCTTTTATGGGTGTGAAGTGTGAGTGTTGAATGCGAATTAATGAAAACAGTTGAATCTGTCGATTTTAATTGTACACGAAGTACATTTGGTGTAAGATGAATTGAAAGATGAGATATGCAGAAACACATATATGGGATACAATTGTTAGTGGAGGTGAAAGGATGGATCAGTGTTTTGAGATTGTGTGAAAAGAGTATATAACTTGAAAGTGTTAGCAAGGAAGACAGGAAGACAAAGGTAGTTCTGGATAGATGGATTCTGGATAGATGGACTAAAAGATGTATTATACTGGAAAATAAGACTTAATATCCAGGAAGCAAAAGAGTTCATGAAAGATGTAGGTGAATGGTGCAGCGTCTGTGTCAGAAGGTTTGATGCACAGCTGATGAGTCTTCTGATACAGTGGAACTTTACTGCACAAGGGTTCATCCACAATTCAACATTTAACATATCAATGTGGCAGTGACTGTTGTATTATTCTTTCCCTAGAGCTACCCTCTGTGGGAAGAAAAGCTAAATGCAGAAAAAAATTATACTAAATGGAAGAAGAAGCTCCAAGTGTTAACCTTGTATCTCACCAATTATCATAGAATAAAGTAGCAGCACCATGGACTTCTCTAACATAGTTGCAACCCACACATCAACTAACTACAAGGGGAAAAATTCACTGCTTGGTTAACAACTCTAGAAAAGTTTTATGAAACTTGACTAAACTGTTCCAAATTACTCGGGGGATCAAACTTGGGACCTTTTGCTGGTGAGGTGTTCATTCTAACTGTAGCTAAAAATTAGAACAGATATGTTTGTCTGTTTTCCCTTTTGAATGGGAAAATAGACAAATATATCTGGGAACTTTTCCTTGTACATCATAACTTATCTGTCTTTTATATATACAAAGTCAGTCTGAAGGGTAACCTTTTACCCTTTTCTAGCCCAGACACAATGAAAATAAAAACAAAAGGAAAGAGAAGAAAGGAAGAGTGAGGTGAGAAACCAGAGAACACAAACAAAAAGTTATGAGGTTGCCTAGCAAAAAGAGAGACCCTCCTCCTAAGTTCAAGAAAAGTGATCAATATAGTACCTCTAGAAAAGAGATACAAAAGCCACCTTGCAGAGGAGAGAAAGGGATTAAGAATAAGGTGAGTATGTGGTCACTGATCAAATAAACAAAAATCAGTCAAAGTGTACAAAAGTGTTTATCAACAGTCCTTATTTTGACTTCACTGCAAATTTATGTTCATACAGTAAACTAATATGATCACTGAAACATTACTCTTGGCAAGTGATTACTGTTAGGGTTATGGATTTTCAGCTGAGCTGATTTTTAGTTTCCTGTAAAAGAAAACTATTGAGATGGTTCTGTCTGTCTGTCCACATTTTTTCTGTCTGCCCTGAGATCTAAGATCTACTGATACCTGCAAATTGCAAGTTGATCATCTCAGCATCTCAGCAGCCCTCTTTTATTTTTACTTAGGTTAAAGTTAGCCATGATCATGCATCTGGCACCTCAACAACACAGACCACCACGGCCGGTCTGAGAGTCTCAAGAGCCATGAGAGTTACATACAGCATTATAAGCTGTACAGAAAACTTGGTTGTGCCAAAGAAACTTCGGCATACTTGTAATATGCTATTATTGGTAAGGAAACATAAAAATAGATATGAATAAAAGCATGTGTCTAAACAGTAAGGATCCCTGGAGGTTGATGACATCCAGAAAGAAACATAACAAAGGTATAAAAAACATAGAGCTTCAGTACCAATAACTCTCTGTAGCCACGAAAGTCTTTGTTTTTTAAGCACTACGTCAAAGATCATGGATTGGAGATACTATAAGACAGGCTCATAACTAAACTCTTAATTTTGCTGGAGTTCAGCTTCCTCCCCAAATTAGTACTGTATATTACTTTCACAGATATCAGTTAAGGTAGACAACACTACCTGTGAAATACCATTTAATTAGGTCTGGACTCACTATAAATACCATTAACAAACTCTTTCTGTTGCTAATCAATTAAAAATCCTGTGAATGGGAGCAAGGACATGGACATGGCCTCTCACATCTGATTGACAAAGTTTACATATGAGAGCCTGGTGGTTATCCAAGTCAAAAGCAGCACCAAAATCTATTTCAGCAAGACTGGATTCATCCACTGTGAAGGTTGTATTGGATGTAACTGCAGGCATAGCCTTTTAGGGAGCAAAGACCTAGAATCATGGTAGTAGAGTACTTAAATAAAGGCTTTGAAAACATCTTTTCTATCTATTCCTGGTATTAGGTCCTATACGCTTTCCACTCAAAGAGTCAAACCCAGGATGTTTAAATCCAGATCTGAAACTGTGATATATCTGGATTTAGACATTACCATGGCCACCTTACCTTTCAGTCTGCTACCTGCAGCTGTTCATCCATAAGCCACAGCTGCCAGGAACTTTCCATTAACAATTCTAGCATGATACCCTCCTCCCCATAGGAGGGTAGTGCCATCAGTGCACCTCATGCGGTGCACTGTAGGCTTTACTTAAGGTTCTTTGCAGTGTGCCTTTGGCCCCTAGCTGCAACCCCCTTCATTCCTTTTACTGTACCTCCTGTCATATTCTTTCTTCCTTCTTACATTCCACCCTCTCCTAACAACTGATTCATAGTGCAACATCGAGGTTTTCCTCCTGTTACATCTTTCAAACCTTATACTGTCAATTTCCATTCCGGTGCTGAATGACCTCATAGGTTCCAGTGCTTGGCCTTGGGCCTAAATTCTATGTTCAATTCAATTCAATATACCCTCCTTATCAACAGACCAAAAGAAAGGAAAGGTTCAATGATAACATTCCCGAGGATCTAGAGCCCCATCATTTTTTTTACATACCATTAAGTACTTTAATCAGACCAATGTATTACACTCCAAGAATCTTAAGAAGACTGCCCAAAGAATTTGTTTTTAATGACAGCTGAAAATGAGTGCAAGGCAAAGTTTAAGAAGTTAGGCAGACAGGTGGGAAGAGAACCAAGGGAACAGAATGAAAAGTGATATGTACAAAACCAAATTGCTACCATCTAGTGTTCTGTAATTATTGAATCTGTATGGCCATGTTTGTTGTATATGTGAACAGTCACCTGTTGTCAAACTTGTATCAGTTAATGATCATTATCATGCATCATTGGTATATAGGGCACTGAGCAAAGTAATACCTTCCATAACTGCACGTTGATAACTGGCAACCATCACCACAACCGGAAATCTGGTATATGAAAGTGCTGTACTGTATTAAATTTTCTTGAAAAGTGACTATCACTGCTGATCATTAACATTAACTTGATATCACCAGTCACTGGCAACCTTGCTGCTCAGTTGAGTGGCAATCTTGGTATCCAAGCTATCTATATTTCTGATCATAAAATTAATACCTATCCATTGTATTGACAGTGATGGTTATTCATTTAAATCAGACTGAATTACTGATCTTCCAAAGGCATATGGAAGGACTGGCATTCTAGCTCAAAGACCAGGAAGGGGTAAACTAAAATAGTGCAGTTTTCTCTTCCTAATCAGAAGCACTAACTTGAACAACAGTAGGACTGAGATGACTTCTCTTACTTAACACCCCACAGAAAATGTGCCTAATGATACAGAAATTAATTTTGGTCAAGGACAAATGGTCTACAATATCACCAATGTGTTTGAATGCCTGTGCCAACCTACTGGTTTTACAAAAGCTGTGAGTGGCAGTTATGAAAATGAGCAAACTATCCATACTGAAGTAACTCCCTACTATTGCATATTGTGGTTATTAAACATTACCCTAGGTGGAGCTGAATATGCATATAAGTATGGCATTTATCCCTCTTTCTTAGCATTTCTCACACCTGCAAAATACTTGTTAACACAAGATCATTCTTCCAGCCCTTGCTTTTAATACTTTGCAGTTGACCTTTCCAAAGTACAAAGTATGAGTTGTTACACTGATGTTTATTTTGCTTTACCTTGTTGGTTGAAACCATCATCAGGATGAAAATTCAGTTCTTCAAAGATACTGGATGCCCTCTTTTTCCAGAGGCATTATTAGCTATACACCAGGCATCTCTTCTGAGGGAAGTTAGTAGTAAACACAGCCAAACCACCACTGTTTCACAGAATCTTAGTAATTGAATGGTAACGTGAGTTTATTATGTCGCAGCACCTCACTTGAAGTTACATTTAGCTTTCTGAGCACTGATCTTGGTTTACGTTGGTTGTAAAGTTGATTATTGCTGCACTAGTTGATCTTGACATACCAAATCAGTCTACTTGATAGTTTAAGACACCTTTCTGGTTAGTTTTTATATAGGGATGTATTCCTCTCTTCAGTGTTCCATTCATTTATGTGTAAAAAATATTTTTTATGTCTGTAATACATGTGTAATGCTCTCTAACCAAAAAATGAGTTTTGAAACTTCTTCCCCATGGAAACCACTCCTGCAGGCCTATTTGTAATTATATTAATAAGTATTTTGTAGCAATTACACCAGTTTGTAAGGCCTATTAATTGATGAAATTTATTTATAAAAGCAACAGTAAAACAAGTTATTTCCTTGTTTATTATCAAGTAGTTTAACAAGATCAATGAATCGCAGTTCTAGAACCTCAAAAGGTTCTCCCAAGGGATATATACTTATATTAAAGGTGAAAAAGAGGAAAGTGAAGAGATGAACATTTGAAAGCAGAAAACAATGAAACATGGCCAAGAGAATGAGCTCATGTTAAGAGGCCTCATTTGAATGTTTTCATATGGTCAGAAATGTTTTCATCTTAAACAGAGCAATATTTAATGAAATGTTGGGGTGAAGGGAATTACAGAGTGTGAATTTGATAGCAAACCTTTCACAGAGTTCCATTTTAAACCTGGCTCTTTATAGTTCCTGTCATTGTAGCCAAGCACCTACAGAAAATATATATAGCCAAAAATCAAGAATATTCTGAGTTTACAAAGTAACAAAGGGCCAAAATATTATCCTAATTGGGTGTAAAACATTTCATAGCATTCTCAGAGGCGTTGAACAGCCAAGAAATGTTCCAGCTCTTGTCCTTTGACCTAAACCTCATAATCAATCTGTTTCAAATTAACAACCATGACCTACATCTTCTGAGTAAAATACAGCATTGTTTGAAAATACCGAATATTCTAATACCTATTTGATTGCAGTACTGAATATCCAAAGGGTTCCAGAGCCAGGTCATCATATGTCATGTAAAATTACTTACAGTCCCAATGACAATGAGGTGTACTGGTTGTGTCCAAGACAAATTCTTGAGAACTGATTTTTCTGTTTCTTAGGTTTGTGTGACTTTCTAGATATCATTACATATTATTAGTTGCATAAACAAAGCCAACAGCTGTACAACATTGAAGATACTACGTAACAGTAAAGTATGTAAACAGTATGATTAATACTGTAGTATTCTGATTTGACATAAAACACTACATGCCATGTTGATCAAATTTTTGGTATGTTTGTGATTACATCATTTATGCAAGGAAGGAATTAATTTTGACAATAAGTATCTGAACCTTCCTATTTCACCACATTCTGTAATGACTCTAATGGAGTCCTTGCTAATTTAAGACTAGTGTCACCAATCCTCGCAGATATGCTTATTTCTCAATAAACTAAAATATTTGGTAGTGTAAAGCTCATGAAGAAGGGAATGCCAGTGGGTAGAAAAATGAAATGCTAAAGAAAGGTGTACTACTCAAGATGTGAGGTTACTATAATGAAGTGAAAAGACAAAAAAGACATGTTATGATTGTCTACCCCTCACAATGCACATACAGCTGAAACTGACAAACAAAGAAATAAACAACTCAGAAAAAACTCAAAGGGTAGTATAAATAAAGCTGGCTAACTACCGAGTTGAAGAAAAAGAGGAAAACGAAGTGAAATATAAATCTTTTTTGCATAATGGACTTGGGCATTATGGAATTCATTCATTATCTATCAGAAACATGGAGGAAATTCTTCAGCTTTGAAGTGTACCGAATACACACAATAGACTGCATAATAAGAGATATCATTCCCCAATTCTATCTTAAAAAGGAGAAAAGCCTGGGACATCACCACATCCACTTTGTCTGACAGGGAGACACTTCCCTGATATAATTCCTCCCACTGAAAAAACAGAAGAATCCTACAACGGTGTTTAATGAACAGCTGGAAAAGAAATGCAGCAGGGAAAAAAGTTAGACAAGAAAGTGGGTATTTCTGTCCAGATTGTGAAGTCAGGTTTTGTGGGGTACCATGTTTCAAGATTTACCATACATACATATCTTAGCTAAAATTAAGGACACACTTTGGAATTTTGCATGAAAGAGTACTTAGAATGATCTATAAATCGTACTTCTTTATTTTTTTACTTAAGATATACTATATAATTTTAGGTGTTACTTCACCATAAAAATAGAATCTCTCTCTCACCCTTATAATGGGAAATAGTATTGTACTGTAATACTGGAATGCTGCTTGAACAAGTAAATACATACAGAATGGTGCATGAATCATATAACTGTTTCTATTTTCTCTAAACCATCATAACCTTCAAAGTAAACCATATGAAACATTGTAAAAACTCTATGATGTTTCAAGAGTATTAATGCTGCATCTTTACAATATCCTATAATTGAAAAATTTTTCTATTATTCTATGAATCATAAGTTAATCAGGGCATATAAGACTAAATAAAAGCACAATATCAAACTCTACAAGTATGCCTACTATTTTAAGAATACCTTCATAAGCTACATCGCACTGTCAAGCTAATGAAAGATACCTAAAAAAATATATGGTATGTGACACAAGGAACGTTAAATAAATAAGAATGACCTATTGGGCAATTCTCACTCCTTGACCTCTTGTTCTTTGGCAAATGCATAATTCACAGAAAGTGAAAGTATAAAATAACCAAAGATCTATTAATGAAATTACATCAGTTCAGTTGTTTTCATGTCCAATTCAAATATAGTTCAGTTGTTTTCATGTCCAATTCAGATATAATACTGAGTCATATCAAATGTCATTTGGTACATTTCTTTCCACTTGTACAATACTCACTCCATACTTATTTTTCATACGACACTAAATCTTCTAGAATAATCTTCAAATATCACACTTTTGACAAATGGGGTCCTAAAAGTTGTCAGAAAAAACAGCAGTTTGATTCTAGAAATGATTCTGCATTTAAATATAACATCACTTACATGACTTACTCATGTCACTTGGCTGATGCTGAACGTAGCTTCATTCAGCATCGTGTGGCCACTGTAAAGGATACCCTACAGTGCTCTGTCTTTGTTTACATCACACTGAGCCATATCCTAAGAAATCTGGATGACTGAATGTTCTGAGAATCTTGAAGTGTATTTTGTGCAACTGAATTGAGATTACTGAAAAGTTTAACTGTGTATCTGAAGTATTGTGAATGTAATGAAAATGTTTACCAAGGAGAGAGTAAAGGGATACGGTTGATGACTTTGTCCAGTTTGGAAATTATGGATTTTTTTATTTTCCTAGTGTACCTTCTTGTAGATTTTTTTATATTCAATGCATTGGCATTTTATTTTCATGTCTTAATGTTTCCAATTTTGTTGAACTCAACTTATTTTGACTGATAAAACAAGATATTTATAACAATATGTGTACTAGTTTTTTCCATCATATATAAGAGAATTTTCATTGCCAACAAACAAACAAAATTAGACAAATGAAGACCAATAAGTTCACATGTAACTGTTAATGTTTATTCACCTTTGACAGTTGTACCTTACAATGACTAAAACAGATGGTAACAAGTTTACTGAGGTACTGCCCTGTATACTCCTGATGGTACAGTAACATTTCCCTGTACTGTACTTAAAGTAATAAGTGCATATTAGAATTAAAGGCATTTCTCGTGGAAATGAGATACTTTACAAGAGATTAAAATTACCTATGAACAGTTATTACTGGCAGATATCAGGGGCAAAATGTACAGGTGAAAACAACAGTTTCATTGCTTCTGAATGTACATACAATTACTGTATTTTGCCATTATTTTACCTTAACATTAATTCACAATCACAGCTAGTGTCAGACAATTCAAACTATGACAGACATTCCAAAAAAGCATTTGGAGACACTCACCTCCACCAAGACTGAAAAATCCAAAAACCCTGCCCACTGCTAAAAAGTCCTGTATGCATTCAACCTGCAAACCCCTACAAAAAATCCTTATCAGGATGGCAACCTACCCCTAAAACTAACCTTAACTTCATATATTATTTAGCACACTGTAGATGATCGTAAATGTTTTCTATAACACATTTTTGGCTCACGTTGTACCCCTTTATAAATTTCATTTTTCCTCCAATCCTCAGATTTATTTTGGCACACCTGTCCAATTCTTTAGTGTTACCTTGTTTTATTTTTTCACTTTTCCTTTAAAAAAAAACCATCTCATTACAAATGCAAGGCCTTCAAGTGTACAAAAATTACTCAATAGCCTAGTTATAATAACACTAATAATTAACAAACATTACCACGCATAAATCTAGCACGCTAACCAACCTGGCTCCAAAGATTTAGACAAAATATGGAATGGAATGGAATGGAATATAGAATATTCGCCAGAGGCCAAGTGCTGGGACCTATGAGGTCATTCAGCGCTGAAAGGAAAATAGAGTAAAAAGGTTTGAATGGTGTAACAGGAGGAAAACCTTGCAGTTGCACTATGAAACAATTGTTAGGAGAGGGAGGAAAGTGAGACGGAAGAAAGTAAATATGAAAGGAGGTACAGTAAAGGGAATGAAAGGGGTTGCAGCTAGGGGCCAAAGGGACACTGCAAAGACCCATAGGTAATGCCTACAATGCACCCATGAGATGCACTGACAGCACCACTCCCCTACGGGGTATAAGCACAATATCGCAACAAAAGAGCACAATATGCACGACACTCACCCTTCCTATGAGCATATAAAAGCCAAAGCCTTTTCCACAGTGACTGTTATCTTCTGAACTTATAGAAGAAGGAAGAGCTAGTATAAATAACTACTAATTCTGCTGTTGACCTTATGAAGCTATGGAAGAAGAATTATACCCTACTTGTGTGAAAAAGGGAAAAAATCCAGTTTCAGGGGCAAGAGCTTGGGGTTTGCCTTACCTACATTCCATAAACCTGGTACACTAAGAATTTATATAATGCACAAAAATTCAGCAATAGTAGAGTCTTTGGGGTCTACAGTTTTTTATTATGAACTTTTTCCAGCACTGGACTTTGCTAAATAACTCATTTCACATATTTACTAAACTCATTTCATGTACAGACTCAACAGTTTAAAGAATTGATTGTAAAATAAGTCAGTGCCGATACAAAAGCATATTAGTTAGTTTATATGCACACTAATTACACTACACATATAAAAAGGCTATAAAAAAGTAAAATGACAAATTTTAATTAATTTGTATTTTTCATAGCTAACAAACCTTCAGTCTTAGCATGAGGATAAAATCTTCTAGCGCCAGCTGGAAATCGGTAAAAAACATATAAAATTGTAGAACAAGATATTGGTGACAACGGGGTTTGGCCAATTGGATGAGAGAGAAGGCACCAGCTGACCTCATTTCACCCAAGAGTCCCATGACGCATCAGGGAATTACTTGAGGGGCAGCAAGAGGTGGGCAATGTACGTTAAGACCATAGTTTGTTAGCTATGAAAAATACAAATTAATTAAAATTTGTCATTTCTTCATATGCAGAACAAACCTAGGTCTTATCAAGAGGACCAACTGGAGGTTCAGCACACCTGGTCTCATTTCCTGGTCAGGCTAAAGCAGATGAAGGAGACACATGCCTCTGACTTGTCAGATAAAAAAGTTTACCAAACAGTCAGACTACTGAGCTCATACACAATGTGGAGGAACACTGTATAAGTGGAGGTTAAACAGCTATATCTGTTCTGACAAACAAACCCATGTTAGCCACCAATTTGTTTGTTATCATTCCTCTTTCCCCTTGTCAGAGAGAGGAAGGACTAGCTTCTGCAAGGAAAATATTCACGTAAGAATAAACTTTCTCAAACAGAAAGGCCACTTGTTCACCTGTATCTGACCAGTTCCAGCTCATGACGGGTCAATCTTACTACTGCCCGTGGATAGAGAAGAAGGGGAAAAGGGAAAAGAAAAAAGACCAGTCATCTCATTCACTCTCACTTTAATATCATTATCTTAGGTAAGATACAAACTGTCCCGCTAGGGGCACAGGATGAGCTACACTTGTTGAGCAGCCACCACCAGACCCAAGGAAAAAGTCAAGGACCTGTGAGCAACGTCCCAAAGATAAAAGGATGTGAAGGTGGTTTGATGAAGCCAACTACCAGCCTTCAAAATCCTATGAACAGATAAGTTCTTAAAAGCTAATGAAGGGCCTAAACCCCTTTCATCATGTGTTCTTGCACACACTGTGTTAGAATCCGAGGTTGTAGAAGAGCTATAAGCACGACTAATAACCTCACAGCCAGGAGATGGCATTTTTGAATACTTCTTTCTTGATCAAGCCTGTGCTTACAAAAAAGTCTTTACCACCCCCGCCTGAGGTGATGAGTCCTTTTTAGGTAACCATGCAGTGTTCTGACAGGACATAAGAGCAATTCGTCTGGGTCGTTATTAACAAAATCTCCCTGGGGAAGGGATGGAAAAGGATTCAAATCTGTCATCATGAATCTAAGGATTTTGAGCCTTAGTTACAAATTCCGGTACAAGTTCAAAGGCTGTGGACCCCCAACCCCTCGTGTGTTTAACATTAGAAGAGAGACCATGGAGTTCTCCTGCTCTCTTCAATGAAACTAAAGGCAGTAAGAAGATCATTTTAAGGGTCAAGTCTGTGCCCGATGACCGTCGTAACGGTTCATATGGGGCTCGAGTGAGACTACTTAGCACCAGCGTCAGGTCCCAACTAGGGAGGTTTAAGTTCTCTAGGAGAACAAGACTGCTCAAAGCTTTTGAGTAGCATTGAGATTTTCCAAGAAGAAGAAAGGTCCACATCTTTTAGGTGCACAACCAAACCCAAAGCAGCCCGTAGCCTTTGATGGCAGACACAGAAAGACTTTTCTCCCTCCTGAGAAAAACTAGGAAATCTGCTATTTCCTGAACAGAAGTTCTGACTGGAGAGAGAACCCTTCAATGACACCAATCACAGTAGATGGCCCATATTCCCTGGTATACGGCTGAGGAAGATCTTCTGAGATAGCCAGACATCTCTGTCGCTGCTCTGCGAGAAAAGCCTCTTGGAAGGATCTCTCTGGGAACTGCTGACAGCAGGGACAGTAGATCAGGGAACTTTTCTGCATGAGGCCACCAGGGAGCTACAAGGGTTATCCTGAGACTATAAACTCCAATACAAAAATTCATATTGAAATGGTTTCACAGCAAAATAGCTGGATTATGTTCCATAAAATTCTATATCAAGCCACCTCCCCCCAACAAATATTAATACAGTTTAAGAGCAAAGCAACATCGAATAATTTTATGTTACAGTACTAAGAAAATGGTAAAAAGTAAAATAGTTACTCTCAACACCATGTCATCTCCCTAACTGGATGTTACAAGTCTGAATACCTTACAGTTGGAAGCATCTTTGCTATACATAAACAACAACTGCTGATACACCTCATTTTATCTCAAATTATGCCTGCAAATTGCCATCAAGAAGTCTATTCTCTAAGGTGTTTTGGGTTAGATATGTAGATGATTGTTTTTGTATAGTAAGAGAAAATGTAAATATACCTGATCTCTTGCAAACAATTAACAATCTTGTACCATCCATAAAAGAACATGCTGCCCAAATTAACAAACTATAACCCTGCCCCCCTTCTGATTTTGTATATAAGGCTCTCTCAACTTCTTTTGTATTCAGTGTGAACTTGAAAATGTATAATAAACTTCGAAAGTACTTGTTCAAAGTCCCAGTTTTCACTCACCTTCTGGCGTGGATTTTATAATAAAATGCCATCATGCTGTCTATATACAAATAAAGATATTTCTTACTTTGCAGAATGGTACAAAGTGGAGGTCGGATAAAATAAGACCAAGGCTAATCTCAACTGTAAGGACCAAAGCCCAAATACAGTGCAACATATGTGGCCAATGAGTACGGGGACCTCCTCTGATGGAAAAGGACTGTTCCCATTTATTACTGCAAAAATACAAAGCTGAAGAAGGTTTGTTTACTGTATAAACACAGGCAGAATATTCATTGTTGTAAAACAATAAAATAAATATGTCAAGATCTCAGTAAGTTGCAAGTCTTCTGAGATAACAAAGTTAAAAAGCAACTGAAAGAACTTAATTTATTGCATGAATCTCTTAAAGTATTAAGTTTTTATAACATGAAACATTTTTCCATACAAACCTATCAATCATACAGAACTTAACAGGAGTTACTTAGTAAGTGACCCAAAAATAAGGGCTATATATGATTGACGGGTTGGAAATGATAATCTAAAAGTTTTTCTCAAGCTGTAAAACTTCGTAATTCAAAAAAACATAAATATGGTACCTTAAGTATAGAAATAAAAAAAATTATCTTCATATTAATGTAAAGATCCTTCCATCTTGTCACAGCAATTAAATTTTTCTTTGCTTATCCATGCTGTCGACAGCTTTCTTAAATATTGTACCTGTGAATTAGAGAGATATTCATCATTACAGCATAAGCTAAAAAAATCAGCTTTCATTTAATTTTGTTACATCACTGAAAACTTTTATTTCATTAACAGACTAACTTTATGACAGTATTTGTAATTTAAGCTCCAAATTTTTGGTAAATCTGATGTCCCCTGAAAAAGTAATCCCTACAGAACATAGCCATGATTACCTTTCATATTATACATCTTGGTTCTTGTATGATCCTTCCATCTCATCTCAGAAATTAAATTTTTCTTTCCATATCCACATTGTTTAGGGCTTTTCTCAAACTTTACACCTGTGAACAACAAAGAAATTCATTAGCATAAATTAAAGCAAAAAATATCTATATTACATTTTGAATCATATTAACAACTTTTTATATTCTAACTTGTCATGGTAATCAAATTTTTATTTGCTTATCCAGTTTGTTTACGGCTTTTCTCAAATTGTGCACCTCTGAATTACAATGATATTCATCAGTACAGCATAAACTAAAATAATCAACTTTCATTACATTTCACACCTCACTGCAAACTTTCCTTTCATTAACAAACTACCTAAATGAGTATTCATGATTCACGACATAAGTTTTTTAGCACATTTGATGTCACCTGAAAATATAGCCTGTATAGAATACACCAAAGGTTACCTTTCATGTTATTCATGAGTAGTCTGCTTCTTGTACGGTCTTTCCAACTCATTTCAGCAATTAAATTGGTGTTTCCTCACCCACATCATTTAGGGCTTTTCAAAAATTTTGTACCTGTGAATCATAAAGCCATTCATTAGCAGAAACAAAAAAAATTCTGACTGCATTTTAAATCCTATTGACAACTTTTTTTTTATTTTCTACCTCCCAAAATGACAGTATGTATTCATGATACAAGACACTATTTCTAACATATCTGACACACCTGAAAACATAATCCATACAAAAGACAACACAGAATACTGTTCATCCTACACATAAGAAGTCTGCTTCTTGTCTAGCTTGTTAAACATGAACCTGTGCTTATATCTTGACTAATGAGGACAGTTATCATTATAACTACAAACTCTATAATTATGTATTGTTGTCTCAAATATTATCAAATAGTCAAATGTATATTTTAATATTACATGAAAACATTGATAAAACTTACTTATCTAATAATGACTATTATGAAATGAAGCCTCAAACCTGTTACCAAAATAATAAATGGTCCAGTAGTCTTTATTTGAATAAAGCTACCTGTTTATACAGTAATTAGTCTTCAACGATAGGCAAAAGGCAGTAACAATTCACCATCAAAAATAAGTTCCTTGTTCATTTCACACAAAATATGCAATTTCCCAATAAAGTAGCACCTCAACTTAATAGACAATTTGGGAGTCTGGCTTTCTGATAAGTAACAAAGTCCCTATATTATAGCCTGTACTTGAATATGTTCTAGATATCTTACTGCTAATAGCAATTCCACATAGTTCCTAACCTACACTAACCTGTACTTTACGCTTAACATTCAATTAAGAGATTTATCTAAAAATTAATCAGATCTACAATGGCAACATAGCAAAAAATAATCATAATGATGTTCCTGATAAATATAATCATAATAATCTTCCTGATAAATATAAAAGTCCATTGGGTTGAGGTACTGTCCATTAAGTTGAGATGTTACTTGTAGATTATTTTTCAAAAGATATGCCAATAAATAACTGTACTCTATTTCACCGCAATGAAATACCAACCTTCAAGATAAGATAGGTTGTTCAGTACTGTTTTGAAGCAATAATTTCTTAACCATCCTCAAATTTGAATAAATTTCATCCTTACTATGATTACTATAACCCTTGGGGGTCACTATCAAGGAAAGATCCAAGTTAATCTAGTCAAGGTGAGGACTGGGGAAACTTAGAAATTATTGATAATGGAAATTAGCCTTGCATGAAATTCAGTCAATCAGAAGACTATTTAGCTAATTTCTTGGTTTATTGACAAAACTGACTGTATACTGAATGTACATGCTTACTTACATCTTTCAAAGTATTGACATTTACAGTTACCTCTAAAGATAACAAAGGAAGCCCTCCCCTCATTGTCAGGCAAGTCCCCCACGTGAAGTAAGGATACAGTATAGTCTACATTTTCACAGACAATTTATTAGGGCTATTTCTATTGCATTAGCTGAAGTCCTAAAATGGTTTTTATTAGGAAATTCCCTTGACAAGTGTTTGGGTTTAGGGTTTTGCATCCCTGTATTTATTTTGTATTTCTTCGCCTAAAAACTCCCGTTTTCAACAGTGGTCTTCAATTAATGTTGGATTAGTGGAGAGGGTGTATCTGGAGTAATGGATCACCTGCCCCTTTCCAAAGGAATGGACTGCCTGAGTCATCAAAATCATATAAAAAAACTTTAAGAGAAATATTATTTTACATTTGTAATCTATTAAAAGTTTGTTAGGGATTAAATTTCATTTGTACACACAACAAACTTATTACCTACCACTAATGGAATAGGTATACAGTATGAGAACATTTTAAAAAAGACTTCTACTGTGTTACTATCTTTGCAGTGTTATGATTCATACATGCATGCTAAGACCAGCATTCAACCTTTCATTCCTGTTTCCACCAAAATCATGGCAAGACATGATATTATACTATTCTGGGAGTTTTCCAATTCTGATGATTCCAATATGTCAGGGTTGTTACTACTTTCAACCCATTTCCAGTTTCTCCAAAACCAAGGTGAATACCAAAACTGGCTACACCAGGAGGATTTACTTGATTTCTCTGGTGCTTGTGATGTATGTAACATAGTGAAAGGAAATTTATGAGTAATAGTCCTACCTCCCACATCATCCACCCAACATACACATGGAAGTGTAATAATCAGATGTGTTGAAAAAGTTATCAGCAGCAACTTTGAATAAGGTTAGCCAATCATCTGTTGTTCTCTGATCTTAATATCATTGCACAAAGAAAAAGTGAGGATTTGGACCTAGTACCAATAAGGGTTGGCCTAAGCCATTCCACCTGTTCGCTGTTCAACATTTCATGACAAAAATTGAGCATTTGGACCCATTAATGCTATGGGTTACCCAGGCCAGTCCACATGCTCAACATTCATTGTCACTTGGGGGCCTCGGCCCTCCCCTGGCCAGGTCAGTAATGTAATTGTAGCCTATTAGGCTATGAGCAGGCTTCCAGGGGGAACCCATTTGCACTTTAAAATATAACTTTCTTATGTTTTAATGAGAGCTTTGAATGTTTTTGACATGAGTTTCATCAGCAAATAAGTTTAGCAAAGGTGGACCCAGTCTTATCCTCTATAAATTGGGCTTTTAGGGCGGGGAAAAAGTAGAATACATGGACCTTAATCCAATTGATAGCTCTCATTCAGATTCACGTAAGTTCAGGCTATAACATAGCAAACTTCCAAACTAGTATCACGTATTACAGACAGGAATTAGTAACATAGGTTAAGTTTCGGGCAAAACTGAAGACTTCAATTAGGCCTATACTGCAATATGGGGTATTTCTCGTCGGTAACCATAACATTTACTGGCTTTTACTTGTTTTTGTTTATACCTTTTGGTTGTGTTAATGATATTTACAGTCTTTTGTTTATGTTTTCACGTTCATTTCCAAGGGGCTGGTACTAAACGCGGCGCCCACTGTGCACGTAAATTGAGTTACCAAACGAGAGGGGCATGGTAGGCTAGTAATCTTCAATTTTACCATTGGAAAATAAAATTTGTCAAGTTCAAAGTGACCTAAAATAGGTGGCCTCATGGTTTAAAGTAAAATATATCGCCAAGAATAGATAAATGATTCAAGGCATAGTCCAGGCTGTCAAAAGGCTGACTATGGCTTTGGCCTACCTGGCTTAGCCTCAAGTACTCTATCGTTGCCTAAAGCACGAAAGTTTCAGCGTTATGTTCATTGTTGTTATAACATGATGGCCTTGTGCCAGCAGTGGCTTTTGTTTCTTGGAGAGCCTGTACATTTTCCTCGTTTCTCCAGCATAGGTTGTTGGTTTGTAGTAGTTTTCTGTTTGTTATTGTTTTTGGCGTTCTTCTTCTTGCCCGCATTATGCACGGAGTAATGATTTGTTTCCCCTCTTGCATTTCAAATGTATTCTTAACAGCATCTTTCAGTTTTGACTTCCTTAGTATTTTCTGTTTTTTCTCAGCTTTTTTATAAGTTTTGTACTTATCAAAAATACAGTCAAATTTCTACTCTCAAGTGAATTCGACAGTTTATTTAAGCAATACTTCTCTGGAAGCACAAAATGAGCTTTGTCATATTGATCGTGGTATTGTTACTTTTGAAGAGGTTACTATATTCACCTGTGTCGATTATATAAGGAATTATGGCTAATTCTCACTAAACAATTGCTCTATTCGTCCTTCTTCATTTCAGGGAAACCTGAAATGTGTTTGCATTATACTTAGTTTTCCTATAAATGTCTTTTATGAAACCATAGTCCTTTTGCATAACTAGTACTACAAAATTACTCGATGCAACAATTTCTAGACCATAAAAATGTATAGCCAAAGCTAATGATATTGGCAAACAAGTGACGAGTCTTTATCAGGGATTCCATACACGATGTTTAATGGGACCATGGCACATAGAAAAAGGATTCAAGCCTTTCTTAAACTTCACAAGCATCAGAATCCATATGATTTGCAAGAAGACTGGAAAGAATGGAAATCTCTGCCATCTGCGCTTCCTGGAGTCTTTAGTATGCCCCTGCTCAAGAGTCAGGTCTATTGTCACTTAAAGTCCATTGACACATGCACTGATTTTCTCCTTTGCTTGTCTTATTCGTTCTCTCTCGCATAGGTAACTCAGTAAGTTAACTCGTTAGGTTATATTTGTTAGAAGTAACTTTCATTACAGTAAACATAAAGAATTGTTGGTTCTATTTCAGTTTAGTAAATATCAGTTATCTTAATTTCTTTTCCTTTTGGCACTGATGACCTTTGATGGTGAGATCTTCGTTTATTCATCCTTGTAGCAATCACACTGTTAAGTTCTGTATTGTTAATTCAAATATGTGATTGCTTGAAGTGAAGAAAAAGAAGGCTGAGAAAAGGAAATATTCCATTGTTCACATTACACGCCACTGAATTCCTATATCAGCTTATGATACACCCACAGTAAATTACTAACTATTCTGAAAGAAAAAGAAAATCCATATTTTTCAAGACCAAAGGAGGAAGGGGGTGCTAGCAGATAATCTTCCATTATCGTTTATTTGTTGTAAGGTAAAATTACAAAGTCGTACAAAACATTAGTTATCGTATAATTACTTGATCTTATTTTTAACAAAGCCAGGCAATGAGTTGATGTCAAATATAGTCACTGTACTAGACGTTCTGTGGCTGTCCCCCATAGTCATGGTTACATAGTATTTCCCCATCATAACTTCGCATGGCCTCCGCACACCCCAGGCTATATTACCGTTACTGCTGTATGATCTTTCCCCAGGACCACAACAAACAAGATCAAAAGACGATCTCCTGTCTGGGATCATTTCCGGATCTTTGATGTATTGTTCCATCCTGTTGAAAGAGTCCCAGAAGGTTTCTTTTTCTCCTTGTCGCAGAGGTAGAGGCCTATGAAGTTGCAGTAGTGGTTAAAATTGTATGGGCAGTCCCAGAGAATGTGGAGGTAGGTGTCCTCGTCCAACTGGTAGGTGACGATGCCGTTGCTCCCAGTAGTTGCCCAGCCTCCAGCTGCGTGGAAAAGTGCGTCATCTTCACTACGGCTCGGAAGAATGCCCTTGGGCACTATTTTAGCCTGACCCCAGTGGAGGTAATATTCATGAAGGCCAATGCTATGGTCAGTGTTATTGTGGATGATCATATGGTTACTGATTCCTGTTCCGTCGCGGTCGATTCCCAAAGCCCAAACACTTCCTGTGGATGACGACAGAGCCGCAGAAACGGCGACTCGCTTTGCCTGTGAGTTGGAGTAGTTGGAAGCGCTCTCACTGCCTGGCGGTTCTGCAATGGCTGACATCATGGTACGCGAATCTGTAGGAGCCAGCATATAAGGTAAAGTGATTATTATTATTATTATTATTATTATTATTATTATTATTATTATTATTATTATTCAAAATATGAAAATATTTCTATGGAATAAGCCAAAAAGGCCATGACTTGACAAAACAAGCTTCCACAGAATTATGCACCACCTAATGAAGAAATGGAAAACAAAAGATTAGGAATTAAATGAGGATTAATAGGCTCACCTTCAAATATGAGCATCCATATATACAGCAAAAGGTCAGACAACAGCTCATAGGCCAATGGTTCTTAATTATTTAATCCAAATGTTACTTTGGCAAAGATATTCTGTACCTAAGCATGAAACATGCAGATTTTAACACTCTTTTTCTGTGTGAATGCCTGTGTCTGTAAATACCATTTCTACCCAACCGTTAAATATGAAAATTCAGTGAATAAAAATATCCCTCTGTTCATATATTTTACTTGCAAAGAGGAAGAGACTAACTGGCATCCTGATCAGCCAGCCTTTTAAAATTGATTTCACAATACTTTCGAGAAATAAGTGAAAATTCACAATTGTACATATCTGCATGAAAGTTTTTCATGTTGTGTCAAAATTTCGATTTGTGACCTATAGCCACCCCAGAAATCTTTGAACAAATTTCGACTTGATATCTTCTGCTGCTTTTGAAGTCATAGAGCAAATTTCGACTTGTTATCCTTCACCACTTTTGAATTCTTGAGTTTTTACTCCCCCGTTACTTCAGAACTACTAAAGTGAATTTCGTTCGATTTGTAACAATCAGCCACTTCGATATTTTTAGAATGCACTAAGAATTTGTGCCCTCAGCTACTTCTGAAATCTTAAGTAAAATTTTAAATGTTTACGTTAGGGCACTTCTAACACCCTGGAGCGAATTACGATTTATGACCATGGAATCGTAAGGAAAAATTTAATCTGTTATGCTCAGCCACTTCAGAACTCACAAGCGAATTTCGACTTGTTACCATCAGCCTCTTTTGAAACGCTCGAGCAGGTGTTGTACTGACTAACGACGCATGGACGCTGGGTAGAAATTGGAAAATCAAAACGAAGCTCACAACTGAGGCATAGGGCGAAGTCTCCCGATAAGGCGTGAGAGTTTCCAATGTGGTGTACGTACAGTCAATGGAAATATCTACTAACCTGCTGTTCACTTCTCACGTAGTCAACAGAGATAAGAGTAGCACCAGGAAACACCATGAAATATAGATTCTTCGTGCCTTGAAAGCGGTTTGATTTGATTTTGTGAAATTTAGGCTGTCGAGCCGAGCACTTTCGGTCGTTCACCTCTTATGACAGTGAAAAGAGGGAGTGGGCGTGGTTGGACAGCAAGATGAATAAATCCAGAAAATCGGGAAGATGAAGTACAAGGATATGAGAGGTTGGACAGCACGATTGAAGAAAGGAAGCGGAAATGGAGGAAAAGTAAAATGCTAGCAAGTGTTTTGTGATACTGTATAACGTTACGAGTTTATTTTCGCAAAGGCTAGGGCAGTTATGAATAGTTTTTCTTCACATGTCAGCGAAGATGAAGTATGAATTTTCACTCAGAGAAATTCGTATATCTGTCGACTAGCGATTGATAAAATCTAAGACATGTAATTGAATTCACGTTACTTATGCAGTCATTTCTTTCTTGTTATTACTTCCACAATAAGTTCCCTTGAATTACCTGTATTTTTTCTTAAGTAAAATTAAAATGTACAATTACTTCTAGAAGGGAAAATAAACATATTCACTGAGTTCTCGTTGAAGCAGCAGTATATCAAAAAGTTTAATTACACACAGGAAGTTGCCTAATAATTAATTATAGCGACGCAGTTAATTAGAAATTAGTATGATGTTAATTGGACGCTGAATGAAAATCCTTTATTATAAATGACGTCAGGCATTCTAGCAACAACAAAAGCTGGTCGCCAAATTTCTCCGAACTGTTAATGTTTTAAAATGTAAATAAATTTATTCATAACTTTGGAGGAAATTTGCAGATGACTGAGTGCGTGCGATAGAGAGAGAGAGAGAGAGAGAGAGAGAGAGAGAGAGAGAGAGCTTCTCTGGCTTTCAAAATTAGTCTTCAAACTTACTACTTCTCAGGTCGTTCGCAGAGATGCCTTTAGATAATACCCTTATTGATTCTCATAAAGGTGAATCAGGGCCCTCCAGTGAGAGACCTTTGGATTATTTTATAAAACTATGAGGTCGTATTAATTAAGAATGGCCTAGTCTACGATATTCAGGAACGCGGCGATCTTAAGAGGGCGTTTGCGTCTATCAGAGTTTCCAGGAATGGTAGGTTCGTCTATTGCGTAACTTCTTTGCTATTAATCGATATTGTATTGACGGCGTTTCATATAAATTGAGTCATTAATAACAGAAAACCAAAGAAGTGGAGGAAAATATGAAATACATAATTTTCAAGTTATTGCTTCGTAGCCGCCACCCCCCCCCCATTACATAATGATTATTCATCCACTTCCCATATGATGACGAGTTTTCCTTTAAAATCTCAACAGAGAGAGAGAGAGAGAGAGAGAGAGAGAGAGAGAGGGAGAGGTTAATGATAAGACATCAGTTTAAATGCCTGGTGTTCGAAATTTTGTTGATTGTTAAATGCTTTAAACGATTTCTAAAATTAAAATGATTAAATAACATGTTGAAGAAATTTTAAGAAAAATAAATATACAAAAGAAAAAAGATATTAACACACACATACACACACACACACACACACACACACACACACACATATATATATATATATATATATATATATATATATATATATATATATATATATATATATATATATATATATATATATCAATACAATTCTCAACAAATTCCCTTCAATTGGTACTACTGCACGCAACAAACACTAGACCACTGAACTGGAATAACTCTCCTACCCAACTGTTCTTGAGTAAGCCGCGACCTCACCTCTTCCTCGATCCGAAGCAGCGAAATGAAAAACAAGCTAATTAAATCCAACGCACTACAGATCACCTTCAATCCAATTTAGACCAAACAATGGTCTCAGAACAGTCCATCTGACACGAGTGCCACGCAATCCATTGTTCGTGAGTGCTATCATCGGATGCTATCTTCTTCTTCTTCTTCTTCTTCTGCTATCACCGAGTGTTATCACCCAGCGCTATCATTCCTATCTGCTTCCTCTTCATTGCGGGTCATTAGCGGCTGGCAACATGTGCTTGGCTTCTCATTCGTGGATTTTGACTTATCTGATGAACGGTAACTTCTCTATTGAAGGTGCACTGCAGTCGACTTTGGATGTATCTTTTTAGTTTTCTGTAAAAGAAAACTATTGAGAATGGCTATTTTGTCTTTCCGTCTGCACTTTTTCCTGTCCGCCCTCAGGTCTTAAAAACTACTGAGGCTACAGGGATGCAAATTGGTATGCTGATCATCCACCACCCAATCATCAAACATACCAAATTGCAGCCCTCTAGTCTCAGTAGTTTTTATTATATTCAAGGTAAAAGTTAGCCATGATCTTGCTTCTGGCATCGCTATAGGTGCGCCAAAAACACAGTCCACCACCGGGACGTGGCTGAAAGATTCATTGGCCGTGGCTGAGAGTTTCATGGGCCATGGCTTAAGAGTTTCATACAGCATTATACGCTATACAGAAAACTCGATTGCGCTGAAGAAACTTCGGCGCATTTTTTACTTATTTGGAATTTGATATTTTCAACATCGTTATATTATCAAAGACGTTGACTACATTACATTTATATTTGTCAAGTTATATTGCGATTCGCGAATTAACACTTTCAACTTGTAATAGATGTTCGTCTTGAGATATTATATATTCCACAGCAGATACAATATTTTTTCCCCCGTTAGCTGTAATATTTCGATCTGAAATGGAATTTGTTTGAGATGAGGTATATCGCTTTGTCTTACGAAGTAATATTTTCAGCGCGACAACTTTCTCGCAATAAATTTTTTTTTTTTCGAGACATTTTATAGAATTTTCTTCACAGGATACAAAATTTTAAATAAAATAATTCTTAGATAAGACACACTGAATTTTTAGCTGCTCTAATGATGCCTAGTCTTTTTAGATGCATTTTAAATTTTGGTGAAGCTGATTTCGATGGGGAATGGATATTCTGGGCCGCAAATGTAACAACAATCCTTTATCGATTTCCTTCGTTAACCAATCGTTAGAGTCCCAGATACACACACACACACACACACACACACACACACTCTCTCTCTCTCTCTCTCTCTCTCCACACCATTCACCTCAGAACATGAAATACTTTTCGGTCTCTCTTGTTTCCCAACCCACTTCATCAGTCTTATAGAGGGCGAGGTAACTAATTACATTGACAGCGAAGCCCTACGACACTGCAACTGGCTTCTGTCTCTCTGTCTATTTATCTATCTATTTTCTTTTACGATACCCAGCCATAGCTTGAGTGGCCATTAAAAGGAAATCTGTCTATCTATCTATCTTCTTTTGCGGTACCCAGCCATAGCTAGAGCGACCATTAAAAGGTATCTCTACCTGTCTATCTATCTATCTTCTTTTACTGTATCCAGCCATAGCTTGAGTGACTATTAAAAGGAACCTCTCTATCTGCCTATCTTCTTTTACGGTACCCAGCCATAGCTTGAGTGACAAAAGGAATCTCTCTGTCTTCTTTTACGGTACCCAGCCATAGCTTGAAATCTGTATCTTCTTTTACGGTACACAGCCCATGCTTGAGTAACCATGAAAAGGAAACAATGCATAAAACCATTAGAGAAAGGTGGTCGGTGTTTACGGAGAGAATTCCATTAAGCAGACTGAAGGAGTGACCAACGTACAAATGTGAAAAAGGTTCCGACGAGAAAAAATAAATCAGGAATATGTAGGCCTATTAAAATTCTGAACGTTCAAAACACTGTGGTTTTCATACTCCGAATGACTGTTCAAGTTGTTTGTAGACTTTATCATCACGACCTACAGAAATATCTCGGATGGTTAGACAGGGTGCCACAAAAGCATTAAAATTCAACATCCACAGACCTCTGTTATGATTAGGCGAGAGACCACGACGATTTATAAAGTTAAGATTAAAATTAATTTAATGACTGGATAGTATGTCGAAAAGATATATATTGAAGATTTCGCTGTTTTGTCAGAAATTTCTTTTACCGTTTGTGTGTGCAAAGTTGTCTTCTAGGACGACTAAATCACTGCTGCTGTTTTAGAGGAAACCCCCGTCTCATGCTCCGAAGAACCTTCAACAGTTCACTACAATCCGCCTTTTTCCGAAAATTTGTCTTGAAAAGTTTTTTAGCTATATAAGTTGCAGATCAACAGCTGACAAAAGATATGCTTAACTGCTACTAACCCACAAGGTAGTTTTAAAAGTAAAATCACATCTGAAGTTCTTTGACATGTGACAAACATGTTAGGAATTACATAGATGATGGTGTACACACACCACTCAAGAAAGGAAGGCCTCCAAGTATCAAAGTCAACTCCGGCCATCTCATCAGTCTGTTGACACAACAGACCCCCTTCACTAAGGTGGGGTAATACAGAATGAACTCAAATTCTTAAATCCTATTGTCGTTAAGTGATGTGTAGACTTATGGCCTGTCCACACTAGCGGGCATGCCCGTCTGGCGCTTCCAACCTTTTATATTTTCTCTCTCTCTTCTAAAGCATCGTTACCAGTCAATCGCATCGTTCTGGCTCCACACTCCCGGTCGGGTCAGTAAAGTGGAACAATGGGAACAGTGTTTGCCGCCGATCAGGCCCGCTCGTCTGGACAGGCCTTAACTACCTTCCTTGGGGTATGGTTGAAAAGCAAAGAACTCGTGATTTGTTCCATAACTTGTCTTGGAAGATCAGACTGATCGGAAAATAAAACTTAAAATCCCTTGGTTCAACATCAAGGCTGTGTCCACACGACCGAACTTTGCTCGACGAACATCTGCTCGATGTGACGTCAGAAGCCGAGAAACAGCGGGCAAAGTACTGTATAGGTTTTTATTTTCGTATGGTTACCGAATTACCGAGGCTTTGCTCGTTGCTAGTTAAGATTGGAGGATGGGTTTAGATTAGTTGTCTGACGTACGAAGTAACGTTGTTCATCAATGTCAATGAACTATATCATTTCTGTTACTCCCTACATTTAAACATATGTAAATGTCCATTTTCTCGTACATCAATCATTCTTGCTGCCGTCAGCACCAGGCTCACACTGCTCGACTGTCATCGTTTGGACCAAAGTCTGAAGATCTTGGTTTGGACACGAGCATAAAAACCTTTACCAAACAAAATGCGACCGTGTGGGCGCAGCCTGGCTTAAGCTTGTTAAATTAAGTGTCAAATGGGAACATTTCGTCTCTGAAGACTACAGAAACTTGTACGTTCGGCCTCACTCCCAAAATCTCAGTCCACTTTCAAGGAAAATTGACAGTATATCCTGTCCACTGTGGCATGCCCAAGACTCGTTATAGTACTGTGGTACTGCACTCATGTAATTTCTATGTGAACCTTTGTGATAGTAATAGTCTGAATTTTAAATACGATTAATTACTTGCTAATGTGATCACAAAACCATTTCCCAGGAACAAAGTAGTCTGAACACTTTAAGATGCGATTTGGAATGTAAACGTGGTGGGAATACTAATTCCGGCTCCTGCTTTCGCGATTACTTGCTAATATGATCACAAAATCATTACACAGGAGCAGTGTATACTGACACCACTATCAGACTATGCTATTTTATGTTAAAACAAGGTTATCAGAACTACCTCAGTGGAATATTAGCTAACAAGTTAAAGAGATGGCAGTAACAAAAATATTCAAGAGTAAAATCGAAAAAATTACTAGCACCAAAGACAATAGAAATGAAAATTTTAATATGCTTTAAAAATTGTTAGGAAACAACTATGTAGTATGACCAATATATTTATTATTAAGGGGTACAATGTTTCATTTTTAACCCTGGTCAATTCTGTGTTTGTGTATGCGTGTGTGTAGTGTAAGCGTGTGTATAAAGTATACCTTAGTTTAACAGACCACTGAGCTGATTAACAGCTCTTTAGGGCTGGCCCGAAGGATTAGACTTATTTGTGGCTAATGGTTGCCTTAGCAGCAGGACCTACAACTGTGTGGAATCCACCACATTATAGCAGAAATTAATTTCTATCTTAAAGCGAACTCTTCATCAGCCGGCCGGGAAATGAACTGGCCCAGCGAGTGTTGTCCAAGCTCTGCCGACTCTTCCAATGTCTTTGAGAAGCCTGAAGAATGCTTACGTAAGAAAATGAGTTTGAGATTGGTTAGTAAGTGGAAGAATAAGGACGGTAATTTAACAGATTTTAAAATTCGAAACTATCAAGAGGAAAAAGGTAAGGTGGCGAGTAGTGTGAAGTCCTATTATCAAGTATGGGCTTTCATGTTCATTAAAGTGAGCGTGAGATTGAAGTGATTAGTGTGGGTTTCGGTGTCAGGCATAATACTGGCAAGTTCTCTAGTATGAGTCGGGTTAGTGTTAATTTGCTGCATTCAAGGTTAATACACAGTCTAGCAGTTACCATGTCCAGAGCTAACCATACTCTATTTGGTATCTGCTCTGTTGAGCGTACTGATACAATAGTCAACCTGTTCCTCTTTGACAATGTTTTCACTTCCTCCGATGGATTTATCATGACTCAGCTCACAATATGCCAGCCAGTCCGATGCACTCGCCAAGCTGATCTTTTGATCAGTTCTGCTAGACAGTCAACAGTTCTAATACAACTAATCGGCTCAGGCCGTTCAGAAAAATCTTACATTTTCTGAAAAAGCTTATATTTGAAAGGGAACAACAGTTAACAAAAACAAACAGGTTTATAATTAAAAGGTTTATTCATACGCCATCCTCCTCTGAGTTTACAGTTTAGGGAATGAAAATTAAACTCACAACCAAAATACAGACTTGTGCCTCCGGAAATGAACAAATATAAAAAAGGGGTAGACTTTTATTTTTTCTGTTATCAAGTTACTCATCATTCGGGACCTTGTGTAGTGCTGTGGCCATTTTGATTTAAAATCACCTTCTCCTGCCCTTTAGGAGATTCGGAATTATCACAGTTTCTGCACTTGGTAAAGTTTCTAAATACCTAACCTGGGTCCGTCCAGCTTTACCAAGGCCGAATTTAGGACTCAAATTCATTAACACGTGCTTTAAAAAAAAAATCTAAACTTTCAAATTGAAGGCAATCAAGACCTCACTAGTATTATACCAATCTACTGGTATAAATGATTAAAAAAAAATCACCTTCATTCAACCCCAAGTCTGCAAGCCTCGAAAGACACCGTGCCATTTAACGATGTCTTGGTCCCGTACAAGAATCTCAAACCTACTGATCAACAAGACTCTTTCGCCTCCTAAAAACCTGTCAAGAAAAAGCAAGCAGCAGAAGTTTGTTCCAGGAGAGATCATGATTATAATCTTTTAAATACATTCAATATCCTAAAAAAAAACAAAGGTGAATTTATCTTTTCAAAAGAATAGCTTGGTAACTTCGTAATTTTATATACTGAAAAGTTTAAATATTTCCTTATAATCAGTAACATTTAAATATTTACTTAATAATTCAACACTAAATCACAAGGAATTAAACATTTACTTTCAAAGGTTTCCTTACAGCTTAAACTAGAAAATTTTTCTATTTTAAAACCGTGTAACAATCATGATTAAGAGATTGTGGCGTGGGTATCCTTCAGTTAAACCACAGTAAAAATTAAATTGTTTTTAAATCAAAAGTTTCCCTCGGAAAAAATCTTCATTAAAACTGTTAGAAAATCCTATTAAGAAAAAAACAATGCCAACAACTGAATTAAAAACAAAAAATATAAAAGCCTTTTAAAATAAGAGTTTCAAAAAACATCCACTAAAACTGTTAGAATCCAATATGTAAAACAATTTCAAGTAACAAACCCACTGCCTTTAAAGTAACAAACCCACTGCCTTCAAAGTAACAAACCCATTGCCTTCAAAGCAAATCACTTAATTGAACTCACTGCCTTTAAATAGTATATAAACCCATTAAGTCTTTAAAATGTAACATACAAAACTTTTTCTAAAGTATACAAACCCTGTATCATACAATGTCTTCAAAAAAACAGAACCCACTGCCTAAACATACAAAACTACTCAAAATAGCAAAATACCAGTCTATTGTCTAATTAACCAACCCACTCTTCGTAACAGAAATAAACCCCAAGTCTCTAAATGGTAGAAAACCTACCAGTAGCTTACTGTCTGAACCTTTACCATGCCATCCCACTTCATTTATCACCATAGAATTTTTCCAAGTTAATCTCAAGTGAAATTATGAACTAGCCTATTAAATCAACATGAAACAAATACTACTAGTTAAAATAAGCCAATTACAAAACCAACCAAAATTTATTAAAAAATGTAAGGATGTTACGTGATAGTATTAAACTTAAAGATTTTGTTCGCTTTCAAAAATTATCACTTATAAACAGGTCAACTAATTCTAACAACTTTGAACAGGTTAACACTTGGTTACTACTAACATTAAAGTATTCAGTCTCATTTTGCAGTACGTATGTACCCAGCCGAATTCTTATATTTTATATGAAATTTGAAATTTTAACAAAATCGTTTAACATTTTAATTCTTAACGAAAAGTTTGATAGGCTCCCAACTGGATATTTAAGGCCACTCCCCACAAAAAAAAAAAATCAATACCCTAACATGGGAAACGGTGTCAAGTTACATTAAATTTTTGTGCTAAAAACTGCCAAAATTTACTAATACCCTGACAAATTTCACCTGCCCAGCTCCCGAAATTATATGAAATTTCGAGGACTTTCCAGTTTACTAAACTAGACCCGAACTTTTTACTTTAGTTTGGCTTTGAAAACTGTTTCCTAATACCCAAACCTAAATTAATTCTGCCTAGCTCCCGAAACACCGTTACCAAGACTTACCACTTTAGTGAAAAACACGAACTTTCTAGTTCGGTTTAATTTCGAATCCCCCACCCAAACCGAACTTGCACAGTAGACCTATAGGCCTACTATGCAAGCTGGGCGTACCTCCACCCCTTCAGGGGCACCGCCCCTGAAGGCAGTGGAGGTTTCATCAGTTACAACTGAAATCACACTTACCTTGAAATATCCCCCAAAAAGTGTTCATGCGATGCAATTTTGACTTCAGATAGCAATTGTGCTCCATCGTGAAAAACCTTGTCATCTGAAAAAAATTAAAATTCCATTAACCATCAAACAAACAAATAAAAAACCAGTACACTAATATAAAAAACCAAAAGCCCGTCCCTTAGTAAAACTAAGAAATTTGAAAATTTACGATCCATGAAATTTCAGCTTTAACTTGTCTAACAGACCAATGAATTCACCGGAGGTTACGTTGCTATAGAACTCAAACTACTGTATTTCACCTCTAATCCAGGGAAGTTTTCCCCCACCAGCATAAATTAACTGAAATATTTTTTACCTCGCAAGTATTCGATTTCACGCACCTAACGCTACCGAACAACGCAGATTGACCACGCCTGCAACCCCGGCAAAGATGCTCCGAGCTTGAAATAAAGTTAATTGTTGTACTATAGACAAGGATTAAGACACGACACATTGCAGGCTGATATAAAGTTGAAATTCTAAGCAGTCTGCACAATTAACATCGAACATTATATCGATCCAACGAACGACCGCGAAAGACAATCGCTCTCTCGTGAACTGAGGAAATCCTCACGTAACCCGCCCAAGGACGACCGCTAAAAAACACGAACAACCACTAGTCTATTATTCGCAATCAAGGACGCCAAAGCTATCGTTCCAGAACTGTCATAAGTGTCTCCTGGACGAAATACAGAGATGCAATCGTTTTTCTTCTTTAAAATGTACTTATCTGTGTATAAAGTTAATTTTTCCTTTAATTTTCGCTTTGTCTGTTGTAGAAATAAGTATTTTTTAGTTGAATTTCTTGAAACACGGAATCACGTGTTAATAATTAAATACTGACATGCTCCACATTCTTAGTTTATTCATGTCAGAAATATTGTTTTGAGTATATATATATATATATATATATATATATATATATATATATATATATATATATATATATATATACATACATACTTATATGTATGTATGTGTATATATATTATATATACATTATATATGTATATATATATATATATATATATATATATATATATATATATATATTTATATATATATATATATATTACTACATAATAACATACCTGTCCCGTCTTCAATACAGAACATAACAGCCTTTACGATTTCCAGACACTGTATTTTTCTTATGGCTATTGTAAGCATGGATAATGATAGATATATTTTGGCCATTTTCGAATACGATGCGGTGAAGTCTATAGTATTTCGGGACTTGCAAACGAATATTTATTCTTTATTTCAGCGGTACATTTCATAGTATGTTTTATGGCTGTAGTTTCAACGCTTACTTCTAACATGTTCCGCCCGCAAACAAAATCATAATAGAATCCAATTACAGACTTTCCTGAAGCCACACGAACCCGCAAAAAATCCTGTGAAGAGAACTTGGACGAACTTAAATAAAATAATGTTAGACTCATTCTTGAACTTGAACAAAATCTTAGGCAGAATGTTGTCAGACACATTCTTGGCCCTCAGCAAATGGAGAAAGCATCCAGTCTCGACCATTTTTAAAAGCTCTAAAGCAAAGGCAGCTGTCTTGAGGAATTTACAAGTAAAACTTACATGGGACAAGTTTTGTAGGTGGCCAGTAATAAGTCACAGGAAAAAAAAGTCATTAATTTATAGTGGCCGGTAATAAAGTCACAGAGAAAAATTTCTCAGTATTTCTTGGGGGTCATTATCTTTATGATATTTACAGTCTCTTGTTTGATTTTACGGTAATCCGAACGGGCTTGTACTAAACACGCCGCAAAGGTGGATACATACCGGGTTAAAACCCTTGGGGGTCACTATCTAAGAAAGATTAATGTGACTTTTTTTCTGTGACTTTTTTTACCCGGATTCGTTTTGAAGACTGGCTGAGATTTTTTGAACAAATTTGTGAAATTCTTAATGTGCTCGGCAAAGCTGTGGGTATAAAGCATCTCACAAAATAATGATAATAGACGACGCCGATGCTTCTCTCGGCAAGCATGATATTTCCCGCAATCTGTTGCCAAGTCTGGTTACAAATCACACCGTAATTCACCCAAGTGGCCATGTTCTGTTTCTGAAACCGAATTTGTGTCGGACTGTGTCTGAAATTATCGCTGTTAGTTAGAACAGTGTCATAAAGTCTGAGTGCATATCCATGTGAAACAGTGAAAAAAGGTGTTAAATTTCGCTGTTCAGCAAGCTTTCACAATTGTCGCTACTGGGCAGAACATTGTCTTGCAATGTGCGTGCATGTCCATGTAAATCGCTGAAAAAAGGGTGTTATTTTGCTGCTAAACATACATTCATAAAAACACATACCATTTGCGGTAAGATAAAAAAAAAAGAAATATAAGGGAATATAGAAAAAAAAATACATGTAAATTAAGACAGAAAAGCTCTTTAGAATCGTTCATATACAGAAGTAACAGTAGTTATGTAATTCTATGATTATTTTTAATAATTTGTCCTACATTTCATCATTTTAAAGAGCAATTGATTTAAGAGAAGCATGTTTTGGATGCTATTTTTTCAAGACGAAATTTCAAGTAATAGTAACATTTGCCATGAATTTACCCTATGGACTTTTCTATTCCATTATAATATGTTAGCAAATAGACATGTAAGAATTGTATATTTTTATCTAAAGGTTACAGATGGATGAAAAATCGAAAACTAAATCGAGGAGCAATAGAATAATTTTTTTCCTGTAATCTGCACAAATGAAAAAAAGTACATGACAGTAGATAAGAATTTCAAATTACGGAGAAGCATTTATTCAGACAACAGGAAAAAACTCATACATACGTAATTACGTCGTTAATTTCGATCGTCAAATACAGATAGGAAGAATGCATAACTGGAGAATAATGAATACACACACACAATGTATACACACATATATGTATGTATTCATACGCAAAAATCAATATCCAAAAATGACAACAAGATCATGATTGTTTTACAACGAATAGCACAGAACACTTCTTACAGATACAACTAAAGGCTCTCACAAACAAAAAAGGGGCCTCTACAGCAAGGCCGAACTTTAGCAACTACTGCAGTCACGACCTGGCGTCGCACCTCGCCACATAAAAGAATACTGAGGAAAAGGAGGAAGAACAGGCCACTTTGCCTCCAGAATGACTTGTTCTGAAAGGAATTGCATGCACCCTCAGTTGTACTGTAGATGTGTAGATACACAGGAAACATAGCGACAACCCACTGACGCCACACCATTACCTTTTTCAAACAACTGGGTCATTTTACATATCGTAATAGGATCCATAACAGGAGGTATATTTTAGATGGTTTCATCTATCGCGAGATCCCCTTCGAAACCTTTTTTATAAGGGAAGAGACACTGTCAACCACGTCAAAGAAATCAGTCTTCAGTATTCCCGCATCGTTGCCAAGAGGGTAAAACTCCCACGGACTGATCAACAGAGCATAAGAACGAGGCACCAATTACAGTTACAAATTCCATCGTATCAGATAGGTTATGACCTTTTCGACAACTTTTGTTTTAGCTCTTCAATTTTTTTATTATCATTCCAGTTGACATTTCTCTTATGTGATCTCATACACCAAATATAGAGACGAAAATAGCTTAGTGCTTAAATTCTTCAGTGTGCAATTTAAACCTAACTTTTCAGTCTGAATTTCACAACTAAGGTTTGTAAAGCTTTAGATATTGTTATTACATCACCTGACGTTATAAAAAGTCATGACGAACTTTTATATTCTCTGGAAAGCTCTGCATTGTTAAGTCTAATTGGCTTGTCAAGCGCTGGCTTTTCATCGGAGGGGAATTCAAAGGGAAACTTGAAATCTTGGACAACCAATGGACAGGTCAATTCTCTTGTCTATGTCACACCTGAATTGAATATAGAATTTAGGCCGATGGCCAAGCACTGGGACCTATGAGGTCATTCAGCCCTGATATGCAAACTGACAGTAAAAGGTCTGAAAGGTGTAACAGGAGGGAAACCTCAAAGCAGTTACACTATGAATCAGTTGTTAGGAGAAGGTGGAAAGTGAGATGGAAGAAAGATAATATGAAAGGAGGTACGGTAAAAGGCACGCTGCAAAGAACCTTAAGCAATGCCTATATTGCACACATGAGGTACACTGACGGCAATACCCTCCTACGGGGTATTTCACACCTGAGCCATGGAAGGAAAAGAACGCGTAGGGTGCTATTATAATCGTAGAGAACAGAACCGAAGACTTCGGTTTCCCACCAGTTTATTTCACGATGAAGTTGCGGGTTTAGAGGTGTACGAACTCTCTGGTTTCCTTTAGTTCATTTCAACGTGTAATTGCAGGCTGTAAGGTGCGTGATGTTGACACAGCCAACGCTTAAGGATAACGCTTCATTAAATTTTCTTGTCAAGATATAATCAACGTCTAACGATATAGGATACAAGGAACTATGGTTTGTTGTGAAGGACTCTGGGTGGCAATCCTTCTGAGACGCTGTGCCACCAACAAACACGTCTAGCTTTCAGTAGAATCTCTCTCTCTCTCTCTGTTGGACTCCTATCTCTTAAAGTATTACTTGACTGTTCTAAGACTTACTAAGGTGCTCCTACACGGTAAATACTATTGACCAATATCCCGGTTGAAAGGTTGTTCAATAATTTTGAAACAATCTAAAGTTGACAATAACAAGTGTCTCGTTTGAGGGTGGTATAACTGGTATTGACAACAAACCTCACTTTTCACCTTAACACTGCAACAACATGTCCGGAGCTAGCCAAAGTTGCAGGGAAGCAGAAAGGAATTTTATAAGATGAATGGGTGCCATCCCTCTGGAAGAATTGAATTGAACTGAATACAGAATTTAAGCCAAAGACCAAGCACTGGGGCCTATCAGGCTATTCAGCGCTGAAACGGAAATTGGCAGTAAGGCTTGAAATACGTAACAGGAGGAAAACCTCGCGGTTGCACTATGAATCAGTTGTTAGGAGAGGGTGGAAAGTAAGATGGAAGAAAAGGAATATGAAAGGAGGTTACAGTGAAAGAAACGAAAAGGGTTACAGCTACGGGCCGAATGCAAGCAGCAAAGAACCGTAAGTAATGCCTACAGCGCATCGCGTGAGGTGCACTGACGGCACTACTTCCCTACGGGGATCCCTCTGGAAGGTGAAAGCAGAGGGGTATGTCAACAGAAATGAGAAACGGGAGGACTGAGCAATATTGATAGGGAAATGAAGAGAGAGATACCCAAATACTACCCAACAAGGTGTAAAGAAGCAGCTTAATCCGCCGAGTGCAAACTTTAGTTAAGAACTGAAGAACATATGGGATTCGAAGTCTTATTAAGAAACATTATATTGCTTTCAGGAAATGTTATTTTTACGAGACCAGGAAATTCCTGCATCGATATTATATTGCTTTCAGAAAATGTTATTTTTACGAGACAAGGAAATTCCCGCATCGATATTAAATTGCTTTCAGGAAATGTTATTTTAACGAGACTGTAAATTTCTACAGAGTCGATGAATACCACAAATTATAATGAGGGTTCTGGCCTCTCACAAAAGAATCAACTTCGGTGAGTAATTATAGGGCTTTATTCATAATGATTATATAGCAATTATATAACTTTACTGTTTCTGGTGCGATGGAAACGCAAGTGCAAAATGCAATACAAAATTAATTATATACAGTACAGACTATAAACAGTGAAAAACTAGAAACATGCAAAACACAACAAAATACAAGAAAGTAATTATATATATTACAGAATATAAACAATGAAAAACTAGAAACATGCAAAACACAACAAAAGTAATTATATATATTAAGGAATATAAACAATGAAAAACTAAACCTTTAAGTCAGATAGAGATTTTCGTAGTTATGTTAATTTCCCTTCTTGTACCAGTTCATCATCCAACGATGCTTTCTCTAGTCTTTCTTCTTGAAGTAAAGCAACAAGGTACTGAGAAAGCAGCATCAAATGCAGACATGTTGCTTCTACGAAGTCTAGTAGAAAACTACTATAAAATTGAAGGCTCTGAGGGCGAAAGACTGACTCATTGAGTCAACCTTATTGACGTTAATATGTACGCGTAGGGGCACCCTAATTACTCTGTTCTGCCTTTATCTTGTCAGTCAATGAATTCCCATATAATATCGCTGCAGGGTATGTTCCCAAATTACATAAGGTAGGAGTACGATGATGATGGTGATGATGAGAGAGAGAGAGAGAGAGAGACAATCCAACTGTTCATTACACTAACACCGGTCTTGACGACAAGTTTTGAAGTGAAATATTTACGCTCCATTTATCTTTCGTCCCTGATCTGAATTCTAAAACTGCCTATTGTTCTAAACAGCCATTGTTCCCGCCGGCGTTTGAGCCACTCGAATTTTCTTGTATACCCTGATTAATTTTGCCAACAATACAACAAGTGTTCTTAACTAACCCTGCTTTCTTTCGCTTCAACTCCATTTAGGGTCTTCAAAAATGAGATTTCCACACAATGAAAATTATAAATCTCCTATAAGACGTTGATGGAATAAACTAACGGAAGGGTACAAAAACTGTTATTTCAGTCTAATACGTTGCCCGTTTAATTAGTTCAGCTAATTAAGTTTGGCATTTTTAGTCCTTTCCATATCCTGAGAAGCTTTCTCAAAATTATAAGTTTAGACCATTATTATTATTATTATTGCTTTTGTAGATTGGAAGGAGACATTATTTTTAACTTAGTACTGTAGTAAGGTTTTCAATATTCCCTGCAAAATATTTTTAGCTTTCTCCGACGATAGAGAAATTGATATTGCCAAGTTACTTACAGATCGAAGTAACAGCGAAAAAATACTAATTAGGGAGACTGAAAAGACTCAATATTAATTAAATTCAGCTGACTCAGAAATAGTTTTCAAGCAAGCATATTTTTACTATCATTATTCAGGATGTATATCTGCCTTTTATGGTATTAAATGCCTCGTCTATTTTCTGCGGAAATGACGAATTAATTAAAAAAGAAACTTTAGCCTCGCAACGCCATGCTAATTGAAAACCAAGCTGAACCATTACAAAATGTTATGTGATATAAGATACACTATTTGTTTCGTTCCAATAAATTCAAGTAAATGGTTTTGTGACGATTATATATACATACAGTATATATATATATATATATATATATATATATATATATATATATATATATATAATATACACAGTATATATACAAATGTGTACTGTATAATTATATGTATATTATGTATATACATATTTGTATATATATATATGTATACACATATATATGTGTGATTTTGTCGTAAAAAAATTCAGAATTTCTTATTAATTCATTCGTTATTTCGGGAGAAAAAGGACGACACTCTAATCCAGTTGGGAAACTGAAACTTTTATGGACATTTCAAAACCACATTTCCTCATCTGATCAAAATTAACGTTGTGCCTTTGTCAGGCGCGGTTGAATTTTTCTCTTATCCGCATGAGTGAGTTTCTCGGTTAATGAAATTTCGTATTATTTTTCAAAGAATTTTTGCATTGGTTATACGAATTTTATTAATATCTCGTTAATGCAATATTCATATTCCCGTTCATATTTCTGACGTGGATAAACTAGCAGTGCGGAGTTTGTAGGTACTTGTGGGATGTTAACGCGTGATCCCATGTTTCCAGACATTAGGATAAATAAACAATTATTTCCACACGTGACCGTGCAGTAATAACATGTAAAATAAACAATGTACTGTACACAGGTACATTTTAAAGAACGAAAGCAATCATGTACATCTACTGGCTTAGAATCCTTGTTGACGAAGAGTAGACGGCTAAGCTAGAATAGTGTTGAGTCTTTCTATCCGTCCTCCTTGATAAACAAGTTATGGGTTCCTCTCCTGAACTCACGAGAGACCGTTGTCTCTCCGTCAGTGTTGCCAATATAGCGCTAGATTTGGGGCGTTTTCAATTATTTCGGCTCCCAAAAATTTTCGTTTGGCGCTGGCGCCTTTTTTAACGCTTTTTAAGGAAAGAGGATTTCTATATTAAATAGTATTCTTGCCATTAAATATGGATTGAAGAGGCGCGGGCAATGTTGCTATCAATGTGAGCTTCCAAGTGATGTTGTCAAGAAAATTGAAGTCTCGAAGCTTCTGAAAATGAAGCTGCAGATGACGACTTTATTGGAATGTTAGAAGACTTCTAAATTTAGCAGAACCACGTATATAATCTTTAATAATGATCAGTACGCGTAAGTACAGCATAAGCTTTATTAATTACGGTTTATTTGTTATTCGGCGCTTTTTTCGGTGGATTGATCAGAAAGTCTAGCGCCTTTTTGGTGCCTTTGCGATCCACTTTTAGCGCTTTACTGACAAATCGAGTTGGCAATACTGCTCTCCGTCTCCCAGTCTTTGTCCGGTGACAGGAGGAACGGCGTCCCACGTAGACGCTACATTTTCAACTGTTGTTATACGTTGACCAAACTGCCGTGGTGGGATAGTGTTCTTTGTGAAGAAGTTTAGTGTCTTAAGGCTTGTTACATAGGTATCATCGGTCATTGACAGTTTTTGGTTTATGGGATATAAATTTGTTAATGTTTGAAATAATTTTTATGGTCAGTGTAGGTAAGTGTTTGAAGTGCTTGTCTAGTTTAAAAGTAATTACCTCATTCCATGTGAATACATTTTTAGCTATTGTCAAAACAAGTTAAGCTGAAAATCTAATGTTTCGCCATTAGACCTTGTGAGTTCAGTGGGTTTTTTCTGGTTGCTAATATTACTTTTTCCAAATTTCAGAGGACAAGGTTTCACCAGGATGGAGGTTTGTTACTGAGGTCAGAATTGCGTGAGCTTTCTTCTTGGACATTTCGAGGTTAGTGATTTTAGTTATTTTATTGTTACTGTGTATATTGCAAATTTATTTCAAATGTTAAACCAACCACCAAGCCTCCACCGCTTCAGGGGCGGTGCCCTGAAGGGGTGGAGGTATTCTTGGCATACATAGTAGGCCTGTAGGCCTACTATGTAAGTTCGGGGAGGAGGTACGCCACGCTTGCATAGTAGGCCTATAGGCCTGCTATGTAACTTCGGGAGACTTTTGATTTAAAAAGTTGTCGGTCTAAATAAGGAAGGCTAGGTGTATTGTAGGAATGTTCAAAGCTAAGCAGCAAAATTTAGGGTAGTTTACTAGGGAACTGTAAGTAATCAGTTTTCAAGAGTTGTTTACACGACCAAAACTCAATTGTAGTGGGTCAAATTAGGATGCTTTTAAACTTTATTTTATTTAGCAGTTGATTATTGGCTGGTTTGTTAAGCATTTTGTAGGAAGTCTTCAAGATTTTCATTCTAGTCTTATCAAATTCTAAACGGTTTACCCTTTAAATTTATATCCTGGCTTTAGTTGCTGTTGTACTTTTCAATGTCAAGTTTAGTTTTTTTAAGTGTTAGATTTTTGCTGTTCGGTAAGATTTGAAGTTAGGCCACTTCATTGGTTGGTGTTATCTGTTACGAGAATTTAAGGCTGTCTTTTAAAATTAAGTATAATTAGACTGTGAAACTGCAATGAAAAGCTGTAATGTGAGAAATGTCAGATTGAATTAGTATACCTATAAGAAATTAAATTAGTCTGGTCACTAAAAATTTACTAAGGTCACTATAAAAATTAACCCTGTGTAGGTCGATAAGTTAATTTTGTAGTAAGAGTGAAACTTATCCACTGTAGGTCGAGAAGTTAATTTTGTAGTAAAAGTGAAATTTAGCCTAATTTTCAATTTTTAACTCGGTGTAGGCCGAGAAGTTAATTTTGTGTAAAAGTGAAATTTAGCCAAATTTTCATTTAAAATCAGGTAAGTTTATAAATTTGTTTATGAACTCTAGTAATGGTTAGTTTAGGATAGTAATTAACCTTTTGCAGATAATGGTTAATTTAGGCTAGTAGTAATTAACCTTTTGCAGATATAGGCTAGTTTATAATTTTATGCAGGTGGGGAGGGGGGTAATTTTAAGGTATTAAACAAGTCAGGTTTCGTGGATATTAGGTTAGGCTAGTAGTAATTAACCTTTTGCAGATAAATATATGATAGTTTATAATTTTATGAAGGATGGAAGGGGGTAATTTTAAGGTAAACATGTGAGGTTTTGTGGATAGTAGATTTTTTTTTGGGGTGGGGGGAAAGTTTGTATGCTGCTAGTATTATTTTGAGCCAATAGGTATATATGGTATGTTACTGTTTTAAATAACAGTGGGTTTGTATGGTATGTTACTGTTAACTGGGTTTGTATGGTATGTTACTGTTTTAAATAACAGTGGGTTTATGGTATGTTACTGTTTTAAATGACAGTGGGCTTGTCTCATGCTTTGAGATTGGTGTGTGTATAGGTGTGTAGTTTTTAAACAATGGTTTCTGTGCTTTCTGAAGGCTATGGAGTTTTTTGAATTTATACCCAATTGTTTTCAAGTTTTACGAAAAATGGTTAGCTTAAAAAATTTGGTTTTCTGGAGACATTGCATTAAGTAGCAGTTTTATTTTAAAGTTGACTGTGGTTTAACTAGGTGTATTAAGTTCTATTTCTAATATATTTTAAACCATTTAAACCTTATCAATTTGTGTAATTAATGATCCATTTTTTTTCTCTGTGGAATTGTAAAGTAAATGTTAAAGCAGTATAGTTTCAATTTAAGAATTTTAAAAATTTCAAATGGATTAAATGGTTTAATTATAGAGCTTAAAGAATTTGGTATGGACAGGATAGTTAAAAAAAAAATACTAACAAATTCTGCTTGGCTTTTCCATTAGAGTTTTGGAGTGGGAGCGAAAATGGTTCTCTGAATTGTTAAAGGTTTTGAAATCCATCTAAAATGCATCCTGGATGGACTACGCGAGACTTCATTACATGGTACGTGTCTGATGCTGCAGATTTTCGATTGAAAATTGAAGTAAAATGGTAAATTTCATCCTGGATGGAAGCTTCAAACGTGTCTGATGCTGCAGATTTTCGATTGAAGGTAAATTTCATGGGTGAAAGCCTATAGTAAAATGGTATAAAGTTTGCATCCTGGATTACTGGTTTCTGATGCTTTTCGATTGAAGGTAAATTTCATGGGTGAAAGACTTCAATAAATTCAATAAATGTTTCTGCTACATAGCTTGTATTTTATTGAATATAAATTTGAGTAGATTAGTTATATTGACGTCCTTAAACCTAGGTAAAAATACTGACCCTGGATAAAGAACCTAACCACCTAGTGTAAAAATAAAGGGATCATTCACTCTTATTGGTGAGAGATGGAAAATTTAGTGAGGTCACAGTACATTGGGGTTTGGGTAATGACAATAAGTCAAACTGTTTCGCTATGATTTCAGAAACCACGAGGGTGAAAAGGTTTAAATCGAAAAACTAAAAATCCTCTGTGGGATTAAGCTGACGTAAGAACAGTTAACACAAATCTGCCTGTTATGGTTAATGGCGTTTTGATTTTGAAGTACGATATATTGGAAATTAAGATTTTCCTGAATGTTTGGGATTGATTACAGCTGTATTAATGAAATATATTGTCGAGCAGAACTTTAAACACAATTGTTGAAAGCTTCGTATTAATGAGTTTTTAGCGGTTAAGACTGCAAACCCTTGTAAATTGGTAACCTGCAGAATCCTTGATGTAGTAACGTTAAGGTTAAGAGAATTTGATACTTCGAAGTGCCATACATTATCTGTTATTACGGTTATGATTTAGGTAATATAGTGCGGTTAATTCTGGACATGGTAGCTGTTACATTCTGGTTAATCCTATGCAAAGAAAAAAAGTCCACTAAGCATAAAGTTCAACTTTTGATAGAAAGGTTCATGCACAATTCATTAATACAGTACCGTTGATTCTGGACACAGTAGCAGTTATGTTGTAAAGTGCTGTGCACAAGTCCGTCCGCTGACGTTCTCACTTGTGTCAGTCACTAATCTCTCGACCTGCGCTTGATGGTGGTTGGAACGCTTCCTTTCATTAATATCCATCCTTACTCAAAAACTACCCTTCAGCACACTTGCATATCTGTTGGGACTTGCATATTCGCAAATTACCGTCCTCTAAAACCTCTCCTTCACGCAAGCTCTTTTTATATCTTAAGGTGTGTCGTCCACACGATCGAGCTATGTTCGACGAACTTTGTCCGGTGTGACGTCAGAAGCGGGTAAACTTCTGCCTTTGCCCGCTGTTTCTCCACTTCTGACGTCACATCGGACAAAGCTCGATCGTGTGGACGCTGCAAAGCTTCCCTGTCACTTGTTCTTGTGGATGTGATAACGCGGATATCATCGCTTCGCCTACATTACTATCTGCCAACAGGTTAGTCTTGAAAATAACAAACATTTAATGGGAGTTGAGAATCCATCCTGTGCGTTCACATGATCGATGTTCGACGGATATCATTGTTACCAACTAGCTGTGGGAAAGCGAAAAGGCTCGCTGATGACGTCAGAAGCTATCACCAAGTGATGTACCGGACAGTCCGTGTTCCCAACATCGAAACGTCACACACTGAATTAAATGCCTGAGTTACCAACGGACATCACCTTCGAACATTGTCCACCGGTCTTGCCCTGTGAGCAGATTCGAAAC
This sequence comes from Macrobrachium rosenbergii, assembly GCF_040412425.1. NCBI lineage: Eukaryota > Metazoa > Arthropoda > Malacostraca > Decapoda > Palaemonidae > Macrobrachium > Macrobrachium rosenbergii. The sequence goes on from NC_089789.1 coordinate 30,212,500, forward strand.
AAACACCCTCATCTGGTACCACTGCTTGTTGCCAATCCGCTTCCATCGTTTCACCGCTTGACGTCATCCTGCTTCTCTTGTGATATTAACGATTTTGTCCCGTCGAACATAGTTCGATCGTGTAAACACCTGCACCTTTAGTCGATTGCTTTGGTTTTTTGAAAAGCCGTACGGAAGCGGGAGGAAAACGCTGCCATGGGGTTTGAGGTAAGTAGTTTGTCCCTTTAGTAATGAACTCTTTAGTCATACAACGAACAAAGACGAAGTAGCCTCCCGAGTGATCTTAGAGGTGGTATTTTCAGAAAGTTCATTAGAAATATAACACTACTAGGCTATGCAAATGACGTTCCCGACGGAACAAGAATCTTTTATTGTAAATCCTCTTTACGATAAGGTAACAGAACGCGTAACGCTTACATTTCACTAACAATAGATTAAAATTTCCCGCCAGCTACCGAGAGAAGGCCGAAATTGTGGTAAATTAAGCAATTAAAGGATTTAAATGTATCAGACTAAGATAATTAAGAATCATGGATACCAGAAAATGTTGAGTTTAGGTTCCCGTTCGTTGTTATATATAACGCCGGAGGAAGGGTAGAAAGAATGTTTATTGTAGAGGACTTGTCAGGTTACTTTCAGTCGTTGTCTTCGATGATGATTACATTCAAGAAGCTTTATACTGTCACACATTCTGTAAATAGCCGCTCGAAGCCGTTACAGCCCCGATGAAATCCACTAATAAGTTTCCCCAATAGCTGGGTAGTGACGTCAGTACACATCACGTGGTGCGCAGTAGGCATTACTTAAGGTTCTTGGCAGCGTCTCTAAGGCCCCTAGCTGCAGCTCTTTTCTTTAATTTCTCTGTACCTCCGTTCATATCCTATTAATTCCATCTGGCTTTGCACCCTTTCTTGACAATTGCTTCATGGTGCAACTGTGGTTTTTCTTAATTGCTTCATGGTGCAACTGCAGGGTTTTCCTCCAGTTACGACTTTCAGATCTTACTGTCAGTTTCCTTTGCAGCGCTGAATGACCTCATAGGTCCCAGTGCCTGGCCTTGGGCCTAAATTCCCTACTCTAATCTACTATAAGAAGCTCCAGAGAAATTGCTTTTCTTAGGCGCCTAGGTTGAATCCAACGTTTAGTTCATGGTGGATGTGATCGTGGATGTGTGAAATACCGCATATTTCATGAATATTAATTTTAAAAAAACATTTGAGTCCCTAAGTCCGACTTATCGTATTTTTGCAGCGAGCTTGTAACGCTGAAACTGGCTATTGTTCAAACAGCCATTGTTCTGGCGTGTCTGTATATCTGGAAGTCTTCGCTTCAGTCATTAAGCTAACAAAGCAGGCGATCCTTTGTACAGCTTCAAACTAAGCTCTTGGCGGTCTGTAAAAATGTAAGTCAGTTGGTATGACGCTAGAATCTTGTACCCAGCATTCGTTCAAGGAATTCATTATCAAAGAAGAAAAGTTCTCATTCTAATAAGTCGTCCCCTGGGAAACCTAACTAATCAGTTGATTTGGATTTTTTCATCTAGTGTCGCAAGAGATCCAATAAATATAAATCTCATAAGCCAGAGAAGTAATTTGTTAAAACAAGGAAAGTATTTAAACGCCAGATTTAAGACAACGTCCATTTCGTCCATGTAGGGATAGGCTTTTCAGTAATAAGTATCATATGATGCAAATCAAATCTGTTGGGTATTTGAATTTGAACCTCGTCCGCCTTCACGGAGAAGATAAATTAATAAGGAAAGGTACCCTTTGTCAGTTGATCCTTAATAAGAATCAGGTTTTTGCCATTTCGACACGTTCTGTTATGTACAAAATGTTAACAAGTTGTCTGTTTCAAATCAGTTGAAGTAAATCATCCCATACAGAGACCTTATTTGCCATTAAAGCAAATTTATATACATATTGATGTGCATATATACATATAACACACACACACACACACATATATATATATATAAATAATGAATTGTTCTGTAACAACGACCCTATCAATGTTTGCCACCGAAGGGCACATAATGTAGTACTATGAACAAGTAAGGGATACAGACCCATAAACAAAGAATAAAAACTATTCTGCGTGACTTTAACAAAAGTGTAACCCTGAATGTGAGGAAACAAAAGAATTTAACGATATATATGTTATTTATCCGGAACGTAATTGCCGTTCCCTTAACAAAGCGCACATTGGTTACAAAGGTTACTCATCAGTGTCACCCTTAGTGCTTTAATAAACTGGCAGCTTTATATCTATGTAATGCACTGTAGGCATTACTTAAGTTTCTTTGTAGCGTTCCGTAGGCCCCTAGCTGCAACCCCTTGTATTCCTTTTAAACTGTACCATCATCCACTTTCTTTCTTCCATCTTACTTTCCACTCTCTCCTAACAATTTCTTAACATTGCAACTGCGAGGTTTTCCTCTTGTTACCCTTCGTAACCTTTTATTCTCAATTTTCCTTTCAGCGGTGAGTGACCTCACAGGTCCCAGCGCTTTGCCTTCGGCCTAAATTGTGTACTCTCTCTCTCTCTCTCTCTCTCTCTCTCTCTCTCTCTCTCTCTCTCTCTCTCTCTCTCTCTCTCTCTCGATATGACCACCATCATTCACCTTGAGTCCCTTTGATTCTTAATCGTAGGCTTGCTGTAGGTCCCGTTGGTAGGTAACCAGTTGGTTCTTAGCCACGTAAAATAAATCTAATCCTTCTGGCCAGCCGTCTCTAGGAGAGCTGGTAATCAGCTCAGTGGTCTGGTTAAACTAAGGTATACTTAACTTGAGTTTAAGCCTCGCTCTTGTCTTGATTAATTTCACAAGCAACACTACCATACATACCGTCTCTCTGAGCTAGGAATGGGGCTGTGTAGGTCTACCTGCTTATTCATCAGAGGCCAATGCCTGGTCCCCTCTGGCTCTAGACTGGGTGGAGACGGGCGCCTGGGCTCTGGTCATATGTGAATAATTTCAGTCTCCAGGGTATTATGCATCAGTGCATTGATAGATTCCTTCCCTCAAACGCTTATAACGACCTTTAAACAAGGCACTGTCGATTACAAAGCACAAAAACAGTTCTTGATATTTCAGCATCATCCATGGAGTTGAGAGAAAACCCAAAATGTGGCGAATAACGAAGCATCTTTTGCAAGCATAACTTTCATCGTGTCAAAGGGAAACATTTGGAATCATAGTAAACAATATCCTACTCGATTATATCACTTTTTAATTACAAACTTCAATATGAATGGCATTCAAATAGCTAACATGTATGGGTTGAATTGCACTAATTTTCCTTCAGGGTATTATCACCGGAAAATTAGAAAAGCCAAACAGTATTAAAGTTATTGTGAAACATTTCGTCAGTGTAGTTTGTTCTTTTTGTGTGTGTGTGTGTGACCAAGCGTACTCTTAATATAGTATTCATATTTTCCTCTTTCATGAGAGAGAGAGAGAGAGAACGAAATTCTGTTATGCAAGCCGCCAACACATATCTTAATTACACGTTTTGCCACATACCTTTTGGCTTTCGATTGTTGTTCGGCAACTGCTCGTTGTTCTGACAGCCATTGTTCTCACTTGTGTTCACGATTCGAAATTTCCGTTGCCTTCATTGATTAAACTAGCAGTGCAGATGCTCCTAACAAGCCCTGCTCTGTATAGCTCCAAACAGGCTCTTTGAAGGTCTTCAAAATGTCTGTTCTTCTTAAAACAAAATCATAATTCTGAAGAACACCAGATAATTATATTTAAACCTAAGGCGTCATTCTTATGGAAACGGCAACCCTATAAGCACTCTGTCTTAATATTATTCTTGATTCGTACTTCTGTACTGATACACAGTGGTATAACAGTACAGTCCCCAGTATTTTTTATACCAGTGAAAAATACATCCTTTTTTTTTTCTTCCTTAATAGTCTATTTTATAAATTAAAAGTATCGGGTACTTCAAACCATGAACATTAATTTGAAAATGAAGCTTTCCCACTTACTCACACAGAGTAAGTCTTAATACATTTGTCCATTAAATAAAATCTTTCTGGGGTGCCTTGCTGCTCTCTTTGGCCAGAAAGCCTCTTATTCACGCACCAACACAAAGCAAAAGCCATTCGGAAGACAGGTGAATGCCCTTGTCAACATAGGTCTGAAGGAGACATACACATACACACACATACGCATTTACATACACACCACAAAGTAAAGAAGAGAGTGAGGAGAGAACCCTGACTCTTCAAAGGACGTAGGGTTCTAAGCTGAAGACGTAACCCCAGTTAGAATCCCAAGACTTAGCAACAGAGGGAGAATTCGCAAACGATGATTATATTCATTCAGTAAGGTCTTGGAAAAAACAGGACTGACGTGTTTATCTCATTTCCTTCGGGCCAACCCTGTGAGAGCTGATAAGCGGCTCAGTGGTCTGGTAAAACCATTTTAATAATAATAATAATAATAATGATATATTCAAGGAGAAACCTATAAGAATGATGATTTCTAAAAGCACTGGCTTTGGGTTTTTGATAAAACCGTCTTGTGTTCACGAGCTGTTCTGCCCAACGTTCGTTATTTTGCGGTTTTGAATCTTTAAATTGATCTTGAAATCTATCTTCCATTGTCAAAGTATTAACTTTTTCTAGTTTTTGTCTATTCTTGTGCTGTTTTCTCCTTTTGCATAGTTCCATTACAAAAGGTATATCAAGTGTTGTACTGTCCTTCAGTTATCGTAGGAAGAAATAAAAGTTAATAAGAGGCCATTAAAACAGATTAGAAAATGAATCTTTTTGAGCATTCGTGAATTCGCCTGATTGAAAGTAAATATGAAAAAACTTCCGTTGCTCTTTCCAGAGAAACCGAACTTGAAAACAAACAAATGGTAATTGATAGGACATTACTGGCAAGATGAAGATTAAGTTGAACGGGTTAAAAATTAATTCGAAAATAGGCTAGATATCCCGAGCATTGAATATATCATCATACGATTGAATGAGTTGGAAATGAATTAAGAAATAGGCTAAATAATGTCGAGCATTGAATAAATCGCCAGATGACGGGGATGGTTACCCAACAGGAAAAAATATGAAGATATTATTTGGTCAAGGAGCATATAACAAAATTCGATTTCAAATCAGAGATAATGGAACATAAGCAACACTCAGGAGACGGAAAGCTAAAATGCGTCGAACAAACTTGATATACGATAAAGAATAGCCAGAGGAATTTCAATGATATAGGAAAAGGTGTTAAATTAATGAAATGAAGACAAAGTAGAATGTATATGGCAGATGATAGGCTATGTAACTTGAACACAGACAAAGAATAGACTTGATGAATTAATGGTTAGCAACAATAATGAAAAATAGGGTTCGCAAAATGAAAACGCAGTTGCGAGTAAACTGCTTTAATTTCAGTTACAGTAAAGAAAGGATGACAGGAATTTATACCATTATCAAATAAGAGAATAAGATGAATAAATTTTAATGTGCAAAAGATAGAATGCACGAAAAAAGATAAAGCACAGAAAATAGGTAGAGCAAACACATTATCCGAGAGAAAATAGGTCGAATGTAATAAACACACTAAGATAAATTAGCGACGTAGAAAGATAAAATAAATACCTTGGGAACATAAACTGATATTTTGCCTTAGACGCAATAGCTTGTTGCTTTTGCGTTGGCTGTTCTTGTTTTTCTGTTATGTTAAAATATAAAATGCAACAGGAGAAGATCCTCTTACAACAAAGCTCTTTGTGCAACAACTAAAGGTTAATTCAGGCAACAAAATACCGTAAAATTTAAAGAGAAAAAAAAAAGCATGCGTTTGACTAAAGAGAAAGAACGACTTTACGGGTGTCGTAACAGTACGACCCAAAGACTATTCATTGTACATTATCGGCCTTTGCTTTATGCACTGACAATCTTTATAGTGTTATTTGTCACTAAATTTGATTTATAGTTGATCATAAATTGTTCTAGCTTTGGTTTTATAGGAAAAAATATTTATAGTGTTAATATCCTGGCGCCTCATCAAATTAATATATACAATGAGTGCTTTTATATCCACTTGTCAGCTCATAGTTCGCCACAAATGATTTCATCGTATCTAAAAAGCAAAATAAATAGAGGATTAATTCCCGCGGTTTTCCAGCGAGGTAGCATGTTAAAATTTCCGTTACTTTTGCGAGATTCTTGACACTAAAAACAAAATACTGTATTACATTTCTCTTTTTCGTGTCATCATAGCATTAATAGTGTCGCTGTGTGAATGATTATTTTTTTATAATATTCACATCATATATGAGCTGGGGCCACAGGAAACGTTTAAAAAGGAACGACTAAAGGGTGCCAAGTACTTTCGTGTAATTGACACATTTTCGGGGCACAAGGACGTGTTAATTACACTGAAGTACTTAGCACTCTTTGGTCGTTTCTTTTTAATCTATTCCTGCGGCATCGGCTGATGCTATGTATGACTTTTGCTTGTTCTCCGTGAAGCATTTTCGGCTTATTGATAAACGTTACGTAAAAAGATAGTGAGTTACTGGGAAACAAACAAAAGCTAAATGCACATAAAAGCACACTCGCGTTATGGACACACGTTAATGTTAGACCTGCACTTTTTTCCTCTTTCATCTTAATTGGGGTCGTTCCAGAATATGCTCCGTTATTCACTAAGACTGCGAACCATTACAATCTCCTAACTACCAAGCACGAAATTTACTGCTTAAACGAAACTTCCACACACACACACACACATAGATATATATTATATGTATACAAGCACAATTACCTCTCCCATTGTCAAATTTCTCATTTGTTTATGTTTTATGCTACAAGCCAGAACAAAGTAACACGTATATATTTTTTAGAATATATATATATATATATATATATATATATATATATATATATATATATATATATATATATATATATATATATATATATATATATATATATATATATATATATATATGCAACAAAAATATTAGATGCAAGAGGCATCATAAGCGTGTTACTGAAGCCTTGACTTCAAATTTCGCGGTGATGTAGCATCAGGAAAGTTTTGGGAATATAGTCATAAAATATTCTCTATGAATTATAAAGGTAGTGATAAAAATAGATTGAAGAATAGATATTTGTTTAAATGAAATAAAACGAAAAATAAGACATAACCTTTATTGAAAAGATGGGCCGTATCAAACATTACTCTTACACCGAGCTGAAGAGATAAGTTCTCAGAAGACGTAATTAGGCTGCAAAGTGATTTCATTCGTCTCTCCTCTTCTTGCGTTTCAGTTACCGAGACACTGAAAAATGGCTGCGTTCAGAAGGTAAGACAAATAATGAAGAGAAACGGCTTCATCTCGCAGACTGGGAGGCTGAACGCTGCGACCTGCCAGCTGAGATTGCATTAGACAGCGAAAATAAATTGGAAGGTTAGTTAATCGTAGCAGACTAAGGTTCCCATCTTTTCTTTGAGATATTACCGCAGACTTTTGCATCTGGAATCCCGCTTCACTTCACTGTGAAACATTGTATTTGATTGTTTCTGTCCTGTATTGTTTTTGAAGCATGTCCAATTTTTTTACGTTTATTTCTTTGATTATTAGTAATTCTCTTTTATCGGATTGTTTTAATTAGCTGTTTTTTTTTAGGTATGAACATTCTATTTTGTGATAGTTTGCTTCGCAAGTTACTTACCTTCTACGCTTCTTTTGTGAAATTTTACTCTTTTTGAACAATATTATTATTATTATTATTATTATTATTATTATTATTATTATTATTATTATGCTGGTAAAGGGACAGTTCAATTTAAGGGGCAATTCAGTCTAAATCCCCAGTACTGCTCCCGTAAGACCAGATATATTGAGGATTTTCTTTATCATTGATAAAAGGAAGTTTGATTTAAATGTTGCTTGGATCTTAATCCCCATTATGGCTCCCGAAAGGACAGATATACTAGGGATTTTCTTTCTTTTTCAATAATTTTTTGTCATCTACGCTGTCAGACTTCAGTGATTCTTTAATGCCTTTGATGCCTCTAAACATGGGCCGTCCAAGTTGTATAGTCTGAGGACCACCCTTGAAAAAACATAAAGTCATGCGGGCCACCTGTGTGTATGTATTTATATGTGTGTGTGTGTATATATATATATATATATATATATATATATATATATATATATATATATATATATATATATATATATATATATATATATATATATATATATATATATATATATATATATATATATATATATATATATATATAGTATATATATATGATGTAAACACAACAGACATAATGAAACTTTTTCTTTGCAGTTATTGCTTTTTGCAAGGAATATTTCTTTTATTCAGGATAATCTGTAAATCTAATTTTTATGATATAAAAACGAGAAATATACTTATTTTTCTCTAGCGGGCCACTTTCAAAATCAAGTGGGCCACATTTGGCCCACGGCCATGGCGTTGGACGGCCTTGCTCTAAACCCTTCCACAAAGTCTGTCATAAGACTCGGTCACCCAAACTTCCTGCTTGCAGCTTTGTCCCTTTTCCATAGGAACCCACTTCTGCCTTTCTTCATGCTTTATTTCTATTGTTGTTGACGGCTTTGTATCCGCTCCCTTCTCCACCTCTAATTAACAGGTCCCCTCGAGGTTCCATTCTCTCAGTTACTCATTCCTTCCTTTCCCCGTCGGACGCTTCTGTTCATTCTTTTAGCAGTTATTTAGCCCTCCATATTTTATCCTTCTTCCTGTTCTGAAATCTTTCTGTTGTTCCTTTATAACTTTTTCTTCATCTGTCGACTCTGATTTTGTAGATTCAGGCACAATGTGCATTCCGTAACATAGTAAAATTCTATATTTTCATGATAGATTCTCACTGCTTTTAATTTTTCTAACTATTTAACATCTGGATTTTAATGAAAATATAAATGAACCTGTCGCTCAGATTAGCATTTTCGAATTCATAGAATTCATATAGCTTAAGTTAATAGAGATGCTTCTGAAAATTCTAAGTATTTTTGAGATGTACAAGTCATTTTATTCATTCAAATTCGAATTGTTAAAGTTTTTGCCGGCCTGATTCGTCCCTGCTTTGGAATATTGCTTCCATATTTAACTTTATATATTCAAATTCGAATTGTTAAAGTTTTTGCTGGACTGATTAGTCCCTACTTTGGAATATTGCTTCCATATTTAACTTTATTTATTCAAATTCGAATTTTAAAGTTTTTGCTGGACTGATTCGTCCCTGCTTTGGAATATTCCTTCCAGATTTGGGTAACTGAATATAACCCTGTTCTTATCTATTTCCTAGGGTGTCTCTCTCCCCACTGGGGAGTGACTACTCGGCCTTATTTTGATAGATACTACTCCATTATTATTATTATTATTATTATTATTTTATTATTATTATTATTATTATTATTATTATTATTATTATTATTATTATTATTCAGGAGATGAAATCTGTTCATATGGAACAAGCCCACAGGGGCCACTGACTTTAAATTCAAGCTTCCAAAGAATATAGTGTTCATTAGGAAGAAGTTAGATGAAGTAGAGGGAAATTTGGAAAAGAGATCACACTTATTAAAAAAAAACAAATAAATAGGTAAATAGATGAAAATGCATTAAAATGCAAGAGAATAGTATTAGGGTAGTAATCCATTGCATTTTCGCTTGAACTTTTGAAGTTCCAACTGCACGACATCCTCTGGGAAGCTGTTCCACAGTCCAACAGTGCGAGGAATAAAGGACCTCTGGAACTGAGAAGTTCGACAGCGATGTCCATTTACTGCGTATTGGTGCTGCTGTTCAGCCATTGCTTCGTTAAATTCGAAGGGAGAATTCTGGGTCTTATTAGGGGGCACTGTAACACCCGTCAAGTCCCATCCCTCTTTCACACCTACTCTCTGGAAATCAGTAATCCTCGAATTTTAAGGGCCGAGGAATGTTTCTACCCCCTTACTGCCAAGCTCAGGAACCCCCTTTGAGCTTTTGTTTCCCTGGACTTCTATCTTGCTTCCGGTGTTTGCGAGGCAGAGCTATGGCTTCCACGGAGGTTTCCTCTTCCATTATCACTCGTTTTCTTTTTCTTTCTTCAGGTCATAAACTTGATTTGTGCGCAGGGTTGGAAATCTCATTGAGCTTAGCAAGGAAAAAACACTGGGACGAGGCACTTCCATGGCTAATGATACAATGCGTTGTACAAGGTCTCAGAAATATTCATAGGATCTCCCACACGAAGAGGAGAGAGAGAGAGAGAGACAGACAGAGAGAGAGACAGAGAGACAGAGTGTGGTAATGTGAATATATATCTAAAAGGACCAGTTTAAAGACCAAGAGGTGCAGGAAAAGGCGTGTGATGTTTTCAGCTCATGGGATCAGCGTCCTGATCCTAAATAGGATTAAGGTATCCTTTCTTATTTTTGACTCTTAAACGAATTCACCGAGCGTCCTTAACAAATTTTCCCTGAAAGGAAAGACGAGCGTGAGAATTACGAGGGTCGAAATATGATGAAACCTGGATTTTCTTTTTTTATTCATGTGTAGACCTAGATATCTATATATATATATATATATATATATATATATATATATATATATATATATATATATATATATATATATATATATATATATATATACACACACACAGTACTTGTCTGTGCATGAGCAGGGTAGTTAAATTAGGGACGGCTAAAACTAGGAAGTTTTTCTATCTATGCTTAAATGGTCTCTCTATCAATCCTCTCATCTTCTTGGTCGAATTCTTCAAAAATTTTATGCAACTGTTTCATTGAGGAGAAACAGAAAACGGGAAAAGCGTAATCAGTAAGAGTAAACACCATAATACTTTACTGATAAACACCATAATACTTGACACTTGGGGTGATTTTGCTCAAATGTCAAATGTCATATATACAGATATATATGAGGATACAAGAATACCCCTTTCGCAGGTATAAGACTTGATATATTATTTCATTCCCCCTGCCAATGGGGATAGCAGTCCTCGTGAAGCGTAATGATTTTAGGTGTAATTTTAACAATGTATCAAGATTTACACTCAAGAAAAGGGTCGTATTTTACCCAATTCTCTAAAAAAAAAGGATTGGTCTTCATAGTCTGCGCAAATATATATTGGAAAATTGGTCAAACTCACAGACCAAAAGTAAAAAAAAAAAAAAAAAGGAAGAGGCTTTTTCATTCTAATCCAGGTTCCAACCTTATAATCCTTCAGTGGATTTAGGAATCTTTTCTTATGCTCCTTGGTTGAGGTTTTCGAGCATTGCTCGAAATGGCGGCCTTCCGAGTACCGAAGCAGACGCAAAAACCCGGAGTCATAACTTTACAAAGTCATGGCATTTTCCGCCAAGAGTTTTGGGGATAATTCAGTTTGATTGGATGTCAGTTTCCCTGTTTGGGATTAAAAGAAAGACTGATCGTTAAAGCTAATTGTGTATAAAACATACCGGACTCATTCATCCTAAGCATAACCCCACCCCGTCCCCAAAAAAAAAAAAAAACAGTATTTTCATCTCACCACAGGTAAACAAATAAAAAAGACAAAAGAATTGTTCCGTCTTTTGAATGAAAACTTGGACAACCAAAAGTTTTACATACAGAATATTTCTTTTTTCAATTTCGTTGTCTTATTCCCGCATAAATTCATTTGCATTTGCTCCAGCCCAGCCCACGTCTGTACAAAGTGAAATGTTACAATAGAAACGCAAGCCTTGACATTTTAAATATGTCGAGCTCTCTAGACTTCGACGAAATTCAGATTTTATTAATCTCTCTCTCTCTCTCTCTCTCTCTCTCTCTCTCTCTCTCTCTCTCTCTCTCTCTCTCTCTCTCTCTCTCTCTCTCTCTCTCTCATTTTTGCCTCAAGCGCCGATGAAGAATTAGAGGAATTTATTTCTGGTGTTAGAAGTTCATTTCTCGGTATAATGTGGTTCGGATTCCACAATAAGCTGTAGGTCCCGTTGCCAGGTAACCAATTGGTTCTTGGCCACGTAAAATAAGTCTAATCCTTCGGGCCAGCCCTAGGAGAGCTGTTAATCAGCTCAGTGGTCTGGTTAAACTAAGGTATACTTTTTTTGTCTCAAGTGCCTCATTGTGACCCACTGACGCTCACGGCATGCTCTGAGCATTGATCTTTCGGGATGAGGTAGGCAGCCTCACACGCTGATCCCCTCAGAAAGTCACGAGATCTAATGCATCCACCATTAGAGACTTTATCTTTATTTCCGAATTGTTGTCTTCTATGTTCTTACCGTTTTCCACCTGTGAAAGCTTTTCACTTTTAACGTGAATGAAAGCAGTCTGGCTGAAATCATTCCAACATCACACGCAAAAATATGTGACGCCACTGTAGAGAATCAGTCAGTTGATCTTGTTGTCATCGCTTCTAGGCCTGACATGGGCATTGAGCTTTGGCAAATGCCTTAATAAATATATTTTGCAATTTTTGCACACATTTTAGCCCAAGAACGACTGCATTGTTTTAAAGTATATTTCCACAAATATTTATGTTGTGGCTTCAACGATCGTACGTAAATGTATTTCGAATGCTTACGAATCTAAGTTTACGAGTGTTTATCTGTATATCAGGTCGATATGATTTCCTGGATGGAGTTCCAAGGACAAATTTAATTGGAAAATGTCAAATATTCATGAGAAAAAATCTAATCCGTTGATGCCATGTCGAGCAGAGGCGATCTTCACGCTTGATCGGCTTCCAAATTGGATGTTCACTTCCGCAGCCATTCCTAGAGATCTAGATTTTTATTCCTTCAATCATTTTCATTAGTTGCATTGACCAGAAGGCAGGAAGTGAGGGTAAAGAGATTTTATTACTGTACAAATATAAGAGCACTAATTTTGAAGAAAAAGGAATAGGAAAGTTTAACACAGACACAAGTATGCTGTAAAATTCTTGTAGTCTAATGAGCGTTGATAGTGTTAAATTTTTGTTTAAATACCTGAAGAATATAATCTCTAGCATCCTAATGGTGTTTTCAGCTAAATTTAAATCCTTATTTGTATCTATCTATCTATCTATCTATATATATATATATATATATATATATATATATATATATATATATATATATATATATATATATATATATATATGTAAATAAGTTTAGTCTCTAACTGTTGAGTAAAATACTATTTACAAAGAAAAATATATTACATCCATACTGTGTCTGATATGCATTACCATTATTACTCAGCGTTCGTATATTGTAATAAATGTAATTTGCAAGATTGCACGCCAGCATATTTCTAAACCAAGAACACTCAATTAGCCCTTCACTCCGGTTGCTTTCGGACCTTATTGAGACCCACTGCCGCTATTCTCGAACCCTTCTCCTCTATCACACCTTAATGATTTTTATTTTTATTCTTTACTTTATATTTTAATGAAAATGAAAAGAAATTGAAATAAAGAAAATAAATAAAAATATAAAGTACATTTATTTTTATTTTTATTTAATTTTATTTATTATTTTATTTTTTCATTATATGACCAGCTCGAGTCTAAGACTTAATTGCCATCTCGAGAACATTCTCAACAGAGGGCGTTTCACGCAGGCCGTGGAATTTGTTGCATAGCTTTTTCCTGGGCTTAGATAAAACAAAGAAGCTTGCAACTTCCTTTGCAAAAGCCTGCAACCTCTTAATTGCAGACTGAGTTGAGGTTTATACGCGACTCGTGCCTTGCCCTCCTCCTCCTCCTCCCTCCTCCTCCTCCTCCTCCTTTTTCATCTTCTTCTTGTTTCTCTTCTTCTTCTTCCTCTTATTCGTTCGTTTTTCCCTCAGAGAGGAAAATTCACACCGCCTTCAGAAATAGAGAAAATGCGCTCCTTGTTTCTTCTGCTGTAATATCGACAAAAAATGAAAGAGCTGTATGAGTTCTCGCCTTGGCAGCCATATTTTAGGAGAAGTATTGCTGCTTCATCATTCTTTGTCCTCCTACGAGTTGCCACCTCGCGTTTATATCGAGCGTTCAAGGTCTAGACCTTAGAGCGTTGCTGTCTCCCCGTCTATCGTCCTTACCTTAGCTCTTGTTTTCGCTTCTTTTCTAGTTCTTTCATTCATGTCCGTTTCCATCTCATTCTGAGTATAGTCAGCTGGATTTCAAACAAAGTTTCGGTATCTCGTCGTGTACGACTTAACCGTTAGTTAACTTTTTTTACTATCGCCAGTTAGTTCCTGAAACGACAAAATACACTGAGCTGAGAACTGAGAGAAGAAAGAACCGAAACATGACGAAAGCTTAGAAATCTGGAAGACCGAGAGGAGAGTTCTGGCGTTCACAACAGACTATTAAAAGTTGAACGTGCACAGTGTGAATATTTAGCTAATTAAAAATCTGGGTTCGCTCCCTGCATGGTTCAAGAACCACAGACAAAAGTGAGCCAGCTACAAAAGGAGTTGATCGATAATTCCTTTTCACAGTTTTCAAGGTCAATTTAACTACTTCACACAATGGTAACAAAAGTACGTTTTATTTCTTTGCATTTCAACCCATACTGCGTCTTAAAATAAGTATTCTATGCCGGTAACAAAATTTTAAATAATATAACGAATAATTATTCTATATCATGCACCAAGGATTCAGTCTCACTTGAAGCCCGTTTCATTAAAGTTTATGTTTCACCGATATATGAAACATGTTTTCATACAACAAGAAACACATTTCAGTAAAATGATTAGTCTCGTGAAACCTTTGTAATTTCTGACAAAACTCGGTTAACCACCTCATGAAACCAGGTAAAAATTCACCGGAAACCAGTTTAAGCATCATTTGAAACAGTTTTGATGTCTCATGAATTCACTGACAGCGCCGAAACAAGACTGCTTTAGCGTCGCATGAAGAACTCGAATCAGTCTCGCATGAAAACTGTGTTTTCGGACAAGAAATATACTTTAATAAGGTCGGTGGACTCGAAACTTTAAATTTCTTCCGTTTTCCGATATTCTCAGCCACGAGTCTTTGATGGAGCTCAAGGACGAGAGAAAGATGCTCTCTCTACACCAACAGAGAATCTCTCTCCCTCTCTTTCTCTCTCCTCCTCAAGAATCTTATTATCAAACCCTCTCTCTCTCTCTCTCTCGCTCTCTCTCTCTCTCTCTCTCTCTCTCTCTCTCTCTCTCTCTCTGAGGTCATTTTGCACGAACATACACAAATAAAAGTTCTCATTATGTCTTTCCTAAGGGTGCAGGTGAGTTGGATGAGGTTGTTCATCCTACGGAGGAATGTCACCCATCCCTCTCGGCTCAGTGATCGAAAGGAAGAAGAAGTAATTAGGAGTAATGGATCCCCAAGACTTGCGAAAGCACCGCAGATGGGAGGAAAAAGTGCAGGAGGCGTCACAAAAGATGGGTCTCTTCTTCTTCTTCTTCTTCTTCTTCTTCTTCTTCTTCTTCTTGCTGCTATTATTATTATTATTATTATTATTATTATTATTATTATTATTATTATTATTTTTTCTTTTCCTCATTGTGGCTTCATTTTAACTTCTTTCCATCGGTATTGTTTTAACAAGGCCTGTTGCAAGTTTCAGTATAGTTAGTTGGTTTCGAAATATTAGTCTTATTTTCTTCTATCTCTTTTTCCTCTTATTCTTATTAAACCGGATAAACAAAAGCAAAATGATTCTTAACTCGTTTTCGCATAGATTTTCTAGATTCCCCCAATTCATCTTTTTATTCATCCTAGGCTCACGAAAAAGGCGCGAAGGGTATTTAGTTTCCTCTTCTCTTCATTTGATTTATCTGATTGTTCTATACTCCCTTAGTCTTCAGCTTGGAATTCTTTTTACACAATTATTCTTTGTGGTATTGTATGACCTCCGTTTCAAAATGTTGTTTTCAAATGTTTTATCTTTCCAACGCTTCTTTTACAAACGTTTTTGGACCTCCCATACCTGGAACCGGAAACCATACGGCTCACGAATTCCAAACGCCAAGAACCAGCGTTGACTGTATTTGTGAATACCATATTAAGAAGGACAGTGGAACCTGGGATAAAACTTCGACTAAGGCTCCTGAAGAAAACATCCTAATCGTGAAAT
>NC_089789.1:30233605-30236105 GCF_040412425.1 Macrobrachium rosenbergii
ATTATAGTTTATAAGACTCATAGTTCAAGTAGTCATGTACCGTACAAGTAAACTGCCGTATCATCAAAGACTCAGCTTTCAAGAAAGTTGAGTAATGTATAATCTGCAAAGACCTCATGCGAGCACTGTAAGCATTACTTAAGGTTCAATGCAGCGTCCCTCCTGCCCCTTCCCTTACTTTACCTCCCTTTATATTCTCATTCTTCCATCTTGCTTCCCTCCCTCTCCTGACAGTTGATTCATAGTGCAACTGCGAGGTTTTCCTCCTGTTACACCTTTCAAACCTTTTTACTGTTAGTTTTTTTTTTTAGCGCTGAATGACCTCATAGGTCCCAGCGCTTGATCATTGACCTAAGCTCCATATTCTATCTACTTATCAACGTTAAAGTGTTGTTCATCTCTTAGAACATAACGATAAATCTCGCTTCCCTGTAAATTCGTGACTCGTACATAGTGTACGTTTCGTGACATTCTCCAATCTAAGGTTTTCTGAAACTCAATCCTGATTCTGCTGACTCATTTCTTCTGTCACACAGGATCTGGGTGAGCGCTGGCATCCTCAGCTAGATGCATGCTGAAATCCGCCGCGTCCATATTTCGCTGATGTTGCTGAGCTCAGAGTGGTATCGATACCGAGTGATGCCAAGGATGAGAAAGAGAATCGATGATGCAATGTTTCTATGGTTTTGTAATAATCTGTTTTTTAACTAAATATTGCGGTATCCTTAATCAATCACACGACACCCTTTTTTGGGAACCACTGCTCCAGGGCGTCCACGGGTCCGGTGATCTGTCTTTTGCTTCTGCAGGTCGTTAGTGACCTTTGAGCCTTTACTTATGGTAATTTATAAGCACAGGAGAAGATCCTTACGTTGTAAGAGACACAGTCAAATTCCAGTCCAGCTTTCCATTGGAACTTGACTCTGGATCAATATCGTGCGGTTCTGTTTTACGTAAAAATCATTGAATGATAAAACATGAACCTCAAGTATGCACATATGAAATTTGTGTAAATATATAATTTACAAACTTATACAATTTCTGCACATAAATTAGATATTTATATTATATACAATACCACAGGTACATTATTTTATAACTTTTGTCATACATTATCATTATGCAAGTTCCCTCAAAAATGTACATATAGATTCATATAGAATTGTTGTCACATTTTTTGTGTAAATTTCATGCATATTATATTGTAATTAGAATACCCATTTTAATACATTTAGAATCCTACCCTGCATTCACGAGCAAGACCCCATGCTGGCATAATGCCTGCTAAACCATAAGCAATCGACTGCATGTGTGTAGTTGCTAGAAAAGAATACAAAGTGACGAAACATTTGTCACGTAGAAAAGCGATGTATAGACGAAAGAAGTCTGCAAATTTTTCAGAAAATTGAAGCATAAGATCCGGAAAAAACTCAGACGACGTGTAGATCCCTGCAAGAGGCTTCCTGATGTCACTAAATATAATTGTAGAGAGAGAGAGAGAGAGAGAGAGAGAGAGAGAGAGAGAGAGAGAGAGAGAGAGCGCATAGTACTTAGTTGGGGGTCTTCCCTACAGAGACTTGGGGCCTCTCATCCTTATAGTTCAGTCCCTGCCTATGCCCACTTCCCTAGACTGGAAAAACCTGTCTCTCTCTAGGGAAGCAGCCTCTGAGGGGCGAACTTCCCCTCTCAAGGGTGCCCTTTATGGACGGCTTCCCTCGGGCATCTTTGGGTTACTCACCCTTGTGGTTTATGCCCTCCCCAGGCCCGCTTCCCTAGCCTGGCAGGAAACCTGCCTCCCTCCAGGGAAGCAGCCTCTGAAGAGGATCTTCCCCTCTCAAGGGTGCCCTCATGGGACAGCTTCCCTTGGGCGCATTTGGGTTCCCTCACCCTTGTGGTTTAGGCCCTCCCCAGGCCCGTTTCCCTAGCCAGGCAAAAAACCTGCCTCCCTCCAGGGAAGTGGCCTCTGAGGAGGATCTCCCCCTTTCAAGGGTGCCCTCAAGGGACGGCTTCCCTCGGGTGCCTTTGGGTTACTCACCCTTGTGGTTTAGGCCTTCCTCAGGCCCACTTCCCTAGCCTGGCAGGAAACCTGCCTCCCTCCAGGGAAGCAGCCTCTGAGAAGGATCTTCACCCTCTCAAGGGTGCCCTCGAGGGACAGCTTCCCTCGGGCTCCTTTGGGTTCTTCACCCTTGTGGTTTAGGCCCTCCCCAGGCCCGCTTCCCTAGCCTGGCAGGAAACCTGCCTCCCTCCAGGGAAGCAGCCTCTGAGGAGGATCTTCCCCTCGCAAGGGTGCCCTCATGGGACAGCTTCCCTCGGGCGCCTTTGGGTTCCTCACCCTTGAGGTGGTTTAGGCCCTCCCCAGGCCCGCTTCCCTAGCCTGGCAGGAAACCTGCCTCCCTCCAGGGAAGCAGCCTCTGAAGAGGATCTTCCCCTCTCAAGGGTGCCCTCAAGGGACGGCTTCCGTCAAGCGCCTTTGGGTTCCTCACCCTTGAGGTGGTTTAGG
>NC_089789.1:30241105-30248605 GCF_040412425.1 Macrobrachium rosenbergii
CATTTTATTGAATACATAAAATTTTGCAATTTCTGTGTAGAGTGTAATAGAAAGAGGGAGGCAGGTTTTCTGCCAGGCCAGGGAAGCTGCCTCTGAGAAGGATCTTCCCCTCTCAATTGTGCCCTTTAAGGACGGCTTCCCTCGGTCGCCTTTTAGTTCCTCACCCTTGTGGTTTAGACCCTCCCCAGGCCCCCTTCCCTGGCCTGGCAGGAAACCTGCCTCCCTCCAGGGAAGCAGCCTCTGAGGAGGATCTTCCCCTCTCAAGGGTGCCCTTTAGGGACGGCTTCCCTCAGGCACCTTTGGGTTCCTCACCCTTGTGGTTTAGGCCCTCCCCAGGCCCGCTTACCTAGCCTGGCAGGGAAACCTGGGAAGCAGCTCTTCCCCAGGGAAGCAGCCTGTGAGGGACCTTACCCTCTCAAGGGTGCCCAAGGGTGCTTTAGGGATGGCTTCCCTATTTTGGTTCCTCACTTGTGGTTTGACGCCTTTGGGTTCCTCACCCTTGTGGTTTGGACCCTCCCCTAGCCTGCCCTGCTTCCCCATGGAAGCAGCTGAGGAGAAAGGGTTCCTGCCTCCCTCCAGGGGCACCTGTGGTTTAGGGCCCCAAGGCAGCCTCTGAGGATCTTCCCCAGGAAGCTCAAGGTGCCCTTGCTATACGGGGAGGGATTAGGGATGGCTCCACCAGCCCTCTGGCACCTTTGGGTTCCTCACCCTTGTGGCTTGGACCCTCCCCAGGCCTGCTTCCCTAGCCTGTCAGGAAACCTGCCTACCTCCAGGGAAGCAGCCTCTGAAAGGATCTTCCCTCAAGGGTCTCAAGGGATGGCTTCCTCAGGCACCTTTGGGTTCCTCACCCTTGTGGTTTGGAGGTTCCCAGCCCTTTGGGAAGCAGGGATGGCTCTGCTCTCAGGAAGCAGCCTTTGAGGAGGACCTCTGGCACCTTTGGGTTCCTCACCCTTGTGGCTTGGACCCTCCCCAGGCCTGCTTCCCTAGCCTGTCAGGAAACCTGCCTACCTCCAGGGAAGCAGCCTCTGGAAAGGACCTTCCCCTCTCAAGGGTGCCCTTTAGGGATGGCTTGCCTATGGCGCCTTGGGTTCCTGACCCTTGTGGTTTAGGCCTTCCCCAGGCCCGCTTCCCTAGCCTGGCAGGAAATCTTCCATCATCCAGGGAAGCAGCCTCTGAGGAGGATCTTCCCCTCTCAGGGGTGCCCTCAAGGGTTTGGCCCCCACTGGAAGGCCTTGAGGCCTTCATCCTTGTGGTTGAGTTCTTCCAATCTTGTTTCCTCTCTTCTTGATTCCATTCTCCTGGTCTGGAGAGAACTCGCTTCCTGACTGTAACATAGAAATGTTCATATACTTAGGTTTTCAAATATGACACATCAATCTCGGAAGGCTTCGAGACAATTTGAAGGATCTCGGAGCTGGTTTCTGGAGACTGAAATTGGAGTTTTACTGAGCCATAGCGTTGGGCGCATGCGAGAATTGGTTTTCTTTTGTCCACCCAATAGCTGGAGCCCACAGGATTCAGAAGCGCTGTCAGGAAGGGTTTTAAACCATTTCAGAATCGCGTCAACCGTTCCTTGGTTTCCCTTATTTTCATAACTGTACAGTTGTTTTCTGGCTTTGTTTACAAACTCTTACTTTCTTTTGCTCAGCTTTTCGAATAAATTACATCCTGTTTCTGGGGAGGATTTGGAGGATCTCGGAACTTGTTTCTGAAGACTAAAGTTAGCGCTTCGTTGAGGTTAGGGGTAAGGCGCAAGTGTGGATGGCATTTCTCTCGTGTTTCCCTGAACTGAAGACGGGAGTATTCCAAGACTGGGAAAAGACCTCCTGATTCTTATTAGATTTCACCGATCTGTTCATCCAAATGGTTAGTCTGGCAATGCAAAATCTGCTTTCTTGTGAAAATTCTTGAAAGTCTCCAATCCATGATCCTCCTCTCTTCTTGATTCCTTTTCGTGCTTGTCTCAAGTGAAGAACTCCCCTCTCAAATGTGATTTTTTAAAAAATACTGTCGCTTTATAAATCACCTAAGGCTGGAACGTCTCTTCCATACTACTCCGCAATTTAGTCCATATTTTCATGCGTATAAGATTGTTCACTGAATTCATTTGTAAACATTTACCTTTTTTTTAATCAGACTTTCGAATAAAAGTAACTTCCTGTCTCTGAAGACGATTTGAAGGATCTCCGAGCTTGTTTCTGGAGACTTTGAATTACGTGTTTTCCTGAGCTAAAGCGTGGGCGCATTTGCCAATGGCCTTTTCTTCTTCCTTCCAGGAGCTGGAGACCGAAAGATTCCGAAACGCTTTTAGTGAAAACTCCGAAGATTTTATATAATCTTAGAAATCGACCTTATAGTCAACTATAATCACAGTTTCATGTAGTATAGAACGTCCAAGGTTGAATACGTGTATTTAAAAACACAGAACATTATTATATATTGCCAAGAGAAAGGAATGATTATAAGATGCCGTTAAATATGAAATATAAATTAAGCTAAAAGTAATCACCACCGTGTCCTTTCCTCCCGTCTTCGGAATCTCGACTGAATGACCGTTGATAATCGTTCCCATCCCTTCTTCTGTTACTCATCCAACCTCTGGAATAATGTCTTGGAAATATAACCCCTTGCCTGTTTACGTATTTCGGACGCAGAACTAATCAGTGGCTTGTCTGCAAGGTTCTAATTCTGCTTCCTAGGAAGCTGGGTCTCCTCTTTAGGTGTCACCTGGAGAAGGAGACTGAAAACCAGTGACACACACAAGTTAATAATAATAATAATAATAATAATAATAATAATAATAATAATAATAATAATAATAATAATAATAATAATAATAATAATAATTATTATTATTATTATTATTATTATTATTATTATTATTATTATTCTATGCTACATGCTGTATAAGAAAAAGTTGGCCCAAGGCAAATTACTTCTGCATACACCATATAGGCCTCTGTTGCCATCACCAACTGCATGTTTGCCATATTTCTTTAAATATTTTAATCTCTTTTATTCAATATATACAGACAAACGCATGCCCACGCCAAACAAATAGCAGTTCATTTTCTTCTGTGGCACACTGTACACACACACACACACATATATATATATATATATATATATATATATATATAAATATATATATATATATATATATATATATATATATATATATATATATATATATATATATATATATATATATATATATATATATATACATACACACACACACACACACACATATATATATATATATATATATATATATATATATATATATATATATATATATATATATATATATATATATATATATATGTATATATATATATATATACATGTTTGTGTGAACGTGTCAGTTTTGCGCACATACACTAAAAGCCGCCTAACAGTGCTAAAGATAGAACGACCCTCCTCTTTTACCATGTGACAACCCGAAATGAATCGTTCCCATCCGCGGAGGAATGACAAAGGAATTTTAATCAGGAACTTTTAGGCAGGAAATAGCAACGGCCGACTTGGGGGGATAACTCGACCACGTCAGAGCAAATTAAAAAAAAAATATTGACTCGTCCGAACAATGAGCTCTTCTATTTCTCTTTCGACGGGCTAATTTTAACAGAGATTGGGGAAAGCAACAGGACAGCAGGATTATGGGTATTACCGAAGTTTCAAGTTTTCCAGGTATTTATTACTATCACGGCAGTAGGAAAGTACAAACACACACACACACACAAACAAGGTACTGTTGGAAACGTCACTAAGTGCGTATTGTGGTGAAAAACAATTTTCACCCCGGGGGTAGGGGTGGGAATGGGAATTTACTGTGTTGTACACTGTTCCACGTATATTTGTTTTTGCTCTTTTAGAATAGTGTATAGTATATTAGGTGTAAACATATTTTGTTGCACTATATAATGTGTATCAGATAATGTTCAGTTTATAGTGCAAAGTAATTAGTGTATAGTGAACTGGGAACAGAAAGTAAATTTGTGTTTATAGATTGTAAGAAAATTGTGGTTTTAAATGTATAGTGCATAACATACAATGAACAAAAATTGTGTTACTAGAGTACAGTGAATTTTATTGAATACATAAAATTTTGCGATTTCTGTGTAGAGTTTTATACAAAAAGGGAGGCAGGTTTCCTGCCAGGCCAGGGAAGCAGCCTCTGAGGAGGAACCTCCCCTCTCAAGGGTACCCTCAAGGGACGTCTTCCCTCAGTCGCCTTTTGGTTCTTCACCCTTGTGGTTTAGACCCTCCCCAGGCACGCTTCCCTAGCCTGGTAGGAAACCTGCCTCCCTCCAGGGAAGCAGCCTCTGAAGAGGATCTTCCCCTCTCAAGGGTGCCCTTTAGGGAAGGCTTCTTAGGGCACCTTTGGGTTCCTCACTCTTGTGGTTTAGACCCTCCCCAGGCCAACTTCCCTAGCCTGGCAGGAAACCTGCCTCCCTACAGGGGAAGCAGCCTCTGAAGAGGATCTTTCCCTCTCAAGGGTGCCCTCAAGGGACGGCTTCCCTTGTGCTCCTTTGGGTTCCTCACCCTTGTGGTTTAGGCCTTCCCCAGGCCAGCTTCCCTAGCCTGGTAGGAAACCTGCCTTCCCCCAGGGAAGCAGCCTCTGAGGAGGATCTTCCCCTCTCAAGGGTGCCCTTGAAGAACGGCTTCCGTCGGGCACCTTTGAGTTTCTCACCCGTGTGGTTTAGACCCTCCCCAGGCCCACTTCCCTAGCCTGGCAGGAAACCTGCCTCCCTCAAGGGAAGCAGCCTTTGAGGAGGATCTTCCCCTCTCAAGGGTGCCCTTTAGAGATGGCTTCCCTCGTGTGCCTTTGGGTTCCTCACCCTTATGGTTTAGTCCCTCCCTAGTCCCGCCTCCCTAGCCTGGCAGGAAACCTGCCTCCCCCCCTGAGGAGGATCTTTCCCTCTCAAGGGTGCTCTCAAGGGTCGTCTTCACTCGTGCGCCTTTAGGTTCCTCACCCATGTGGTTTACGCCCTCCCCAGGCCCACTCCCCTAGCCTGGCAGGAAACCTGCCTCCTTCCAGGAAAGGAGCCTCTGAGGAGGATCTTCCTCTCTCAAGGGTTCCATCAAAGGATGGATTCCCTCGGGCCTTTAGGTTCATCACCCTTGTGGTTTAGGCCCTCCCCAGTCCCGCTTCCCTAGTCTGGCAAAAAACCTGAAACCCTCCAGGGAAGCAGCCTCTGAAGAGGATCTTCCTCTCACAAGGGTGCCCTCAAGGGATGGCTTCCCTCGGGTGTCTTTCGGTTCCTCACCCTTGTGGTTTAGGCCCTCCCCAGGCCCATTTCCCTAGCCTGGCAGGAAACCTGCCTCCCTCCAGGGAAACAGCCTCTGAGGAGGATCTTCCCCTCTGAAGGGTGCCCTCAAGGGACGGCTTCCCGCACGCGTCTTTGGGTTCCTCACCGTTGTGGTTTAGTCCCTCCCCTGGCCCGCCTTCCCTCCAGCCTGGCTTTCCTCTCAGGAAGGCTGCCTCCTCCCAGGTTTAGTCCTCCCCAGCCTCTGAAGAGGGAAGCAGCCTCTGATCTTTCCCTCAAGGGTGCCCTCAAGGGTGCCCTCAAATTTTGGGACAGCTTCCCTCAGGTGCCTTTGGGTTCCTCACCCAGCCTTGTGGTTCTTCCCTCTCAGTCCCTCCCCAGGCCCCTCAGCTTTGGGTTCTCCCTAGCCTGGCAGGAAGGCCTGCCTCCCTCCCAGGAAAACTGCCTCTCTCCAGGGAAGCAGCCTCTGAAGAGGATCTTCCCCTCTCAATGGTGCTCTCAAGGGACGGCTCCCCTCAGGCGCCTTTGGGTTCCTCACCCTTGTGATTTAGGCCCTCCTCAGGCCCGCTTCCCTAGCCTGGCAGGAAACCTGCCTCTCTCCAGGGAAGCATCCTCTGAAGAGGATCTTCCCCTCTCAAGGGTGCCCTCAAGGGATGGCTTCCCTCAGGCGCCTTTGGGTTCCTCACCCTTGTGGGTAGGCCCTCCCCAGGCCCGCCTCCTTAGCCTGGCAGGAAACCTGCCTTCCTCCAGGGAAGCGTCCTCTGAGGAAGATCTTCCCCTCTCAAGGGTGCCCTCAAGGGACGGCTTCCGTCGGGCTCCTTTGGGTTCCTCACCCTTGTGGTTTAGGCCCTCCTCAGGCCTGCTTCCCTAGCCTGGCAGGAAACCTGCCTCCCTCCAGGGAAGCAGCCTCTGAAGAGGATCTTCCCCTCTCAAGGGTGGCTTCAAGGGATGGCTTCCCTCAGGCGCCTTTGAGTTCCCCACCCTTGTGGGTAGGCCCTCCCCAGGCCCGCTTCCCTAGCCTGGCAGGAAACCTGCCTTCCTCCAGGGAAGCGTCCTCTGAGGAAGATCTTCCCCTCTCAAGGGTGCCCTCAAGGGATGGCTTCCCTCAGGTGCCTTTAGGTTCCTCACCCTTGTGGTTTAGGCCCTCCTCAGGCCCGCTTCCCTAGCCTGGCAGGAACCCTGCCTCCCTCCAGGGAAGCAGCCTCTGAAGAGGATCTTCCCCTCTCAAGGGTGCCCTCAAGGGACGGCTTCCCTCAGGCGCCTTTGGGTTCCTCACCCTTGTGGTTTAGGCTCTCCTCAGGCCCGCTTCCCTAGCCTGGCAGGAAACCTGCCTCCCTCCAGGGAAGCAGCCTCTGAAGAGGATCTTCCCCTCTCAAGGGTGCCCTCAAGGGATGGCTTCCCTCAGGCGCCTTTGGGTTCCTCACCCTTGTGGGTAGGCCCTCCCCAGGCCCGCTTCCCTAGCCTGGCAGGAAACCTGCCTTCCTCCAGGGAAGCAGCCTCTGAAGAGGATCTTCCCCTCTCAAGGGTGCCCTTAAGGGACGGCTTCCGTCGGGCTCCTTTGGGTTCCTCACCCTTGTGGTCTAGGCCTTCCCCAGGCCCGTTTCCCTAGCCTGGCAGGAAACATGCCTCCCTCTAGGGAAGTAGCCTCTGAAGAGGATCTTCCCCTCTCTAGGGTGCCCTCAAGGGTTTGGCCTCCCTGGGAGGCCTTGAGGCCTTCATCCCCTGTGGCTGAGTTCCTCCGATCATTGTTTCCTCTCTTCTTGATTCCATTTCTTCCTGGTTTGCAGGGGAGTCGCTTCCTGACTATAACAGAAGTGTTCATATACTCAGGTTTTCGAATATGACACATCAATCCCGGAAGGCCTCAAGACGATTTGAAGGATCTCGGAGCTGGTTTCTGCAGACTGAAGTAGGAGTTTTACTGAGCCATAGCGTTGGGCGAATGCGCGAATTGGTTTTCTTTTGTCCATTCAGTAGCTGGAGACCACAGGATTCAGAAGCACTGTCAGGAAGGATTTTAAATCATTTCAGAATCGCGTCAACCGTTCCTTTGTTCCTTTGTTTTCCTTTCCTAACACACGTATAGCTCCTTGTCTAATGGCGCTTTCGCGAAGTGGTCCTTATTTTCGTAACTATACTATTGTTTACTGGCTTTATATATTTATAAACTCTTACTTTCTTTTGTTCACCTTTTCGAATAAATTACACTGTTTCTGGGGAGGATTTG
>NC_089789.1:30253605-30348605 GCF_040412425.1 Macrobrachium rosenbergii
AGGTTTTGGTATTTTTCTCTATTCCAGCAACTAACAAATAGAGTTAGAGGTACGACAATACGACTGGAAATGGTACGAAGGTCTGGAGGAAAGTCATCTGGGAAAACACGTAAACTGGATTAACTTAGGGTCTTTCGAGATCAGTAGACGTTCTTTCTGGTTCTTAGAGGAATTGATATCTATTGTCGCCCATTTGGCGTTAATGGGACACGGCAAGGAGGGCACAGGGAGCTGGAAAAACTGCTCGGGATAAGATGTACGGAGGAGCTGGGATGGAGGTTCTATATTATATGGACCCAGACTAAGGTCCTGCCATTTT
This sequence comes from Macrobrachium rosenbergii, assembly GCF_040412425.1. Taxonomy (NCBI): domain Eukaryota; kingdom Metazoa; phylum Arthropoda; class Malacostraca; order Decapoda; family Palaemonidae; genus Macrobrachium; species Macrobrachium rosenbergii. Next base: position 30,253,925 of record NC_089789.1, read on the forward strand.
GTGCTGAGATTTCTATAGCCGTCCCGCTATTTCGTGGGGACTTCCATTAAGCTTCGTCTGCATATAAAGGGGCCTGGATTAATTATCTCTCATTCTGTAAAAGAATCTGGATTAAGATTCTGTTATTCTTGAAAGAAAATGCTAATTGAATTTTACTCATTCTGTGCAGGGACCACAGTTATATTCAGACATGCGTTTAAAACATTCTAATCAAGGTTCTGTTGGTTCAGAAAAGGATCTGGAATAGGGTTCTGGTAACTTGAGAAAATCCTAAAACTCTGCAGTTCCATAAAGGTTTTAGATTATAAGACGTTTGAGTTACAATGGTTTTGCCGCAAAAAAATCTAAGTACGTTTTGGTCATTTTAAGAAAGCGTATGGATCATAATTCTACTGCTCTGTCAAGAATCCTAACTGGGATTATATCGTCCTTTAAAAATTCGTAGACTAACTTTTTATTGCATAAAATTTCTTATTCTCTGAAGATATCTGAATTAAGAATTTATTCTAGAAAAGAATCGTAATTAGTATTCCGTTATTATGTAAGTAAGTCAGGATTCTTTAAGACTAATAGATGTTTATGAAAATATAATTCATTCATGTCTATTTTCATATACAAACGGCGAAAACATAAAGACCTAGGAAATTAATGTTTTCCTGCTGTGACATTCTTAACTAAGTTAATTTTTCTTATTAACAAACGATAAGCATTATTATTATTATTATTATTATTATTATTATTATTATTATTATTATTATTATTATTATTATTATTATTATTATTATTATACGAGTCGAAAAAAAGTCATGTTACTTGTCCTCAAACCGATTGAACACTGGTAATTATACCTGGTCTTCAGACTAAGCTTCTTTGCAAGGGTTAGAAATCAATACGTAATCTAAATTTCAACGGATGATATGAAAATTACTTCGTCATAATTTCTCTCTCTCTCTCTCTCTCTCTCTCTCTCTCTCTCTCTCTCTCTCTCTCTCTCTCTCTGACTGGCAACTGCTGAGAGAAAAGATGGACTCTTATTCAGATTCCCTTGTGTACGATCTTCAGGAACTCTCGGAGGGATCGTTGAACCGGCTCTCCTTTATGGGAGTGAAGTGTATATGTTGAATATGAACGTAAGAGAAAGGTTGAAGCTATTGAGATGAACTGTTTGCTAAGTAAATGTGCTGTAAAGAGGATAATGACGATGAGAAATGTGGGTATACCCAGAAGACTTGGTAAAAAAGTTAGCGTAGGTGAAAGAATGAGGAAGGAAGGAAGAGAGATGGGTGAAAATAACGTATAATTAGGGCGTGTTAGGAGAGAGGAGGAGAGGAAGGCCTACAATAATCTGGATAAATGGCGCGGAAAAGAGGCGTAGGAAAGGGAGGCGGGAGTGTGTGTTCAAGATAGGAGAGCATTAAGCAGGTTGTCTACATTGCTTCGATTCACTAGGGATGAGGCCTATGTATACGTGTATTAGTGGTGAATGTGAGAAATCTCACAGCCAAGGGGGGCCATCTACGATTCGGCAGTTATTCTATGAATTTGTCAGTGGCGGTTGTATTCGTTCTTCACTGGAATCATCCCATGTTGGAAGAAACATCCGAATGTTCAACAAAAACTGAGAAAGTAGGTTTGGCAATATGCAGTTGAATAAGCCAGTGTTAAGGGAAAGCTGGAGATCTTTTATTGTCTTCTTAAATTTGTGCCTAGCAACATAGTAATTTGGTCTCCTTCTCCGGCATCCTTCTACCATCCGGCATTTTGTAAAAAAAAAAAAAAAAAAAACTGCTTGCAAACTCAGTTCATTCTTTTATCTTATGATCTCCCTTGGAACACCCTTTAGAGTATAATGTGTCTACACGCACGCGCGCGCGCACACACACACACACACACACACACACACACACACACACACACACACACACACAGATAATAATCTGCATAAAATCCTCTCCGAAAATATTCAATCAATTTTTCTCATTTTGGAGCCTGGGAAGCAAGAACCTTCACATTTTCCTTTATGTTACAAATCCGTTACCTCATATCCGTCAGAAAATGATCCTGCTCGTTATTTTGAAGGCCTTTTTGCCTTTTTACAAACTTTACGCTGGTCTTCTTAAAGATGAAGGATCAACGAAGCAACAAATAAAAGTATCTATAGAAAACTTTTTAAACGTTCTAATTAGAAATAACGCTGGATGGCTTACTGACATAATAAGAGCTGTCGAAAGGAATCTTTCATGTCAATTGCATATGTAACTCTCCAAATACAAGTTCTCGCTCACCATACATAAGGGAAGTGAACAAGGTTGTCTTTCATTCAATATTCTGGTTTAGCACTTGCACTGAATACTTGGTGGGGGACGTACCACTCCTTCACCCAACCATTCACCTTGAGAACAAGAAGAGCTCTTTTCTAACACTGATCCGTAGAAATCTTTATTGTTTGCTGGTATTTTTTTTGTTCTGTAATATACACTTTTTGCTATCAAAACAGTTGCTTATCCTTTTACACTTTTTTTTTTGTTTTTTAGTACGATACTTTCAAAAAATCAGTTGTGGTTATCTGGAAATAGGGATTCCAAGTCATTCATGAATTTATCTAGTGATGGATACCGATTAGTTTCATGCATTTATGACCTTATATTGTTATCTGCAGTCACTTGTCCAGCTCTTTGCGCTTTCGTCATCTGTTCTGTTTTCTTATTTTCTTGTCTATGTCTTTGTTGTACATACCATACTTTAGTCAGAATTGTTTGCGTTGTATTGCAGAGGCACACAACAAAATTTTTGTTCTGTTTTTGTTGAAAGCTGTAATGATTTCATCATATTTCCCATCAGTTTAGACCTCATCTTTTTTTATGGGTGAATTTCCACCATATCCCTCAAAGATTGTCATTGAAAATAGATTGCCAGCTTTCTCCAGTCATCATAAATTAGGTAAATTAAGTAAAAGCGTGGTCCATTGCTCCGAGACTGTGACATAGTGGGAACAACAACATTTCGTTCTTGAGAGTGTAAGGTAGAACTTTCTCCGTACAGAATTGACGGTACCTGGCTTCTACAGTAATTAAATCACATTTCCCTTTACATCCCGTCCAAAATGATGTCTTTCACAGGAAGAGTTTCGACGTCTCAAACCAATTTCCCTCTCACTTCAGGGTTTTATTTTTCCCTTCTTAACCCATCTGATGCCTCTTCTTCACGAAAGAGACAAAAGGGAAGGGAATCAGAGTGCAGTACTAGACGTCTCCGAGACGGTTCAGGTTCTAGAGCTCTTTGCTTCTTTGACTGGAAAGTTTCTGTAATTCTTTTTGAAGGAGTATATTTCTTCATTTTCACTCCCCGTCTCACCCTTGAGTGCTGCTAAGAATGGTGCTTATCAGCATTTACATACCTTTTCCCTCAGGTTTACTCGCTTACCCTCATAAATGGGGCGTTTGACAAATGAAAACATTTGTGGTGCTTGACCTCTTTATTAATTAATAAATTAATTAATAGTCAGCGTTCAGTTATCAGTCAAGTTTGTCTGTCTTTAAAGATATCTGTCTTAAACAGTTATGATGGCATAAATCATTAAGGTCTAGAAGAGTTATTATTTGATAACTTATGTCGCATTGATATCTCGATGCATTTTCTTTGTAACTTTTGCTAACTACTGTTATTTGTAAATGGACTCCATTATTCTGTTCCTCTTTTTGAAACGATGAAATTTACGTATACATATAGTCATTTAGTTAATGAACTGATATAGTGATAGATCATTAATATTTATGTTGTCTAAATAATTCAATTGTGTCTTTGCTGAAGATGCAAGAATTGCGTGAAAATTAAAAAAATGAATTTTGTTTGTAAATCATTATAAAAAAAACAATTATCAGATAGCAATAAATGCCCAATATGAAGCTAAAAAAAACGCAATATTTCATCTGTCGAAATGCAGATGTAAAAAATAAATGCAGTATATTGTTTTTTTTACTTGAATAAACAAGTGGAATTTCTAAAATAAACCAACCCACGATTCAGAGTTTTTTTCGGCATCTGTAAAACCAATATAGGACAGAGTGCTGTTGGAGAAAAAAAAGCCACTCCAATAAAAAAAAAAAAAAAAAAAAAAACACACACACACACACACACACAATACACACATGAAAACACACACAATCTTCATGGAAATGCGACTTTCTCGAGGAAAAAGAAAATAAAACTGAGAAACAAAACCTTCCGTTGTTTTGGCACTCAGCTTTAGGAAACCGATATATGAACCCTTCTCTTGTTCTCGTCTCTCGTGTTTTAGTCTTTATTCTTTCTCTTTCTCATTTTTTTCCCTCCCCCTAGCATTGCCATTCCTAGAACAAAGATAGATTGAGCTCGAAAAAAAAATTCTTAATTGGATTTCGATCTTCAGGGTTTTTCTTGCGAGGAACGATTTAGAAATCCCCTTCTGCTCCGTCTTCCTTTTGTAGAATCCAAAGCTTTATTCCTTCTTCGGTAATAATAAAGTATCTGAACAGTTTTGTCTTAAAACAAACAGCCCCCCCAACCTCTCCCCCCAACCACATGTCACTGGAATATAGGTTCGAAAATTGCCGGAAAGGCTCTATGTTTTAACTGTATTGGAAGATGTTTGTTTGTAATAGATGGAAAGAACTGGGTTTCATCGTTGATTTAAGAATGCTTTTCTTTACGTGTGATACTCCGCTAAGAAACGGCATGATATAGACGTCATTATCTTCGCCATCATTATTATGTTTTCTGCCCTGAGGCGGGTTCTTGGGTTCTATTATTTCCTCCCGCATTCATTGTTCCCGATAATTATGCTCAGATCATTAAAAACCGTAATGATGCTCAGATAATTAAGCTTTTCATTTTTTTAATCTTTACTATTTATTCTCAGTTTTCCTCTGTTTTGCAATACGCCTCGTCACCTTCAAGACAGTTTTTAATTTTCTATAGGTTATTTAAAACCCTCCTGTAGTCATTTTTATATGATAGCCAAAGACAAATATTTCTTTATTTTTTAATTAATTTCTAGTAAAAATCTTCTATCTCGTAGTCAGTTTTAATAAGCAATATTCTAAATGAATGTCTATAAAAGAAGTCTTTGTTTTTTACTTTTCTGTAAAAGAAAACTATTGAGATGGCTTTGTTTGTCCGTTCGCACTTTTTCTGTCCGCCCTCAGATCTTAAAAACTACCGAGGCTAGATGGCTGCAAATTGGTATGTTGATCACCCACCCTCCAATCATCAAACATACCAAATTGCAGCCTTCTAGCCTCAGTAGTTTTTATTTTATTTAAGGTTAAAGTTAGCCATGATCGTGCGTCTGCCACCGCTATAGGTGCCAACAACACAAGCCACCACCGAGCCGTGGGTGAAAGTTTCATGGGCCGCGTCTAAGAGTTTCATGGGCCGCGTCTGAGAGTTTCATGGGCCATGGCTGAGAATTTCATACAGCGTATAAGCTGTACAGAAAACTCGACTGCAAAAATTTAAGTTCGTCGGAATGTGATGGAGAAAGGGATGAGATCACCCATAACGAAAGTGTTCCTCCTTTGTTTACATTTTAAATCTATTTTCTTCCACGAATTCAATTTGGACTCGATCTCTGAAGGTCAAACTTCGGTTATTTGGATCACTTACAGAGTTGCCAAGTCCCTTAAAGGAGGAATTGACTCTTCCAAAACGGAAAAGAAACAAAACACGTTTATTTTTCTGTTCCTGCTTTCGGGTTTTCATTTTTTTAAAAAGTTGTTCACATTTTTTTGAAGAATTGCAACAATAAGTTCTTTTAAGACAATCGAATAAAGAAAGGCATTTTTTATTAAGGAGCGCCGGCTTTCATCTTTTGTTTATTTCAATCATTTTATCTTTCATAGTTTTCCGGTTTATTTATAAAGCATGTTGGAATTAGCATCTCTGTCGAGTGATAAATTAAAAGGCACATCTCCTTAGAAAGTTGTTTAAATTTTTCGGAAGAATTAGAACAAGAGTCTTTTAAGACGATCGATTAGAGAAAACTACCGTCTAGACAAGCGTAGACTTTCATCTTTTGTTTATTCCGTTCACTGTAATTTTCATATTTTTCCTTGCTGATTTGTAAAACACACGGGAATCAACACACTTAAAAAGTACCGTACATTTCTTTCATTTCAAACGTAGACCTTCAAGAGTTAAGGTAAAAGGTTTTAAGACAAGAATGCCATATCTTTCAGTAACTTTGGCTTTACCTTAAGGCGCATCAAGTTACAGGTGTGTATAGAACGCTTGAAGCACCGTAGTTGGTCCTGTATAGATGGAAAAGATTAGGAGAGGCATCTGTTAAGGCTATACAAGTAGGAGGATGGTTAGGAAACCCAAATCCTGAAGACATTTTGCAAGAGAATTTAGAAGGATGATTGATGACGGGGGACAGATATTCGCTAATTGTAGTGACCAAAAATATTTCCCTCTTACTAAATTACTGTTTTCTTTGCATTAGTAACAGAAAAGGCAAGAAGAATAAAACCATGAAGAGAATGGATTCAAAATGCAAAATTCAAGCTTATAGTGTATTGATGCTATTGTGAGCTTAAATCATAACTCTCAAGCAAAAAATATGAATAAATGTTTTACAGAAAAATGTGGGAAGGAATATCAGCCACTTATTTCTTTTTCAACACTGAATAGAAGTATTTTGGAGTCACTGTCACTTTTAGGCTGATTTTTACAAGCACCAACATCATCATTGTTATTACTGTTCAATAAATGATGAACAGTTGCATAGAAAAATAAGTAGAATACGAAGACCCTTGGAAAGTAAAGTTAAAATGAATTTGTAAAAATAGTATCAAATTCTTAAACTTTTCTGAAACTACTTTTTCAAAAAAAAAAAAAAAAAAAAATTGTTTCAGGTACTATGTCTATGGCGAGTAGGCCTCCTCCTCTGTAATCGTACCTCCTCCTTCGCCAGATGACTCCCAATTACTTACCTCCTTCTTCGATGAAAAGTCTGCTCATTAAAGGATTATGTTCGGCAACATGAAAGGTTATCTGGGTTACAGAAGGAGGTAGGCTAGAGTGGGTCGTCACAGGGGGCTTCGTTTGGTTAGAATATGTCCTAAACTCATAGATAATTATCGTTTGGTTGAAATATGTCCTAAACTCATAGATAATTATCGTTTGGTTAGAATATATCCTAAACTCATAGATAATTATCGTTTGGTTAGAATATGCCCTAAACTCATAGATAATTGTCGTTTGGTTAGAATATGTCCTAAACTCATAGATAATTATCGTTGGTTAGAATATGTCCTAAACTCTTAGATAATTATCGTTTAGTTAGAATATGTCCTAAACTCATAGATAATTATCGTTTGGTTAGAATATGTCCTACGCTCATAAGTAATTATCGTTTGGTTAGAATATGTCATAAACTCATAGATAATTATCAATGAAAACAAGTCTGTTTTTAGTTTCCGTAAAAGACAACCATTGAGATGGCTATTTGTCTGTCCGTCCGCACTTTGCCTGTCCACCCTGAAATCATAAAAACTACTGAGGCTACAGGGCTGCAAATTGGTATGTTGATCATCCACCCTCCAATCATCAAACACACCAAATTGCAGCCTTCTAGCCTCAGTATTTTTCATTTTGTTTAAGGTTGAAGTCAGCCATGATCATGCGTCTGGCACCGCTATAGGTCCGAACAACACGGGCCACCACCGGGCCGTGGCTTAAAGTTCCATGGGCCGCGGCTGAGAGTTTCATGGGCCATGGCTGAGAGTTTCATACATCATTTATACACTGTACAGAAAACTCTACTGCGCCGAAGACACTTTGGCGCATTTTTTACTTGTTTATTTGGGCCAACTTAATGAAGGGTTGATACTCATTAACGATTGATGCGAAATTTATCAATCCATCTTCGACTGTTTCTATCTTTTATGATTTTTACTCTTATAGATAGAAATGCCGTTGTTGAAGTCCATGCTATGGTCAATATCTTACTTTCATTTCACTCCTGAAAACTAAGCAGAAGAAACCAAGTTCTTCCCACGGAGTGGACCCTCCATCCAGAGGTTTGCGAAAGACTGTGTTCAAAGATATATTCTCCAATCTCCCAACCAATTCTTCGGGCATAAGACCAATTTTTGCATTTTTTAAAATTTTTTCGACTATGCAAGGAATGGAATCATCGTTTAAGTCTGAATTAAATTTCACAATCGTTTCTTTTGAGGATGTTTCTGAAATTGTGATTGCCAAAATTTCTTTATCGATGTTCCAAGTTCATTTTCCTCAATTGAGAGCAATATATATATATATATATATATATATATATATATATATATATATATACATATATATATATATATATATATAGTTTTCCTTCAGACAGTTCTGATAAGTCATGACGTATATCCTGGATAGAGAAAACATGATCTTATGTAATCTGATTCATCGTCTATGTAGTCAGAATAAAAAAAAAATCTACGCGATCTTCGAGTGTATCAGAATGAAGAAAGGCTGCACGTTTTGAGACCAGAGACATCGCAATAATTTGTTATATAATAAGGACAGCACACGGACTGTCATAAGCATCTTAATGATCTGTCTAAATGATCTGTCAAAATGGTCTTAATGATCTGTCAAAAATATTAAAAGACGCGGAACTGTGGTCTTTATAAATTCCGCACAAATGATCAGTAGGAAGAAGTCGTTCATTAAGCTAGAATCCCCATGGGGGGATAGCGCCGTCAGTGCACCTCATGCGGTGCACTGTAGGTATTACTTGAGGTTCTTTGCAGCGTACTTTCGGCCCCTTGCTGCAGCCCCTTTCATTCCTCTTACTGTACTCGTACCTCCGTTCATATTATCTTTCTTCTACCTTACTTTCAACCCCTTCCTAACAATTGATTCATTGTGCAACTGCGAGGTTTTCCTCCTGTTACACCTCTCAGACCTTTTTACCGTCAATTTCCGTTTCAGCGCTGAATGACCTCATAGGTCCCAGCTCATGGCCCTTGGGCCTAAATCCTATATTCTATTCTATTTAATTAGGCGAGACCAACTCAATAATGGACGTGTCATGAGAGGAAAATTGTTCATGTGAGCTTGCGACTTATGCCAGCCGACAGACGCCTTTTACAATAACCCATCTTGACCTGCCTCTTTCTCAATCCCGGATGGCCGTTCCTGACTCCGAAAGTGACCATTTTCACCGAGGAGGGAAGCGCCACAGTTACCGTGATAAGGTTTCTCGCTATATAAATAAACATTTGCGTAAACATTTCTTCGTTTTCATTCCATCCGCTCCTGAGATGGAAGCAGGAATTTCCACATAGAATACGTTATTTTAACAATAATTCTTTAACTTCCAGCTTTTTAAGGGGATTGTGATACATTATTATTATTATTATTATTATTATTATTATTATTATTATTATTATTATTATAGATTACCTTTTTCTTAATAAAAGGGTTACAGGATAGGCCGATACCAGCTAATTTGAGGAACATAAAAAAGCAAAAACAAGGAAATTATATGCATTTATTTCCTGCAAATCTGGAGAAAAATATTGCAGATACTTTTAAGGATTTACATTTGCATGGAAAAATTAATTCTTTTTTAAATTGATAGCATCGGGAAACATTAGCAAATACATGTCTAACCAAACAAGACAGAAATGGAGAAAGGTAATTAGGCCTTCGAAATTTCATAGAAGAAAACTCGGTATAGTCAATCTAGAGTTCCCTCTTCTTCACTTTTAATCACAAGAGTCATAATCCGCTGGAGTGAGGTTCCAGGATTAATTACGCTCCAGACTGGAGCTCAAGAAATGCGAGGGAAAAAGGAGTCAATTCCCATTGGATAAATGAGCACCGAGCAGAGTTTTTAATTCCCCGGGTTTCTGGTGGAAATTATTAATCATTCAGCCTTCTTTTCAGATATCCTCAGGTTAAACTGTTGAGCCTACTTTTATCGCTATATGTGCCAGTATCATCTAATTTTTTTTTTTTACGATGGAAATTCTGTTTATGTATAAATGGGTGACCTTATGCCTTTTCAGATGTGAGTTTCTTGTTTTTTCCACCTTTTTTCCTTGCCATAATTGATTTCATCGTCATTCAAATTCATAATTTTGTTCTAAAAGAGACAACCAAAATACAGTTTCTTGGTTATTTTTTCCTCTTTTCCCCTTACCATAAATGGTGACATTCTCAGTCAAATTCATAAGTTTATTATAAATTGACAACCAAAATATGATGCAAGGAACTATGTCCTTCATAAAAACGCAAGTGGACGTCCACTTTGAAAGCTTGTTTACGAGCACCGTCTCTTTTGCATACATCATCAAATAAATTCAAATGCACAACCCTTAACACATAGTTTATGGGTATGTGCATGAGAGAGAGAGAGAGAATCTTGGAAAAATGCTAAATTGTGACTATGTAACGGTCGAGTGAGAAAAAAATTCCGCCGAGTTTCTGCTTGAGAGAGAGAGAGAGAGAGAGAGAGAATCTTGGAAAAATGCTAAATTGTGACCATGTAACGGTCGAGTGAGAAAAAAATTCCTCCGAGTTTCTGCTTGAGAGAGAGAGAGAGAGAGAGAGAGAGAGAGAGAGAGAGAGAGAGAGAGAGAGAGAGAGAGAGAGTATCTGCTAGCCCCGTGTCCCCCTCGTACCAGAAAACGCAGAATAACTTCTCACTCTGAGGGATGTTTTCTTGGAGCCGAAGACGCAGTCCTAACATCCTAACATCCTTCAGTGCCGGAGTCCTCCACATTACAAACTCTTAAAAGGGAATAACATGGAGATATTATTATTATTATAATTATTATTATTATTATTATTATTATTATTATCGCTTAAAAAGAGCAAACTTGGGAATGGAACATCCTAACATCCTTCGATGCCGGAATCCTCCACATTACAAACTCTTCAAAGGAAATAACATAAAGATGTTATTGTTATTATTATTATTATTATTATTATTATTATTATTATTATTATTATTACTTAAAAATGGCAAACTCGGAAATGGAAAAGACCAATCATTCGCAAAGTTAGTTTCTAAAGGATAAAAAAAGCAGATACGAAAATTAAACAATTAAGAAAAGATAATAATCAACAAGTACCAAATGAACAAAAGATAAATAGAGAAATAAAAGAATGCATACATAAACACTAATATATCTAGACATACAAAAGCAATGATGTAAACGTTTTTTAATAAGTGAACTTTCCCCGTTGTTATGTATTAATTAGGCTTAGTCGACCCTTCTGCTGTAATTCCGAAACCTTTTGGCCAATTTCTCCGCAGAATATTAGAGGGATTATTTGATAAAAGAGCATAACAGCTCTTTTCACATTAGCCTTCAAAAGGCCGCTCGTTTAAGCCTATATAATGAAGTTTACGAAAATGTTATCGAAACATTTTTTTTTTGGCTTGTCTCTCTGAAAAGAATTTAATGAAGTCCAGCGTGTTTTGAGTTCATTATGTTATTATTACTAATATGATGATGATCATGATCATAACCCTTATTATTATTATTATTATTATTATTATTATTATTATTATTATTATTATTATTATTATTATTATTTCATTTAAAACCGTATATTTACCAACTTGCCATTTGCCTCCTTAGTAAATTTTTGACTCAGTAAATGCCACATTGTAAAACAAAACAAATAAAACCAAGAGGAAATTTATACGAACATGACAAACTCACAATAATAAATAAAGAAAGAAAATCAATCAAAGCATAGATTAAAATAAATAAGTCAAGAAAATTTTGGAAAGGTGCAAATTGGTGTAAAATAGGTTCTATTTTGGCGTTAATGGAAGCAATGCTGTAATGTTATATGCACTGATATAATAATATATATAATATATATAATGTATACTGTATACATAATACATATAAAATATCATCCATACTGATAAAGTGGGTGGTTCTTGAAACGATGTAGATCCTCAGGTGATACTCCTGGAGGTTATTTATCAGTAGCTCAAGTAAGGTCTACCACGAACAAGAAAGGCACAAAAAGACATTCTAATCACCAGGGTGTAGCTAAAATGAAGACGTGCCAAAGTAAAGGAGGAAACGCAAGAATCATGAGGCAAAACTAGGATAAATAAAGTTGTGATTTCATTTGAATATCTTCCTCATCTCTGCATGCATCCTGGAATGCACCCTGGAAATCGAAAAGTCAAATGGACAGACGCTTGCCACCTTTTTTTGCATTTTTATTTATTTTTTCAGGGAAATCAGACTTTCAAGATTCGAAAAACGACAGTATAGAACGCTCCATTCCTTTGTAAACTACTAACTTTGTTCAGTTACAAGTTTTTATAATTTTATTCTTTTGGTATTTAACTTCACATATGTTAAAGAGATGACTCTCTCTCTCTCTCTCTCTCTCTCTCTCTCTCTCTCTCTCTCTCTCTCTCTCTCTCTCTCTCTCTCAGCGCATCAATACTCCAGAGAGAGACCTTGGTTTAGGCAATGAACAAGTTGGTTTAAGAAAAGACAGGGAATAGCACAGATCAAATGTTTGTGTCAGGAAATATTGTGGGGCAGTACACGGAGTTTATAAATCCCCTTCTGATGGCTTTTGTCGATTACTTACGAAAAGGCATTTTATAGCATCCACAGACCAATACTGCGTAAGGTTATTAGCCACTATGGTATTCCTGTTAAAAATGTAAGATTAATGTCGATAGAGTCCAGTGAAATGTATTTGCAGTGAATAGCGAATGCTACGGTAAATTTTTTTTGTCACTTATATATGTGATTGTGCCTAAATATAAATATATATACATTATATATATATATATATATATATATATATATATATATATATATATATATATATATATATATATATATATATATATATATATATATATATATATATATATATATATATATATATATGTATATATATAGATATATATTTGTATGTTTATACTGTGGTTATGTTTTCAGTCTATCACGTAGAAATAATTCTTGTGTCAAGCCGTGACCAAAAATCTTTATTTTTTTTATTTATTATTTTTTTTGCGAGAGACTTATTAGGTATCTTCGTCACGAAAATGCAAATCCGAGATGATTACTTTTATGTTCGCGTCTTCTATCACTTTGGTTTCTTTCTGAGGCTTCCGGGCATGAAGAGAAATCTAGACTTTTCAGCATAAAATCAGAATTCGGAATCAATGCATAAATAAGCGAGCATCGAAATGGAAATTATTCCACCTTTTTCGTTCGTCTGTTATTCAGATTTCCTTCAACCATTCTTTTCATTCTGCAGTATTATTGCGATGAAAAACTTGAAAGCATTGTTTTGAAAAATCTGATTTATTAGAAGTTCTATGCATAGCACTGCAAAGCAGTTTGAGAGATTCTGAAAATTGTATGTGTATATCATTTCCAACACGCATTTCATGAAGGTTGATCAAGTCCCTTGTCACATGTGCTGAACTGATGATTTGCTTTCTTTCTTCAAGCATTACGATAACAGTTACCGCTTATAATATACAACAGTAAGGTTTGTTAAGAGATTCAAGTTTGTGTTCACTCATTTCAAGGTATCAGTCATCTCATTTTATCCAGGGTTGATCCCGACACGAGTGATTTTTCACTCGAAAGTTACACCTTCAGATTCCGTTCGGAAGAAATATTGTCAAGAAGAGAGCGCGAGATGTAGGTAATTTGTACGTGTTGCCAAAAATTACGGATGAGAAAGCTGCAAAAAAAGGACAGAGAGAGAGAGAGAGAGAGAGAGTGTGTATGTGTGAGTAAATTTATATCTTCATTTGCGCTCTTCCAGAAGGGATCAAGACGGAATCTATTTTTTTCTCTGTTCTTCGTAAAAGCACAAACACACATGTATACTCACACCTACATATACACACAGCTATATATAATATATATATATATATATATATATATATGTATATGTGTGTGTATATATATGTGTGTGTGTGTGTGCCTGTGTGTGTGTGTGTGTGTGTAATCAATTGTTTTTTCCTGTGTGTGTATATATATGCCTGTGTGTTTTATGCACTCTCATAATCAATTGTTTTTTCTCTGTTCTCAATAACACTAAATCTTTTATTCTCTCTCTCTCTCTCTCTCTCTGTGTTTTTTTTTTTTTTAAGACTATAACTGAACAAGGTTACAGTCGAAAGGAAATAACAATGTTACCTACTCCCCTTTTTTTGAAGTACTTAATAAAAGTCTTCGCCTAACTTAGACTTATGTTGTAAAACGCAAGTCTTGAGAAAGAGTATTTTCATCTTACACATAGCGGTAGGGCATGTTGCAACACAGCAACATCAAAGAACCTCGTCTCTGTATATCAAAGAGGATCTGTTTTGTTTTTCTTTTTTATTTTTCTTTTTTTTCCACTTATAGAAGGCTAACTTCGTCTTCTTCTTCTTCTTCTTCTTCCTTGAAGTTTTTCCTTCGCCTTTCTCCTGAAACAGAATATCTTGTCGACTTATCTTTTATGAAAGATAAGGAATAGTTTTCTCTCTGATGAGCACAACAATGAGAAAAGGAAAATCTAAATGTAATCATCATGGTTCTTGCATAAAACCTTTGTTAGATCTTGAAGAATGTCACCAAAACTAAGATTGAGAAAATATAGGGTAACATTTATCGTTCTATACCTGCTTCCAGTAATTCATTCTTTAAAAAGCTTAATGCATTACGTTATAGAACCCATAATAATTACAGTAATTTTATGATAAAGGAGGCAGTTCAAACATGTAAAAGAAAAATAAAATATGCAATTACTTCAATCAGCTCTGGAATATGTCTGTAACGTTTGGCTAATGAATGATTTCACTTGACTTTGAAATTCTAAAGGCCTTAATGGCATATCCATAAATCCTAATTATCACTTAACAGTTAACAGCGAGAGCGGCAATGCTGTTGTCATTTTGACTGACGCATGTTGGAACTACTTGACTTTTGTCGTTTGTCATTAGGCCTCCTCACCCACCGTACTAGCTGTCTACCTTATAAACCCACGTTCACCCGTTTACACACACACACACACACACACACACACACATATATATATATATATATATATATATATATATATATATATACATACATACATACATACATACCCACCAGACATAAACCCACTACCAAACGCCACACATATCCTGAACCTCATGTTAAGAACGCCCACACCATAGCCCACCCTTAACCCCACTATATCACTCCCATCACCCTTTATTTTATCGCCCACTCCATTCTCATCCAGCATCCACTCCCTTTCAGAACTGATTGAAGCAAATTCATTTTCTGTGTCAATGACCAACGTTGATGCGTCACCAGTTACCAGAGTTAGATTAGTCTTTCGTTCGTATTTTATCTATTTATTTTTTGTATTATGTAATTAATTCATTTGTTCTTTTTTAATAAGTGAGATCTCTTCTTTCTGTATCTCCCTTTACCTCCTCTTACTTCTTCCCAGTGAACACCATAATGTTCTCTGGAAGCTTGAATTCCAAGTCAATGGGTCTTAGTTCCATATGAGTAGGGTTCATCTGCTGAATAATAATAATAATAATAATAATAATAATAATAATAATAATAATAATACTTTTGTTTTATGTCGGTGCGTGAGGTTTTTCCCAAATTTCATGACAGCTATGCTGTAAGTGAAGAATGCACCCTGTCTTCTTAAAGACAGAAAATACATAAACATATCTTCTTCCTTTACTATACAGAAGGAACTCATAATTCATCTTGAATGAATGCTGCTCTGTCAGGCAAAATAAATCTGTTATATAAGGTAAGAATGTTGAACCGAAGATGCAAGCGTGCAATACGCTAAACTTAACTGGATCAACAATTCAAGAAGATATCGACAAAATCATCATTATTTCACATCTCAGTAAGACGATATATATAAGTAATCACGACGTTCCATTTATAGATTTGTTGCTCTCGGTGGAAAGTTCCATCCATTCTGATATTAATTAAGAAAGCGAGACTAGCACAGGACGTATGAAGTTAAGTATATCTTAGTTTAACCAGACCACTGAGCTGATTAACAGCTGCTCTCCTAGGGCTGGCCCGAAGGATTAGGTTTATTTTACGTGGCTAAGAACCAACTGGGTACCTAGCAGCGGGACCTACAGCTTATTGTGGAATCCGAACCACATTATGACGTGAAATGAATTTCTATCACCAGAAATAAATTCCTCTAATTCTTCATTAGCCGGTCGGAGAGTCGAACGCTGGGCCAACAGCGTGCTAGCCGAGAGCTCTACCCACCACTCCAATGAAGAATTATACAGGACGTATGAATGACAAAAGTGAATGCCTGAAAAGGTATAAGGAGGTCATCTTTAATCCTTTTATTTCCGTCGAGACCTCACGTACTGCTTTCCCTCAGTACCCGAAGTGCTCCTGGAGAGTTTGAGAGGGTGGAATGCTATTTAATAATGCATATTCGAATAATGAAGTAGTGGGAAAGTCACCTTTCTCTCCACGTTTATGACAAAGTAAAGGGGATTTTACTGAAAATATCTTATTTCTAATTTCCTTGGTATTTAAAGCTATTGTGATTGAAAACCAACTTGGAAAAAGTTGTAATTGACACAATAACGTGTTTTTTTTTTTTTCAATGGAAAATTGCCTTATGAACTTTGTTACGTATATAATGATTTTAGTTAAAGATTAAAGAGATGCAGTCGAATACAACGACTACAATAATACGTTCGTGTCATGGGTAGATGCAGTGATGGTGAAATATGTTGAAAAATATCTCTTTTCCAAGACGTGACTTCTTCGTGATTGCTTCCTGTGTTTGCTCACCAGTCAGTTCCTGTTCTCAACGCGTCCTGGGCAATTAGCGAGTCGATAAAAGCCCTTTCTTGTGGAAACGACCACACGTGATATTTCCTGCCTTGCCTTGTAACATGGCGCAATATTCAGTCCACATTGCATCAGAAAATTTGATCTGGACTCGTCTATGGCGTGACCGGAAGTGGGCGGTTAGTAGGAACCAATCATTGTGCAGAAAATAAAAAAAACTCCTTATATGGGAATAACGATTGTCGTCACCTATACAGGGGTATATTAGCTTCCAGAAGAGACTTCGCAAGACAGATAAAGAAAGGCGGATAATTAGACAGTACTCAGAAGTCGGACCGAGCAAGGTTCCGACGGCAGAGTCCCCTTCAGACACCCCTTACTCTTCTCCATAAAATCTTGTCCTGCCCGAAACGAAGAGAAGCAGCCAACCCTTTCTGCTTGTGATGAGAAGTCTATAAGCCCACCATGTTCGAGACGAGGTGGAGCAGCGAGCCTACATTCCAGTGACGAAGAGAAGTAGTTAGCCCTTCCTGCCTGTAGCGAGGACGAGTCTTCAACCCTACCTGCCCTCCATTTGCTCAATCTCGGATTCTTGAAGAAAACGTCATTTGCTGCCTCATCTTAGACATCCTTTTTTGTGACGTCTTCGAGCCTGTGGTCGTCGTACCAGCAACATCTCTGCTGAGTTCCCAGCCGCCCTTCTGTGACTCTTCAAGCCCGAGGTTAGCGTGCCAGCATCATCATCTCGGCTGAAACCACAGCCACGAAAGGATAACTCACCATATAAGTATTAGGATTGCTCTACCTTGCAACCTGTTCCCCCTAGCTATAACTGCTTAGGTTTACGTTGATCGAGAGCAAAGGGGCAACATTTCATTTTCATTGTAAATAAGGTTGAATAAATGTGTTGTAGTGTTGAGAGTTTCCTTTTATATTCATTTCCCATATTTCAATTGCTGGTGTTGAAAACTTTGTTTAGAGTTTGAAAAAACCTGGTACTTCTCTTGTAGCGTGACAGTTCACTATATTGTTGGTCGTTAACCACTGCTGGGTCTACGTTCCTCATTGGCCTGGTTGGTATCGTCTTCGGCCAGCACTCTGCTGGACCCGTGTTCGAATCTCCGACCGGCCAATGAAGAATTAGAGAAATTTACTTCTGGGGATAGAAATTAATTTCCCGTTATAATATGGTTCGGATTCCACAATAAGCTGTAGGTCCCGTTGCTAGGTAACCAATTGGTTCTTAGCCATGTAAAATAAATCAAATCCTTCTGGCCATCTCGCCAACCCTAGGAGAGCTGTTAATCGGCACACCTCACCCCCACCCCCACCCCTCCGAAAATATTTGTTCCTTTTCTCTTTGGTGGTTCAAAGATGACATGGCAATTCGAATGCCAAACAGAAATTCAGACATTCCAAAATTTTGACAAAAGTTAGTATGTTTTGACTGGTTCTCCAACAATCTTGTATTTTTTATTAAACCATATTAACCCTTAGACTTGTTTTTAACAATCCTGTATTTTTTATTAAACCATATTAACCCTTATACTTGTTTTTCTTTGCAATTTCTGTTCATCTGTTTACTCTCCCACTTTCGTGATTTCCGCTCTTTCCACTTCCTTATCTAGGACATCTCCAGTCCTTTGATCACACGACGAAGCCAAATTAGAAATCGTCAGCAGTAGTTAAGAAGTGAGCTAAGAGGATTCGTTCGCTTTTTTTCGTACTGAAGGAAGCTCGAATCTCCTGATTTTAATCCCATGATCAGTTTAAAGGTATTTTGAAACATTAACGAGTATTTTTTTTTTCCCTTAGTGCTTTCAAAGGATTTTTAAAGGGAGAACGTATACATATGAACTCCGCACCAATTCATATTTAACTTTTATGCTTGAAGTTTTTTTTAGTGCTGACAATACAAAAATAAACAGGAAATTAAACGTTGTTTTCCTCTGTTCAAGGTATGTTCTTCATTAACCTTCAATACATTCAAGGAAAGACGGTTATAAAAGTACTTTGGCAAACAGTAATATATATGTATATATATACATATATGTATATATATACATATATGTGTATATATAATGCGTATATTCGTATGTACATATAGGTTTGTGTGTGTGCGTATGAGAGCCAGTGTGTGCGAGCATACGTTTGCGCTTACGTTGGCAAGCGCGATTGCTATTACCCAGTTCCCGGAAGGACTTAATATCGTGTAATTTTTTCAGACGCAATGTATAAAGTGATTTGAAAGGATTAAGCACTTTTCAGAATTACAAAATAATACCTCTGTGCACTGTCTGCAATTCTGTTCGATCTCCACTGATTCGTGAATAGAAAATTTCTATTTATGGATTAAATGATATCGTCTCATATGGAGTTGTTTTCAGGATGTCTGTATTTGTATTAATTTTTAAAAATGATATTGAAAGAAAGCGTCATTTCTTTACAAAGCCCGTTTCTTAAAAGCCTTGTTATAGTAAAAAATTGAAAGAAAGTATCTTTTCTTTACAAAGCCCGTTTCCTAAAAGCCTTGTCATAGTAAAAAATCCTCATTCTGACAAGTCTATCACGAGTATGGTCGTATTTTTAGTCTTCTCGAAATTTCTTATCACGTTCATGAATCTCATTTTGTGTAACTCGATTTTATATTCACTGCATTTTTCGGGGTCCTAAGTCTGTTTCAAAATTATGAATCTATTACCGACATATTACTTTCTACATTGTTTGTATTTTTCCTGAAATCTACACCGCTACTGACGTTAAAGATTTACAACTCTTACAAATTCTCGTTTATAACGATGGTATCAGCTCCCCACTCCCAAATTGCTTATTCTTTTTCATGCAATATGCAACGGACATCAAATACTTTGCGTGTTCTTATCTATATACAACATCTCTTGCAACCATGAAACTTTATTCGAAACTTATCACTGTGTCATTTCGTAATCAATGACTCCATTATTGTAACAATATCCATCCATTAGGAGTTCTTGCAAAGCGCTCAGTTTCTCGCTTTGGTCTTGCTCTTCATCGTACAGCTGGCACTGATCTAAAATAAGCTTGGAAGACAATGTATCTGAGCTCAGCAGGTGAAACCAGAGATCTCGATCATTTTTGCACGTCCAGTCAGGACATGTGTCATCTAATCCTGCCACAAATAATTAGGCTGACTGAACCCATGTATCAGAGAAAGTGGAAACCAACCAAAACTGACTACCATTGGTAAGGTGGCAATAATTTGAGCTGCCTTGACACGCGACCGTTGGTCTAGTCACTTAGCAGCTGTTGATGTCATGCAGCTCACACTGGTCCTACGCGAAAATTAATGTTAAATATATGTGGCTTGGATTCTGAGATGTTCTTCAAGTGACAGAATGATAAGATCTCGATTCTTGTCCTATCATGGTTTTCACTTGAAACACCAGCTTGTTCAAATCTGCTCCGAGAAGGAAAGGTATCCTTGAATTCAAAAGTCGCTGTGAAACAAGGCAAGTTTCATTCTTAGAAGAATGACATCGATCTTATCGAAAGGATTTAGGGAAGTAGATATTAGACCAAACTTGACTGAAGTCTTGTGAGGCTCGATAGAGCTTTCTAAACTTTCCAACTTCAGCCTTGGTTTAAGCTTGTAGGCTGCAGATGTGCAATTCTGGTTGGGTTGTCATACACCGCCACCCTTTGTAAGAAAGGTTTTTTCCCGGTTAAAGAATAAGATGGTAATCTTAAATATGATATTTCTTCATTGATAAGTAAATTCAACGCATTTTAACTTCATAATTGTAAATATTAGAGGTTCGTCAATAATAATAATAGTTTCCTTCTTTATTTTTCCAACCTTCTCTATGAATACTTTTATATAATGCTGTGATTTGTAAACATTGGCAACTTTCCTCTTGCACCAGGCAATAATGGAGACAATGATCTTCGTGGAGCCGAGAATATTAGACTAAATTGGGCGCAGACGCAAAAATAAGTCTACCATTTGATTTTCATGAAGGTAACTTGAATTTTACTAATGTGTGGTTTTGAAGAACAGAAAATTTAACGGAAAAAATTTTTTATATGGAACTAAATGGGTTAAAAGCTAGATACAAAGGGAAAATTAGCTTACACACAACACACACACACACACACACACACACACATATATATATATATATATATATATATATATATATATATATATATATATATATATATATATATATATATATATATATATATATATATATATATATATATATATATATATATATATATATATATATAATAATTGAATGAGAAAAAGAAGCTGTATGTTAAAAAGCAACAATAGCTATATCGTTTTGTAAATGTACACACATAAATACAGTGCATGAAACAACAAACAAATAAAGTTATCATCCCGGCATCCTTAATGCAAACAGAAGACAGAGTAGCTTGGGGAAAAATCTTTCCAATCAAAAAAGACAACGCCATGTAAATCCTCGTGTCTTTGGAGCGGCTCACCTGAGAGAGGGAAATAAAAAAGAATAAAACCTAGAGACAATACCTTCGGTTGTTTTCGCGCTCATCTTTAAGACGCAGATAGGAGAACTTCCCTATTTTTCACTTATCTTGCAGAGGTTTTTCCACTTGAATTCTCTCTCCTCTCTCTCTCTCTCTCTCTCTCTCTCTCTCTCTCTCTCTCTCTCTCTCTCTCTCTCTTATAATCTTCGTAACATCACCTCTTCGAGAGATAAGATTAATCAAAGCCAAAACACCTCTTCAGTTTTGTTATCGCTCCTCCGAATTCTCTCTGAAAGGAGACTGTGAAGGATTTTCTCCCTCTTTCATTCCTTTTCGTCTTCTCCTCCTCTTCCTCATCCTTCCTTCCTTCTTTACTCACATCAGGGTGATGGGCTGATAAAGCATTTGCAAGTATTCTGCATTACCTTGAGAAGGAAATTCACGACTTTGAATGACAAGAGTGTGCAGAAATCTTTTCTAAAATTGGATGCAGCGGAAGAGTGAATTCTGTGTTTCTTCAGCAACCACAAAATTCCTTTTCAGTATTCTGAAAAGAAAGCTATTGTGCCGGCTTTGTCTGTCTGTCCGCACTTTTTTCTGTCCGCCCTCAGATCTTAAAAACTGCTGTGGTTAGAGGGCTGCAAATTGGTATGTTGGTCATCCACCCTCCAGTCATCAAACATACCAATTTTCAGCCCTCTAGCCTAGGTAGTGTTATTCTATTTAAGGTTAAAGTTAGTCATAATCGTGTTTCTGGCAACGGTATAGGACAGGCCACCACCGGGCCATGGTTCAAGTTTCATGGGCCGCGGCTTATACTGCATTATACCGAGACCACCGAAAGACAGACCTATTTTCGGTGGCCTTAATTATACGCTGTAGCGGCTGTACAGAAAACTCGATTGGGCCGAAGAAACTTCGGCGCATTTTTTACTTGTTATTTATGGGACACCATCGTTACCAATATTATTACTACCATCAGAACGTTTACTGCCTCCAGGCTAGTCATTATAACTCTGTAATGAAGTTGATTTTTACGCTGTATTTCAGATAATTCACCATTAAATCAATCTTTTTTTTCCTTCTCAAATCCTTATCCATAACTTTTCCCCAGCCGTAGACTTGAACTTCGTGGCTTCGACAGTTTTCTTTTCACATTTCAATGGTCAGCTTCCTGTAACACATCATCCTTGCATTTTTTTAATTATTTTTATCCCAACTTCCTTCTCTTACATTTAGCCTTAACAGACTCCGTACTTGGTCAATATTTTCCTAGACCTAGAGTGGCTTTAGTTATTATCCATGCCCGTAATATATCAAGAATAATAAATGAATGAATGAGAGAGAGAGAGAGAGAGAGAGAGAGGATGTTCTTCAATAAAATGTTACTTTGTATCTATTTTAATCTGTTATATCCAACAGAATCTACTATGGGTCGAGAGTATGAGGTTTCGTTCAACTACAAGCTCAGTCCTCCTACTCCCAATTCAGATGGTAAGCCTCGTTATTCAGGCTATTGACAGAATCTGCGAAGCCCTTTACAGAGGAATTTGCTCTTCCCCGCATGGTAAAAGGTCAGGTAAGTTCCCTCTCTTGAAGTCGCCTTCCATTTTACTTCTCTCAGAGAACTGTCTACATTTTCTTTGGAGAATAAGTAAGAAATTCTCTCCATTATCTGATGGAGCTTCTGTTGTGCAGTAACAAAATCCACTAGAATAAGTAGTCTTGTCAGTGATGTGACAAGAAAATTTTCATTTTCCGGTTAATTCAAGTGGTTTTGTTATCACTGGGATCATAGTAAGTGTCTTTGAAAATTAGCTTTGCAGTATAACATATATATATATATATATATATATATATATATATATATATATATATATATATATATATATATATATACATACTGTATATATATACACACACACATATATATTTATTTATTATATACATTCGTTAGTATATGTATGTGTGCCTGTATGTTCACTCGTCTTTGATTTCGAAAAAATGAGATAGTCTCTCTCCCAGGTTGGTATTCAGTTGCCCAGAGCTCATTTAGTATTAGACTCAAATATTGACAGAAATGTCAGATAAAACCATGACAAGAGGAAAGATCCGATAGGAGACGTTCAGATTGAATTTCAATTGTAGGAAGAAGGAACAGAATGGATTTGAAGCAAGTTAATACAAATGACGTCTTATGCCAATCTTTATATTCATAACCTAAGGTACGTAGGGTTTGGAAAAGCATAATCTAAATGAGAAATGTGGGATATTATTATGTTACAGTTCTGCCTGATGTAGGAAAAAATTTATTCTAATGAAGTGAAGAAGCATTTACATCCAGCATGTGTGAAACAGACGTGAATCGTTCTAGGATGAGAAACATGGGATAACCTTTTTGCGGACTCATTAACTGGAAAGCTAAAAAACCAAGTCTAGAAAGAGAAAGTTACAAGAGATAGGTTTCAGGTGCCAGAGTAAGAACACCCTGGCAACTCTCAGTGCTTGGAGGGAATAAGTAAATGGAAAAGCACAGGCAGAAGATAACAGAAGTCACAGAAGTTTGTTTACTGGTAATCAGAATCTTTACAAGTAAAGAGAAGTCTAGAACATTAGATGCATCGCCCATGAAGGTCATGATCACCTGACGGGGACTGAATAACTTGGTTCTCGAAAACTCTTGAAATTCATGATAGAAATTAATAGAGCTTCATTTACTCCTGTCCTGTATCTGCACCAGCAGACTGGAGTAACGCAGTGTGGGGTTTGCTTGCGCCATAAACAAAGGAAGCCTCAACTTGTACACGAAAAGAAAGCAAAGACTCGGTGCGAGAGATGAAGAACAATAGCCTTAGGTTCTGACGAATTATTTCAAAAGCAACACGTAACAAACAGGACTTTTAGCCAGATGGGTTTACGCTACGAGCTATAGATTAATATATGGTACATTAAGTCCACGCCACAGCTATGAAACGCGAACATCGGGGAAAGAATTCAAAGCCTGATATAGAAAGGGTATGGGTAAATAAACATCACTTGACAGCATCGATGAAGAGGAGGCTTATAATTGTTATGCCAGAGGTGGAATGAGCCATTTTTCTTTTGAATAATATCCACTTTCTCTTCATCATGCATTTATTAATTCTTTATTATTATTATTATTATTATTATTATTATTATTATTATTATCTATAATATATATATTTATTATTTTTAATATAATATTCTTTACTATCTATAATAATAATGATAATGATAATAACGGGTCACCTATCTACCGTATTCACAAGAGAAAATTAAAAGGTTTAGCCGGGTTATATATTTTATACATCACAATTGACTGGCCTTCATATTCTAAGAAAAGTAATATATAGCATTTGAGTCAGGCTTTTAATGAGAGTCTAATGCATCTAAGAAATTTTTTTCTTCTTCTTCTATTAGAGCTGCTTAAAACTATAGATTTAATTTAAGAAAAACGAAAATAACATATTTAATTGTATGTAGCCCTTTCGTTAAAAGCTTGCTTACAAAGCTCTATATTTATTTTCCCTGAATATGAAGCCAGTCAAATGTGTAAGCCCACTAAACCTTTTAATTCTCTCTCTTGAATAAGGTTTGTAGTGGCAAGTTATTATCCTTGGCAATATCATTATTAGTATAGATCACATATTTTTAACGTAATAAAGCATTTATGGTTAATCTGAGACCAGTAGATAATAAGAAATTAATAAATACTTGATGAATGGAAAATAAGAATTCCTTTTTAAATAATACTTATTTTCCATTCATAAATAACAGCTTAGTCTCTACTCCTATACAGTGTAATAAAGGTAAGTAAATAAAGATAAACATTAATATATTATCAGTATTAGGGAACAAAAAATGAGTGGTAAGTATGCTGACGGAACTTCACTGGAGGAAACTCAGCCAAATCAGTCCCTATATTTCCAGTAACAAGATTCGTTAAGTAGATTTAATTAAGTCCCAAGATTAATGAACGTATGAATTCCTGTAATTATGAAATAATGAGAACTGAAAGCAGTCTTTTAATCCCCTTACTTAAGAGCAAGTAGCATTTAATGCTATCATCGCCTTTACACGAACGGCTAATTAACACTCTCAACCTGATTTTAACTGGTATATCTGCCTGTTGGGATTTTTTAAATGTACGTCACAAATTCGTATCAGTCCTTCCGGATTCGTATGAGGTTAAAGTACGTCAACGCTTTCCTAAAATTTCAGAGGGTCCTTTATGTCAAACCTGGGTCCCTGCGTTCTCCAGCTAAGGCTGGGAATAGGCCCATTTGCGCCATTTTTTCTCTCGACAGTGAAAGGGCAACTTTCACTTCCTGGAAGAAGTTTTATCCGTAGGGAAGACTCCACCATTAATTCCTGATTCTTTCAGTCCGTTGAAAGGATGAATGAATTGTTGTTGTTGTTGTTCTTCGTATTCTTATAATCATTCAAAATGTACAATCTCTCACAGTGAAATTCCAGAAAAGCATGAAGCGAGCTTCCACAGGACAGAATGCTCATTGTACATACACACATACATACAATTACATATACATACATACATACATACATATATGTATGTATGTATGTATAAGTGTGCACGTATGTAGATTATTTGTTATTCAAGATTAAAAAACTAAATAAATAGACCACAATGATTGCGCTGCTATCTTTAGTCCAACTGTCGATCTGTACATTTTGCCTCACAAAAATTTTATTCTGTGTTGGATTGCTAATTAACCTAGTTCTAGATTTAAAAAATGATTATTTTATAAAAGTTTGTTCTTTGTTAGACTATTTTCTCAAATACAAATATGAGGAGACAAATCTCGTCCTATAAATCTGCGCCAGAAATCTCATTGATAAAGTACACTTTTAACTACACTTTTAACTCAGTCTCTCGTTAATTGCCGTCTTTACAAAAATTACCGTGTCTTTCTGCGTATTTCAAAACAGTTGTTTCACTCTGAGTCTTCCTGATATCTAGATCACTTTTAATTTCTCAACTTGAAAGCAAAACTCAGAGGAAAGTCGCAGATAGCACTTCGTGTTTGTCAAAGTCCATGAAATACGTTGAGTATCAAAGTGGATATCTTCCCATCGCGTTCGTCCATCTACAATTCAGATCCCCTCTCTCTCTCTCTCTCTCTCTCTCTCTCTCTCTCTCCCCTTCCGTTTCATTTGGCAATATTTCCTCGGCCAAACGAAGCCAAAGGCCAAAGTGCAAGAGTGGAGTGTTGTGAGGATTTCATTTACGTTATTTCTGAAGTTTCGTGCAACATGAGGTGATCGAGTTCGGTCATATATCCTCTGATTTACTGACATATTTACCTACTTTGGCAGTCTTTTTTTTATTATCTTCATAAACTGCTGCTACAATTACTAAATTACAAATTACACTTTCCTATAATGAATGTTTTTGGTTTTTATCACAAATTGAGGTCGTTAACCATACGTTTGACCTAACTCTGAATAAAAGAGGTGGGATGAGCGTAGAGGAAACCGCCTTGGCTTGTCAAAACCTAATCATATTTGCGATGATAACTAAACGTTTTATGGTCTAGAGTGCCTGACTATAGGTCATGAAAAAAAAAGCCAGAAAGCCAAGCTTATTAAATAAGCCACTGCACGTGACGTGAAGGTCTCAACCAATAAGAGAAGATTTGGGAAGTAATATACATAAAATGTGGCGAGGATTTATGACTCAAACTTTGCCCTTTAGCTTCGTTTGTCAGAGAAATACTGCAGAGTGAAACGAGAAGGTAAAAGGAATCTGAATTATTGATGAACTGACGATATCGGAGACGTCCATTGCGAAAGTTGCTTATTTAATGGACTTCGCAAACGCCAAATGACGTTTTTAACTTTTGAACTTTGGATTTTGAACCTTGCTATCCATTTGAAAAATCAAGAAAGCCCCGGACCCAGAGGATTTGGTAAAACAAAAATGGCAGGCGCATCCTTGGAATAAGAAATGACAGAGACGCGAAAATCAAAAGGAAATCTTATCACGGATTTAGAATTTTAAGTCAAAGATAATTGATGAGTTTTTATAATAGAAATATGAATCATCACGGAAAGATTTGCCACAGCCTTGTAATGCGACATTTGTTTCTGTAGAATCTTTTTTTACAACTACGTCTCTTTTCACTTAGCATGTGTTCTTTGGCAAACCGAAGGGCAAAGTGTTTAAGCCAGTTCTGAACAAACAGCTTTCAGTCGCAATTAACATTTATGCACTTCGATTTATTTATCTATATAAACATTAATATATATATATATATATATATATATATATATATATATATATATATATATATATATATATATATACACATACATACATATATATATATATACATATATATATATATGTGTGTGTATGTGTTTGAGGGGTTAATAAAAAGAAAGGATTAACTGGTGTGCAGTGTGTTTGTATAATGAAAAAGACCATGTTCAAGAATGTAGGACGAAAGTTAAAATGTCAAAAACAAAGGAAGACAGACAAGAATTAAAGTAAAAATGGCGAACAAGAATTGTAAGGAGAATTTTGAAGATCTGTTGAATGTGCAGGGCAGAAAAGGCAGAGGTGAATGATGCAAGAGTGGAAGGGATTAGTAAGCATTCGAGAATGTTTCTGGGAGTGACTACTGAAAACATAAAGATCGCAGTTACGTAATTGAAGCAGAAAGAGAAAAGGATATGATAAAATTGCAACAAAGATACTACGCTAGGATGGTGGAAGAGTGACTGAGTGATTAACCAGTATTTGTAAGGTATCTCCGCATGAAGGAAAGACTCTGAAGAGAAGGGGTGACAAGAATATTTGTCATCAATAGATCCAGGAGGCATGAGACCAATTGCGAGTTAGAAGTGAATGGTGCAGTTGGTGTGGGGGGAGTCTGAAACGCTGATGATAGTTCCCTTTGGAAGGTGTATGAAACTGCTAATATGGCGGAAATTTTCTACCACAACACATGCTTCATCCATCATTCATCTCTTGAAATATGAATGTTGCAGTGTCCGTTACCTTGGCTGCTCTTTAATGCCGTCTCTGTTAAGGTAAACGGGTTAAAGTTAACAAAAATATTAATAATGTATATTATAAATCTATATATGTATTTATATATATACACAATATATATAAATATAAAGAGAGAGAGAGAGACAGGGACAGACAGACAAACAGAGAGAGAGAGAGAGAGAGAGAGAGAGAGAGAGAGAGAGAGAGAGAGAGAGAGAGAGAGCAAATGTTGAATTAAAACAGAGGGGAAAATTATTTTTCCCTTGATCTTTGTGTATCTAGGACAGTATACACTTTTTCTCAGAGTAACAGAAAATTCCTACTAACTGGGCAAAAAGAAGAGTTGCCTTCGTTCTGTTTCTAGAAACTCGCCTCTGCAAACTCCTATGCAAATATGAGGGATCTTTTCTTTCGCTTGTACCCGACATTTACTTTATATTTGCTTTACTCGTCAGGACGGGATTATATCACATTCATGGACACACGCATATATATATATATATATATATATATATATATATATATATATATATATATATATATATATATATATATATATATATATATATATGTGTGTGTGTGTGTGTGTGTATACATATATATATACATACATACACATATTTATATATATATATATATATATATATATATATATATATATATATATATATATATATATATATATTTATGTGTGTAGATAGACAGATATGTATGTTTTTTCGTGTCCATGGAGAGAAAGAGAAAAATTACTTTTCAACATGTATCTGTATCTACATAAGAACTCTCTTTTACATAAACAGTGGAAGCTTTGAAACTTTCACTGGTGTTAATAAAGGCTATTATCAGTTTTTCCTACACGAAGTTTGAGCCTAGCTCAATAGTTTCCGAGAGCCCTGGAGGGAGAATAGCCCCCGCTCTCACCTTCCGTCAGACAGGAAAGTCTGCAAGACTGTAACACTCAGCCAGAAAGTGTTGGATGCTCTACACTCTTGGAGAGCTGTTTTGGTATTTTGTGAAAATGATAATTTCTTTAAGAGGAAAGCTATAAAATTTCACTCTGAACAGTTCATAGCTCTAGAAAATATCATTACCACTGATTTTTCATTCCGATGATTCTACGCAAATCACATAGACCTCATAAATAGAGTATAGTAATATCGCCTTGGAAGAAGGCAGCAATAAAAACAAGCACTGTACAACGTACAATCCTGTATGAAACCCTCAGCCACGGCCCGTGAAAGTCTTAGCCGCGGCCCATAAAACTCAGCCACAGTCCTGTGGTGACCTGTGTTGTTGATACCTATAGCAGTGCCTAAAGTACAATTATGGCTAACTTTAACCTTAAATAAAATAAAAACTACAGTAAAGGCTAGAGGGCTGCTATCTGGTATTTTGATGATTGGAGGGTGGATAATCAACATAGCAGTTTGCTGCCCTCTAGCCTCAGTAATTTTCAAGATCTGAGGGCGAACACAAAAAGTGCGGACAGAAAAAAGTGCGGACCGACAGACAAATCCGTCACAATAGTTTTGTTTGCAGAAAATTAAAAGAGGGCTATAATACTTTGATGAGTCTTAAACCCTTTGGACCTGATGTGCATAAGGAGATAAAATAAGGTTCTTTTTTGTTTTTACTATGTTAAAATACAATGGAGGGATTGGGGAACTAGGGTCGGGTAGCGGATTGCCTGGGACAAGGGAGCTAGAGCCTCAGGGAAAGTGTCAGTTTTTCTTGATTGTTCTTGATAATGCAGCACATTGGATCTCCGTTCTGTCCAGTAGTGATAATAAGATGTAAGAGTCGATTACCTTACTTTCAAGCCATACATCCAAATATTTATCTTTTGCTATTTATCTTTTGCTTACTTTGCTTATTCAGATATACATCAGTTAAGCATTTTTTCGTTATTTACGTATGGGTGGTCTGTTTTTGGATTTGATTTGTAAGTCAATGTAATATTCATGCGATATTCAGTCATTTTTAATAATAATAATAATAATAATAATAATAATAATAATAATAATAATAAATATACTTGATAGAATCTGTAGCATGAGAGACAATGAAAAACAACCACTTACCTTTACCTCTCTCTCTCTCTCTCTCTCTCTCTCTCTCTCTCTCTCTCTCTCTCTCTCTCTGAGTTAAAGGCCATAATATCCGAATTTATTTCACAGTTTATGCAGAGCAAACCTTATTCCCTGCACGAGCGTTTGAAGCGAACGGGCACTTGGGATTTTATAGATGACATATATCCTGCATCATATCTGATGTACCTTCTAGGGCAGAGTTGCGAGCATGGCAGAATGTGCCATTCGCTTAGGTCACTGATAAGAAGGAGGAGATGAAATGGAAGACCGGAGAGCATTTTTGTACCTGATTTATGCAACCGTTCTTGTTCATTGAGTTTGGACTGTCTGTCGTAACAGGAAATCAGTCTGTATGATTGGGGTACATACACATACACATGTACTGTAGAATAATTAACAAAATGTATCAGCCAGGTATATTTTTTATACAGTGCTATGAAATAAATGCAGTGATACCGACAAACATACTTATTTAAGCCGTGGTTGAAAAAACTGCTCTTTGTTGATTAATATTTCTTCCACGGAACTTGATTGCAGTTACTTATGAATCTCGTCACTGGCAGTGAAAAGGTTGTCTTTTTCGTCGTAACTTCCAGTATTATTTACTGATTTTGCTACTCTTCACCACATTCTACATGCTTCCTTTTTTCTTTAGCTGCCTTCTTTCTTATTATGAGTCAGTGTTGTGTTCCACCCATACGTCCTTCGCCTTTGCTGTCAAGAATGCAAGGAAGGAAGATATTCTACATCCGGTACCAAAAACATACCACCTTTTGTCCCAGCAATTCAGTTTTGATTCTTTTCTTCTCGACATTCTGTAGCTGCCATCTTTGCCTCTACAGTTCCCACGAAACAGTAATAACCACTTAAGATTCCCTAAGGAATCGTAACCTTAGCATCTAACCTAACGTTTCCGAGGTCACCTCTTATCGCTAAATATTGACTCCACAGACCCGGAGTAGTGACCCTTACTTTTAATTAAGAAAGTATAACCAAGAATCATTAAATTCTCTCTTCCCACTGCTATGCCTGCCTTTTCAAATCTGTTGGAAATTCATACATTCTTCTACTGAAAATTTAAAAACAAATGTCTTTGACGTTATTTGGGATCCTCATCTTAAAATATATTTTCAAGCTAACGTGACTTTCTGGTCGTTTGAAAATGATGCTCCCGTCAACAGCCTTCAACCGAAATTTCCTTCGCTACTCTTTCCTCATACAAAAACTTTCCTTCTCAATACTTCCTTAATTATTCCTTTCAAAATCACATATATTTCAGATTAATGAAGGACAGATATACGAGAAAACATTATGTCGATCGAATTGCATCGGATCCATTTTATATCTTCTTCCTTAAACTGGAATTCGAACTCCGAAAAACGACTTAACGTCAATACACACACATATGTACAGTATGTATGTATGTATGTTGTATGAATGTCTGTAGTATGTAGGTAAATATATACGTAAATTATTATACACCACAAACATTTCTTTCAGTTTATCATCACTTTACAAGAGCTCATGTGGGAAAAATGGAATAGATGTTGAAAGGAAGAAGAATTTGGAATCTGGCATTTGGAATTTGGAATTTGGACCTCGAAACCCGATTTAACATCAATATCACTAATGGACAGGCCACATCCTGACCGCCTCTAAGTCTTTTTCAATTTTTTCTTTTATTGAATCCTTCCTCCACAAAGATGGCCTTCTATGACATTTCTTTTAACATCTGTTGCATTTTCCTGACATGAGTTCTTGAAGCTTATGATAAACTGAAAGAAATGTTTGTGGTGTATAATAATTTACATACATACATACATACATACATACATACATACATACATACATACATACATACATGTGAGTCTACGTGTACACATGTGAATCACTTCGAAGTTGTATCCAACAAACAAGACAAAATATGTTGATAACTGCAGTAACAAAGAAAAAAAAAGTATGACCTACATAGAAAACGGAAACTTCTTTTCAACTTGGCTTTTTGACAAATCTGTCAGTGTGAATATGGTTTGTAATTGAATGTCCATAATTATTTAGAAAATTGATCATAACTGAATGGAATTAACGCTGATTCTCCATTAGGAGATTATTCTTCAAAGCGATTATGTCATAGAGATTTTTTTTTTATTAATTTTTCTAGAAATATGGAAATAACTCTCCAACAGATGTGGAGCAGAGAGTATTAACAATAAAAGGAAATAACCTAATTTTTGTCTATTCAAGGAGGAAGAAATGCCTTCATATAATGGTTCTATTAGTGCAAACTGAATAAAAAGTGAAGGCTTCCTTGATGTAAGATCTTTCACTAGGTGATAATAATTCATCCAAATTGATAACAAAGAATAAAATGCAAAAAAAAAATTACTTTCTCTCTCTCTCTCTTTCTCTCTCTCTCTCTCTCTCTCTCTCTCTCTCTCGTCTTTTATATCCAACTTTTTCTTTGCGCATTTTTCAAACAGGAATTATTTTATATTACTATAATTATCTTCGTATCAATTTCCAATGCAATCCTCTTATTATTATTATTATTATTTTTAAATATATAATGCACTGAAAACCATAAATTTTCTCCTTACGTCTAGGGAAAATATTTGCAGATGCTGCATTGATTCCCTTATATGAGTAAAACCTTGGACTAAGGAAGAAGAAGAAGAAGAAGAAGACTAATGCTTCTTTCAGGGAGAACTCAGAGGAAGTGTAACCATGATCTGGCCTTTCGGGATTCAATCGATCCTGAGTCTCTCACGGGAGTTGTTGGAAGGAAAACAAAACATAAAAGATAGAAGAAAGGCAAGAAATAAAAGGGGGAAAACCACAAAAGCGAAAAAGAGCCGAGCTTTGCATATCAACGTCTCGAAGCCGAGTGGGAAAAACAACGAATAATACTGTTTCCCACTTTTATTTTTCCCCTCAGGTGCGCCCCTCCGAGGACGCGAGGATTTACTTCGTATCGCGTGTTTGTTTGATTGAATGGAATTTTCCAAAGCCACTCTCTGACCTATATCTGATGTGAGGAATCCGGAAGGATCACATGATTTGTGGGTCTGTTTACCTCTTCCATTTTTTTTTTTACTTTCCGCTTTTTGTTCGTTTGATGTGTAACTTTATATGCAAATTATTTTCATTAATTACTAATATGCTTGTGTGTTTGTTTAACAGTTCATTCTCCCTTTGTATCTAATTACAATACCAAACATAATAAGATTTAGTATCTTACGTTATCGTTAATACTATTATACTATTATTGTTACTGGTATCACTTTTATTCCGAATTTACGTAGAAGAAAACCTTTTCATTGATTGATCGCTGGTAGATTACCCGGGTTCACCATATGCAAGAAATGAAGAAATATGAAGCAGAACTATGTTTAATAATGATCACTGAAGCTGAGTGAAATCTCAGTGCATGAAATTAATAACGAGCATCACTGAATAAAATTGTATATGATCAAAATGATATCAAATATCTTTCTTGGTCGCAAAAGCTAATCTGGTTCCAAACTGCTGTAGCTTCAATATGTCTGTCCAGCTGAACTTGTTGATATTCGTTGTCGTTTCAGTGAAAGTTCTCTCTCTCTCTCTCTCTCTCTCTCTCTCTCTCTCTCTCTCTCTCTCTCTCTCTCTCTCTCTCTCTCTCTTTCAGAAAGGGCCTTTAATCATAGCGAAGCAACCAAAGGCTTTACGGTTCAACCTTGAAGAGCCCTTACTGGCGACCGCTCTCTTCTTCCCACCTGCTCGTGAAAAGGTCGAAAATAGATGTCCCCTTTGACTGACTTCCGCAACGAATTAAACTCTAAGAAAAGACGGGAAAATCACTGGGAGAGGATCCTTCCTACATACTGGGGTTGTCGTGGATATTTTGCAGTTTTGCGCTACCTTGGTAATAAGAACAGAAGTGGAAGTATTAATAAGTAAATAGTCAACGTAAATAGTAATAGTAATTCAGTAATTGTTTTGCAGTTTTGCGTTACCGTGGTAATAAGAACAGGAGTGGAAGTTTTGCAACGTCTTAATAGTAATTCAGTTATATTTTGCAGTCTTGCGTTACCGTGGTGATGAGAACAGAAGTATTAGTAAGTAAATGGTAAAATTGAGTAGTAATAGTAATCACGGCTTACCTTTACCCAAGAGCTTTCAATCTCGGCGATATTTTGCAGTTTTGTATTACCATGGTAATAAGAATAGAAGGAGAAGCACTAATGAGTAACTAGTAATAGTAACTGTGGTTATCTTTACCCAAGAGCTTTCAATCTCTGTGGTATCTAGCTCTTTCATTCAAGAGACCATTCCATTATTGCGTTCTCATTGTAATAATAGTTAAAGTAGTAGTAATAATAGCAAATAGCAATAGTAATCACGGATGAGTGAAGATTCGTGGAAGATTAAATACCCCCCAAAAAAAATGATTGGCGGAATTTCGAGGCAATTACTGTAACGAGTCGTTGGAAGCTGTTTTTAGTATTATCAATATTATTATTAATGGAGAAATTAAAATTTACATTCGTTTCACATTTAATGTAATAAAACGTCTGGTGCTTTTGAGAGCGTCTCCAACTCACAAATACAGCGATTGAAAGTGTGCAGGGAGAAATTAGATGACTAACAGATATCACCTAAGAGAAGGAGGCAAAAAAAAAAAAGACCCTAAACTTAAAGTAGGAAAGTGACATAATGTAACATAATTCTGAGGTTATAGAGAAAAATGATCCATTTTGAAGAAAAGCAAAATGATAATGTTGGCACAAAATTATTATTACTATTTGGAAGATGAACCCTATTCATTTGGAACAAGGCCGCCACAGGGGCCATTGACTTGAAATTCAAGCTTTCAAAGAATATGGTCTTCATTAGGAAGAAGTAAGAGGTTGTAAAGGGAAATACAGAAAGAAGAGATCTAACTTATTAAAAAAGATGAAATAAACTAATAAACTGATAAATAGATAAATAACCTGCAAAGAAAACACGATAATTGGCACTCTTCTTTGCAGAGGCAGAGCAAACAACAGGCGACAAGCAAAGAATTCTCTTAAGACCAGATGAACTTGGTCTCTTGTTTGACAAACAACGCAGAGTCAACTGCCATTACCAACATGAAAGGAAACACATTGTGGTTTTCTCAAAGGAGGTAATGACATACAAACATGTCTAGAGCGGTTGTTTAGTCAGGACGATTTTAACGTTTTCATGTGAAATCTTCAGCGTTTTCTCAGTTTTTTTTTTTTTTTTTTTTAGACATGGATTGCTTACGATCTTTCTTTTATACTTTTCTCTTGAAAATGACTTCTTCTTTTCCACCTTATTTTGTTTTCTTATATAACACTTACACACACAATGCACACACACATATATAACTGTATGTATATACACACACATATATATATATATATATATATATGTATATATATATATATATATATATATATATATATATATATATATATATATATATATGTATGTGTGTATATATATATATATATTATATATATATATTATATATATATTATATATATATATTATATATATATATATATATATATATATATATGTGTGTGTGTGTGTGTGTATACAAAAAATGTTTTATTAACTGATGAATTACGTTATCTCTCGTGGATTAATTCCCAGAACTGAAAGCGCATTTTTCTTCCAAATTTCTCCAACGTCGCAAAAGCAACATTTTCCCAATAGCACAATAATATTGTAAATGTGAGTTTCTCTTCTTATCTCATTATATTCGCGTTTTCATACCTTCCTTTTTTTTCCATTCCATCACGTATATTTTTAGGGATGAAATACACCACACTCAAATTCATTTCCATTTATCTTAATTAAAATAAGCAACTCAGAGCGCCAGGATTCATGAACACATCTTTTGCTCTTTCTCTATTAATTAATGGAGATGATGTTATCTCTGTTTGCTTAGTCTTTGTCTGTCGGTTATGCCTTAGAAACATTTCCTTCCGTAGATTTTATGCGATCACACTAAAACCTTCAGAAACCAGAAACCATAAGGAGAAAATACAATTCCTTCCATACTTCTGTACTGTAAAGAATTTAACAGCGAAATACAGGTCAACACTTTGTTATTAGCACATAATGAAAAAAAGGGACTGTCCGCAAGAAAAAGAGCATTAGGGCAGAAACATCTTCCCTCACGTTGAGAAAACCTTGAAGGATATACTGTCCTTCAAGTATTTACCCTCAGACGGGTTAAAGCTGTATGATGATATATATATATATATATATATATATATATATATATATATATATATATATATATATATATATATATATATATATATATATATACTTTATCACATACACAATTCCGCGCTTTAGTACAATTACTAACAGGACCTAATTCAAACTGGATGGTATCTAGTGGAGATATTTAATAAAAAAATTACAAGCTTTCGAGGACAAACAGTCCTCAATGTCAAGAATATCCGTATATTGACAGTGAGGACTGTTTGTGCCATAAAACTTGTAACTTTTTTTGAATAAATATCTCCACTAGATACTATCAATTCCTGTTAATGTTAAATAGTTATATATATATATATATATATATATATATATATATATATATATATATATATATATATATATATATATATATATATATATATATATATATATATATATATATACATACATATATATACATTTATACATACACATAAATTTGTCTCATGATTTCTTTTTTCTTCATAACACTTTCTTCATATTTTTCGCAACCTGAAAAGGCAGCCTCTAAACCCAGCGTGCTTCTGGCGATGTTATGTCCTCCTCGGAACCAATTCAGGAACTGAAGTTTCATGAGGGGAAAAATCTCCTGGGAAATTTCTTGAACGATAAAACGGTGATTTTATCAGTGCTGGTGAAATAAATCTAGCTTTTCTCTGTTGTTCTTTTCGCTGTTGTTGTTATTTTTTTTTCTAAATAGGGTCTTCCATTTTGTTCACCCATCTTTTAGTATTCTTCCACGTACGATTTTTTTTTTTTTTTTCGTTAATTAATTTGTCTTTATTTATGCATTATGTCTTCTGTTTGGTTTTCATTTCATTTTTCAGCTTCCTTCCACGTGCGAAATTGTGTTTTATATTCGTTTATTAATTTGTCTTTAATTATGAATTATGTCTTCTGTTTGGTTTTCACATTTTCATTTTCGCTTTTGTGCGGCAACAAAAGAAATAATTTTCCTTTACGGCTCGGTGTCTATATCCTCTTCATCATCTTCTTCCTTTTATTTTTTTTTATATAAAGGAAACAGGTACATTTTCAAGGTAATCACCAATAAGTCAATGAGTCACCAAAGTTAGCAATGACTTACTGACTATCGAAAGCAATCATCAAATTCGTAATAATAATGATAAACCATGAAAAAAAAAAACAAATTAAAGAAATGAAAGTATAATGGGAGAGAGCAGGAAATAAACAGATAAAACGAAAGACACCTTTGCAAACAAGTCCATACCTTCCAAAGAACATAATGGAGCTGCTTAAGACGTTATCTGTTTAAGCTGAATTTTTATGTTACACTTAATCACGAAATAACGAGAGAAGAGCCGATGGAGAATGCTGTTGGAAACCTCTTTTTATTGAATGAATTATTATCATTATTATTATTATTATTATTATTATTATTATTATTATTATTATTATTGAAAACACGGGGGGGCGGGTATTGACTTGAAATTCAAGTTTCCAAAGAACACTGTGTTCATTAGAAAGCAGTAACAGACGGTATTGGGAAATACAGACGGAAGAAAAGAATTAGAAATACTGGAGCTATATCAAAGACTTTGCTGTTACTCCCTTCCCTTTTCGATTACATTTGGAAACAGAACGATGATTTCAGCAGCTACTAAATTTTGCGATGGCGTGGGTAATTTTGTCGGCCGTGTGTAAGTAAAATACTCTGAATATTTCACACCATTCTTTAGATCAGCGGTTCTTAACCTTTTATTACCACGGCCCCTCTGAGAGTGGTCCTTCCCTCCACGTCCCCCTTGCATCTTTGAGTAAAATTCCCTTCCAGATTTAAAGGAAAATAAAAAATAAAGAGAAAGAGAAGGGGTGTTTTTATTCTTAAGCCCAACGAGTCTAACTAGAGTAGTAGACTATAGGAAACTAACGTTATAAGGCGATACGTTTGCATTTTTCATTAATTCTGAATATTAGTTCCTCACTCTTGTTAACAGAATAATGAATATAATTAGAGAATTTTTAATTTTTCCCTAGGAAATTGCTGACCCCCCCCAACAGGTTGAGAACCATTACTTTAGAGAGAATATCCATCAAATGCGAAATACAGGTATATTTAAGTTTGTCCCTTAGGTTTGTTAGTCCGAGGAACTAGCAAAAGGAGATGAATTGGTGAAGAGAATCTGAATTGTAGATGAACGAGTCTTGTGAAGACGTCATTTCGATAAAAGCACGAAATACAGTATGCGGATTTGCACTGCTTTTTTTTTTTAAATATAAATTAAGAATTCTCTCACACCCCGAAAATGAAACGAAATTAACACGGAATTACATTTTTTGTTACGAAGGTAATTATCGAGTCTCTAATGATTACAATATGATTCGTCAATGGCTTTTTTTTTTTGTCACAGCTTTGAAAAAAGAGAGATTTTTTCTACTGAATTAATTGGATGAAACGATTAGCAAGCTACAGATTACAGCAAATCGCTTCTCATTCATAGTGCGTTTGTTAGCAATCCGACAGGTAAACTGAAACTTCAGCTTTTCGTGACTCTTAGGCGAAAGTAAAGAAGCGAATGGGTTATCTATCAAACTGGTCGAAGAGATAAACTCAAGTACAGATGCACAAACACAAATATATACACGTATGTATGTATGTATATATATATATATATATATATATATATATATATATACATACATATATATATATATATAAATATATATATAAAGGCAATACCACGAAGGAAAGTGAAACAATGGAGTGGTGCTAGGCCTTTCGACATACTGCTGAGAAAAGGACAGTAAGTCGATATATATATATATATATATATATATATATATATATATATATATATATATATATATATATATATATATATATATATATATAATATATATATATATATATACATACATCCATACAAATACATATATACATACTTACATATTTTTTATGAAAGCCTTTTCTCACTTGCAGGTGGTGATGCTCCTCCAGTTCCCAGTATGCATTTTGGTCATGGGGCAGGTCCCTGCAAAGGCGGCTGGCTGGCAGGTATATCATTCGCTGCTTGGGGCAAAGCAGACACAATGTGATTTTGCTGAATTTGCCTAAATATCCTCATTTCACCCGTAGATCGAACCCCGGATATCTCGTCGATGAGGTGAGTATCGTGACCATTAAACCCATATATTTATATATATATGTGTATATATAAGTATATATAGATGTATATATACATTGATATGAATTAATATATACATATTTTTACGTTTTTCCTGCGATTTTAGTTTGAGATATTCTCTGTGAGACAGGTAGCAACAATTTAAGGTAATTTAGCCTTGTGATTCTGACTGTGGGTCCAGGAAAACGTAAAAAGAGGGAAACAAAGGAGAATTTCATATGAGCATAGGCTCTTGTTACTGAGGGAAATATTACGTAAAACACGTGGGCAAATTTAAAAAGTGTATTTACATAAATGACATCAGTACGGGAAAGAGTGAACTCAAGTAGATTTCTGATCCTGAAGGGGATTCCTACAGGGATTGAATGAAATTGGGATTCAGGCACAGTCCGAGAAGCTTCCACGAAATAGGGTCCTCTGAAACGAGAGATATGCACATTATACGCCAGTAATGAAAATAGACAAAAAGAATAATGAATTCGAAGCTGCACTGAGGGTGCCAAAGGACTTCGATGGACTAATAAAGACTTAATACTGCCGATGCAAGAGGCGCGCGGACGATTAGACAAGGGATTCTTTGATTAATGGCGCTCCTTCAAATAAATGTTACAAGGACAAAGCGTGACTGAATGGCAGTTTTCAGAGCACATTACCGTAAGACAGGTGTGTTTCAATGAAGAAAATTGGTCCGTGGATGACGCTATTTCGAGGGTGA
Organism: Macrobrachium rosenbergii; assembly: GCF_040412425.1. Lineage (NCBI taxonomy): Eukaryota > Metazoa > Arthropoda > Malacostraca > Decapoda > Palaemonidae > Macrobrachium > Macrobrachium rosenbergii. The sequence goes on from NC_089789.1 coordinate 30,294,496, forward strand.
GTTCTTCCACGTGTTAGGATGCAAGGGAACGCGATGGGACTTCTCGGAAGGGCAACGCGGGAATCTCACGAAGGGTCGGGCGATTCTTGAGGGGCATCTGGCAGGTCAGTCAGTGTAAAGCAAGCACGTGGCTTGCGGTTGAAGGGCACGAGGAGAAAGTGTGCTGGAAAGGGCCACGTGGTTAGCTAAGGACACTGCCAAGGGCAGGTGGCTTGGTCCTTCTTCACTCCCTGACTTCACCTGACTTCCACCCCCACGTGGCACGGGCCTTCTCGTTCGGCCTGGGTAGAGAAGCCAGAGAGGCCAGAGTGTGTTTCTGCTTTTATCTCCTCCTATGGGGCAGGGGGCACTTCCAACATGTGGGGTGTTGAATCATCTTCCAGCTGATGCCCGAGGGGGAGGTTTTACCTGCAAGAAAACCCACCAGACAGAGATCACTTTTGCCTTGAAGCAAGCTGTTTGGAAAGGAGTGGCTTTTTAATCTTTTAAACCCTTGTATTCTGACCATTGCTAAGTCGATAGACAGATGGTCTATCGATTGGGCGGCTGGCAGTAAATGAAACAACAGCACAACCAACAACAACGAAAGAGGGGGAGGCAATTTGCTAGCGAATTCTTGCTAATCATAATAATCTGTATATATACATATATATAATATATATATGGAGAGAGATTTTGTCCCTAGGATGTATATTTAAGAAAAATAAGATTTGCTTGAAAGAATTTTACGCATTTATGTGTATACAGGGAGAGAGAGAGAGAGAGAGAGAGAGAGAGAGAGAGAGAGAGAGAGAGAGAGAGAGTTGATGTTCTGGAACATCGTCCTGCAAGACAGCCATCAAGAAGGAAAATTGTGAGTGACGCAGTGTCAACTCTGAAAGGGAAAATCGGCAGCTTGTTGTTCATTTGTCTTAGCAATTTCCAGAGGATGGTAGGCAGGCTAGGGGTTTGGGTCAAACAGCCTTATGCCATCAAAAGTCCTTTCCCTAAGGCTGGCCGTAATTGTGGTAAGGAGTAAGATAAGGTCTTTAGACATTGACCTTGAACTAACCGACAGAAACAGAGGGCAAGGGTAGTAGATGAAAGATCGGGAGAGGAAAATTTATTTTTCTTGAGAAATGGCCGCTATTATTAAAAAAATATTAATTTATGTCTTCATTTGTTTGTTGTATTTTATCTATTTTTTAATATTTGTGGTTCTTGTTTGCTGTTTTTGCTTTCTTTTACCTTCAGTTTTTTTTTAATAATGGAATTCCTATGCACAAGGGAGTGTGATAGATAATAGCCATGATCGCTGGTTTTTCTGAATATAAGGACACTTTGAATAATACTAATAATAATAATATTAAATTAGATACCAGAGTCATGCTAGCACATTTATCATTAAACATTATTTATGACTGAAGATGACTCGAAAATTGTCAGTGTTTCGATCACGGTTTTATAAACTTCATCAAGGAAGCTTAAGGGAGCAACCTTTCAAAGCTTGATGAGGCCAGGTCCATAATGTTCCCTGGAGGAATAATCTTTCTTATAAGCGATGGGGAAATTAGCCAGCGAGGTCTTGACAGACAACTGAAGGATTTCACTTTTATTAACTGACTCTTGTCCATAGCGCCCAGTATAAGAGGAAGTTGAGTTTCCTCCATTCTGCATCCTTATATAGAGGAGCCACTTGACTTATGGTATAGATGCAAAGGGAGTTCATTGTTTTTGTTTGATAAAATGTATTATAACGACAATTATCCTTTGCACTCTTCGTTATCTAACGTAGCTGTGTTAGCTTGCAGCATTAGGCAGGCTGTGTGTCATTTTCTGCTATGAGGTTTAATACTACTCAGTTTGCTAGGAGTTTTATCTTGGCCACAACTAACATGTCGGATAGTTTGCCCAGCGTAGTTGTGAAATCTTCTGATCTCCAAATGTTTAAGCGAAGGGAAAATTCATTATGCTCGCTGCTGACGCCTCATGAATTTCGGTGTATCGGTTTAATTTTCCGTTCTTTCATATTTATTTGTTTATCATCTTTTCCTATAATACTTTCTCTCTCTCTCTGTCTCTCTCTCTCTCTCTGCAGGCTGATTTCCCTTTGGAGTCCTCGTAAGTTTATAGTCTTTTGACTCTGTTCAGTAGGCTTTTCAGCTCAAGATTTAAAAAAAGAAAGTGGTGAGATTGGCTGACCTGGGCTGGGCCATGTCACTTAATTAATCTATGGATATACGTGGCGTCTTACAAATATCATGGAAACACTAATGATGATTAAGTATCAGGACGCCAGGTAAGTCTCATCAGAAGTCTTTCACTCGACTGCAAAACTGTTGAACGTTCTTGTTGATTGTTTTTTATCCTGATGTTCGTAAGTTCGTGAAAGGAGGCGATAATTCAGTTAATTAGAAGAATTAGAAGAAGAATTTCTACGTACCTGACTCCCTTGTCAGAATTAGAAGCGTTGAAGTTACTCTCTCATGATCAAAGGCTGAAAGGAGACGGTGAAGTTGGGCTTGCAACTTCATTCATTGTGAATGTGAAAAAAATCACGTGAACATTCCATCCTCATCTTCTATAACACCAGTTCAAATGGAAATGGACGCTTACCAAAAATATGGTTACACTCACCCTCCTGCCATAAACCAATTTCTCTCTCTCTCTCTCTCTCTCTCTCTCTCTCTCTCTCTCTCTCTCTCTCTCTGGGATCTAATTGAGTAACAAAAGTCGTCCTGATTTGGATTTAATAATGCATTGCACACGGATGCCATGAAATCATTCCATTTTATTTTTGCTGTCCTTTGATTTCATTTATGAAGAGTTCAATTTTAGGTTCGAAATATACGTATTTCATTACATAAATTGCTTTGATTTGCTATTTAGATTATTTCTTAAGCGTTATCTTCTATTCATAACCTTATATATAGAGTTTTTCCTTTCATTTAAACATGACAGTCGGCAATTCGTAAAGAGAATTTATGGTATCGACGTCAGTTTCCTCCTACTGAATGCTGCGAACTCTCCTCTTCCTTGCTTTGCTTTTTGCAAGCTCTGCCTTTTTCCCAACGGGAATTCTTTCATCGTGGACGCCATCCTATTACAGCCTGCATGTGTAGCCACCTACCGGGCGGGTCATTGACCGAAGCATACCAGGCCTGCTTTATGTCAGGCTTTCGTGCAATTGGAACTTCATAAGTTGAATGCGAAGATGCAGTGCATTACTACCCTAATACAATTCGCCTTGTTTTTTTAATTCTGACTTACATTTTTAATTATCTGTTATTTCGTTAATTTATCTGTTTCTCCAATAACTGATCTCTTTCTGCATTTCTCCTTACCATCTGTTACTTCTTTCGAATGAACACCATATTCTTTGGAAGCTTGAATTTCAAGTCAGTGGGCTTGTGCCATTTGAATAGGGTTCATCTTTTGAATAATAATAAAAATAATAATAATGTCAGACTGGGCTGCCAAACCCCGTTCTCCTGTCTCCCCAATTCATGTGAGAACCTTAGCCAATCAGGAGGAGGTAGAATTAAATGAGCACCGTTATTCGAGTCCCAGATGTGTAATGGAATCCTGTATGAGTGGTTGGAAATTGAGTGAAGTCAGCTGCGATCCATGACATATGTCCTTTCGTGTATCGATGTTATTTTTCGCAATTTACTTAGGACTAATATTGCCGATTAGGTTAACTAGCTCTCTGTACATACAGACTGATGGTGTCGGATAGTTTTTCAGTATTTGCCGTTGTTAGTTTTGCATACTCTTTCGTGTGAACAGCAGCACAACATTGAACATACGTCTGAAAATGGTCACAGTTGTTCATGGAATTGCATAACTTGCCTCAGCCAAGAGATGTGCTTCCCTGCAAAAGAAAAAAAAAAGAACTCGCTAGTTAGATATCATATGCATGAACTAATAGGATTTAAATATAATTAGTGTTGTTAACGAGAATGGAAACGTTTATTACTTTGGTCATTACTGGTATGTTTATCTGTACATCACGACAACAGGAACAGAGAAACTGTTGATGGAAGGTCTAGGATGAGAATGCAAGTTTTAAATGAGTTATCCCTTTTCTTGTGAGTTAGCTTTCCGTTTTCTGTATATCTTTGCAAGGGTCACTCCAAAGTTCAGCTCAAGTGGACTTATCTTAGTAATTCATTCAAGTCTGCCTTAATTGCATTAGGGAGAGGTCGACGACGTACTTAACTTTATCCTTAACAGAAATTTATGATAAATCATCAAGATGAATAAGACATTCCTAATATAACGAGGCAAGACCGTTTTCTGTGATTAGGATTAGTGGACTACCTGTAATATGATTCAACTTGCTCTTAATTTCTCGTTTAACAATCTTGGATCGTTAAAGAGGTGCTGCTGTATTATCCCCGTCTCACTTTCTGTTGGTACATGTTTGCGTTTCTCTCTCAAATTTCCCTGATTTCTCCTTTTCTTTTTTTCTTATTCTGCTTCCCTCTTGTTTGGGTTTTGTTATAACGTTCGTTCTTGCGTGAAGGTGTAAATTATAATGGAAAATAGTTCACAAACCGCGGCTTTCTTTCTCCCAGCTTGTATGCCTATTTATTGATGTGTTAGTGATCAATAGATGAACTGGTTTTTGCTTACTTGAAATTATTTAGATATATATATATATATATATATATATATATATATATATATATATATATATATATATATATATATATATATATACGTCTTCTCAACTTCATCTATCATTCTACTATTTCTAATATATACATATATGTGTGTGTGCACTCTTGTACGAAAACCTGTGAGGAGTACAAGTAAGTTGCACCGTAGAAAATTTGGTGTAACTTGTTAATAATCCAATTCAAAAATACGATTGACAAATAACACAAATTAATCACTGAATTGTATTGGAATACGTACAAACATACATAGCATAAATTGCATACGTAACACACACTATCAGAGAAGTACAATTTTGCATACCAACGTACGAGGAGAATTTCAATTATTTAACAAAAAGTAATTAACAAAGGCCAGATTAATCACGTTAATTACCTGCTCTAACTAAGGTGCTGACAGCGTTAAAAGTCACTCGCCAGAAAACATAAAGAATTAAAACTTGTTCAGTTCACGTACATGAAAAACGCATTGGCTCTTTCACTCTCCTCATTTCCTTCGCTCTCGCCTGGAGGTCAATTAATCCCGAGACTTAATTATATCCACTTATGAATCTCGTTGATGGAAACAGGAAAGGTGAAATGCTGGATCGACGTGAACGTGTTTTCTTCAGTGAAATCCCGTCAACATAATTAGTAACTGACCTTCTCAGCTTCTTTCCGAGAAAGGTGCTGGCGCGTTTTATTCACGTTTCTGGTTTCTCGTTACGTACCTATTCATCCGTACTATTCATTGTTCTTCGTGTATAAGAATAGACGAAGAGGCTCTTGTTCGCTAGTGCACTCAGGTGACCAAGTAATGTATGTATCTTTTGTTTCTGTAATTATTCTAGAAAGTAATATTATCCTTATCCCTGTCTTTTGACTTTTTTTTTTATTGTCTGTTTATTAATGTAGTGTTATGTATTGGCTTCATGGTGATCCAGCATATTTTACTTCAGCAATAACTTGTAATCTATTATATTGTTAATAAAGATAATGAAGGCAACCCATTAAGTTGTCACATTCAACAGTAAAAGAGGAAGCATCTGATGTACACTTGGCAAATGTTACTCATTTCAAGCAAAGTATTAAAGAAAAAATACCTCCAGCACGTGAAGAGAATGGACCACGACATCTAAATACATTCTTTTCATCCTCATCCTAGCAGAACTCAATTCACAAGGAAATGTCTCTCGCTCTCATCCTTCTGACACCAAAGTGGATTTGCCAACTGGTTCGACATGAAAATAAAAAAACCGAGTTGCTTTGGTTCAAACGTAATTCAGTTTTCCTTAATTGATACAGCTGTCGATGGAATATTAATTTGTGTGTATGTAAGGATTTACATTATATATAAGTATGTATGTATGTATATATGTAATATATATATGTGTGTGTATGTGTGTGTATATATATATATATATATATATATATATATATATATATATATATATATATATATATATATAAACCCTGTGAAAAGTAATTAATTGTCCAGTTTTATTTATAAATTCCATCGAATTTGTTAAGCTTAATGGAATTTGTAATTCAACTAATATTATGACCTTATTCTTTTTTCCAGAAACTTTACAGCAATCTAGATAATTACCTCCATCAAATGCTGAGATTTTCTTATATAAACTGATCCATGTAAAGTTTTAGAATGCACTGTAGGTAATTAAATTGGCTTTATTATTATTGCATATAATGGCAGTGACTCTCTTTTGCAAAATGACCTGTCTTCTTGATGCCCCGATTGAGGTGTCACGAGGCAGAGTAGCAAGGGAGAGTCTTTTGAGAACAGAAATGGGCCACATGAGGCCTGAGAGGTCACTATGAGGCCTGAGAGCCACCGGCTTGCGTACTGTCGCATTTGATTAATTTGACAATTCTCTTACTTCAGATATGCTGTGACTTCATGCAATCAGTTCGTCATGAGATTTGGAGTAAATATTTTGAAGTGGTGAGCATCAGGATCCAGAAAGTAACGTTACCATAATTACATTTTTTCTTTATTTTTTCCTTTAAAGTAATAACTTTTTTCGTCATCTTGGATGTGAGGAGCTGGTTTATCTGTCTTTATTGTCTCCTCTATTCATTTCCCCTTCCCTTTCTTTGAAAAGAGTTTTAATGCTTTCCTCCATTTTCATTGCTTTGTACTTTTAGTTTGCATTGTTTCTCAATAAGTGTTTCAGCCAAGGCCCATGGAAGTACTGGACTTTGGTGAAAAGGGTGTAATGTTTTCGCATAACGAGTGTTGAGTGAGTGTTGGTGACTTTTGATCTTGACTGTACCATCAATGTTTCGACACCTAGAAGCGCAGACCAATAACACTAAAAGTTCTTGAAATGTTGCTGTTATTCTTTGCTTCATATCTTGCACACCTAAATCACTAGATTATTTTCTCCTTGCCGCAAGTCTTTGTACATTCTCACCTACGAGCAAATGTTTCATGTATTAATAACACGAGTATGTGTGGTGGTAGTTATCCCCATCCACTCGTGTAGTGTAAGAGGTGAATGGGGCCCCCCTGCCCCCATTTTCCCATTATTGATGTTTCTGAACATCACTGCAACACAGTTTTCCTCACTTTACCCAAACGCTTGCAATTTAAATAAAAATATATTTCCTTCTTGCGACTTCTGGTCTCCTCCATCTCTGTAATTTCTGTCTAAGCATCTCTGGCACGTACAGTAATCTCTCAGTCATCTTGAGTTTTTTTTTTTGGGGGGCAGCGCATGAAACCTACTGCTGGTGAGGCTATGATATTCAAGTGTATTTGTATGTGGCCACACTTTTATATTTGGTGAAGTATGCACATATATGACCTTCCCTCTTTTATAACAGTTGAGGTATATATATATATATATATATATATATATATGTGTGTGTGTGTGTGTGTATATATATATATATATATATATATATATATATATATATATATATATATATATATATATATATATACACACATACACACATATATATATAAAAAAGTATATATAACCATAATCCTTGTAAATTTCTTGACTATCCAAATGAGGGGGCTGACAGTATGTCTTCTCCATGCTAGCTATCATTCAAGACCTTATCTCATTTTCCAGAAATCATTGTAGTTCTGTATTTCAAAAGAAGGCATATCCAAATGCAGGAATGTATATATATATATATATATATATATATATATATATATATATATATATATATATATATATATATATATATATATGTTTGAAATAGAAAATCATTTCTTCCGATAAAATCTCCTTTATTTCAGATTGCGGAGGATAAGAAATGGAATAAGATTTTATCGACTGCTGTCAGATCTATCTCATTTCTCTTTCCTTAATTTGAAGTAAAGACTTAGAAATTCGGTTGGAAATCAATCTCACTAATGGAAAGCATAAAATCTTGACTACCTCTGGGTCAATTCTTCGGGTTTCCTTGGATCCCTCTAAAGCGAGTCCGCGAGTGAAGTCTTCATCAATATTTGTTCTCTCGTAAGATGAGATCTTGCAAATGTGATGAATTAAATTTTTTTTGGCATGGTTTCATTCATCTCTCTCTCTCTCTCTCTCTCTCTCTCTCTCTCTCTCTCTCTCTCTCTCTCTCTCATAGAATTTTTAAAATACCATGATTTACAGAGAGAAAGAGGATTAATGAGGACTGATAATTTATGCTCGCTCTCTCTCTCTCTCTCTCTCTCTCTCTCTTCTTCTTCTTCTTCTTCTTCTTCTTCTTCTTCTTCTTCTTCTTCTTCTTCTTTATTTTATATATATACACACATACAGTATATATGTTTATATATTTTATATATATAGATAGATAGATAGATAGATAGATAGATTACAGAGCTTACAAACATCACTTTAGACACACACACACACATATATATTTATATATGTGTGTGTGTGTGTTTGTGTGTGTAGGTGTGTGTTTGTGTAAAAATGCACACAAACAAAAGCACTTTTTCCGTGGTGGCAATTACCATAGTCATTGCGACGCTAAATTACATAAACAAAATGACTAGTCAGTTAATCATCCTCTTAAGGGGGCGTGACTCCATAGGGGATTATTAGCCTTTTGGACCTATCCCCGTGCCCTTCTCCACGCTGGTTACTGCCCACCACAGTCGACCATCTTCCAGGTTTATATTTTACTGCTTGTGTCAAATGAGGCACCAAAGAGCGTTCAACCTATCAAACCTTAATCGATGACCTCTCCGTATATTTGATCCTGGGTCAACAAATTGATATCTAGAATGAATATTATGATCATATTAAAGCCTAGGACTAATGCAAAAAGATACCTCTTTGCAATTAGGTTGGCTGTGTGGCAAATCAGCTGGTTCTGACAGATTTTTTCCAAATGGACATTTACAACTACAAAACAAATTGAGAAAAATTATAAAAAAAGATTAATGTTGATGCTTCATTTGTGAACACTTCTAACTGACCTGTTTTAGAGACAAGTTTCTCTGAACTATGAAGCAATGAATGCAAGAACGAGTACCGGAGTCTAAAGTCCATGGTGAGGGCAGGAAGCTAATATTAACGCAACGCCTACTTATCAGAGACATTAATTTATAAATTTAAGAGGAAAAAAATTATATCAGCCTACTGAAATCATCTTTCTGTCAAATTTCAATGCACATATTCTAGTCGTTATTTCCTGAAGATATAATCCACTGAATGAAATTATCTTCCTTCTTACCTTGAAGAGCGTTCGCAGCCTGGCTTGGATTTAAGCAAAGGAGAGGAAGAAGAAGAGAAGTGATTCTCGATGGCGTCCCAAAGGGAGAATTCGGAGGAACGATAACAAATGAATGGGTGTCCTGGGCTCTATCTGTCTCGCCTCTCCTACGGGTGATGTTAGAGGGAGAACTCTAGGGGAAAAAAGGTGAAATAAAAAGTGGGAACAACAACAACAACAACAACAACAATAAATGACAGACGTGAAGAGAGGGAGGTTTTCATATCGGCGTCTTAAAGCTGATCGAGAAAACAACGAATTGTTCTGTCTCGTATTTTTTTTCTCTTTCTTTCTCAGGTGATCCGTGAATAGACATCGTTTTCTATTTTTTTCACTGGAAGGGTTTAGCAGAAGCCACTCACACATACTCGCACACGCACGCACGCACGCATACACACACACACTCACACACACATACATACACAAATATACATATATGCATATATACTCTGTATATATATATATATTGTATAATATATATATATATACATATACATATATACACATATACATATATATAGTGGATGTTTCATATTGATATTACTTTCAATGAATTTCGCCTTGTTTTTGAAAAATTCAAAATTTTTATTCATCTATCAAATTATTAACTTCGAGTCTCCTCCACTACCATTACTTAGTTATCGCTTAACTTTTGTATTGACCCCGACCCCAATTACATTCATATTTTGGAAAGTTTTGTAACCTGGAAAAAACTGGTAATCTTCCTTTGGATACTTTAAATCCTATTAAAAGTTTCATTTATGTATTAATCAGTTTAATACATAGTATGAGATCTACCATCCATTTTCTACATTTGACTCCCCCGGGGGCTAGTACTAAACACGGCGAAACAGTATAAGTGAGTACCTGCTTCTACGTGTTTAGTACTAGCCCCTGGGGGATCAAATAGGTTTGTATATAATTAGAGGAAGTAATTGCCATAGGCCTTAATTGGGTTGTTTGGTAGATAGCATCCTAATTTTTGGTAGGTAGCGAACAGCTCGGTAGATACTATACTACAGTAGCACCAACTGTCGCACCTCTTATTTCAAAGCAACCTTAAGATTCTTGAAAGCGTATGTAAGATTGCTTTTAAAAATCATCTCCATATTTATTAAGCTGTCAAATGCAATGCTTGAGGTTTTCGTGGTTTTCATAATGATAGCGACACTTTTATGGAATATTTTCTTTGACAGTAAAATTATAAATATTTTGTAAGTAAACAGTGTACAACAGTATCTCCATCTTTGCCGCATCTTTCGGGGTTGGTCGAAATACATAAACCTCGAAATACTTTGGGATCTGTTATTTACAAATATATGAAATGGTTTGTTATGATTCCTTTACATGTTATAGGTATATCTCTGCCACCAATATATCAAGCATAAAATGGAGACAGTTCTAAGGCTGAAGGTTTTAATTTTAAACACAACATGATCACCACATTTTTATTTATTAGTACTTTCCTAAACCTCACGGATACAAAGAAAAATTCTCCCGTTTCACATTTCCTGACTGTACATCCTCCAGTAACGCAAGTAAAAAGGGAAGTTCCCTTGTGTGTCCTATGCTCCAAAATGAAAGCTTCTTAGGGTATTTTACCGTTATTATTTTAGGTTATATTCCTCGGTCTTTCAGAATAAAGCCTACATAACCTGGTACCCTTTTTCCGTGTAATAGTTAGATTAATTTTCTTACTTTCAGGAACTAATTTTTTTTATTCAGTTCACATTTAACTTCTTGGGTTATTGTCTAACATCCAGGATAAAAGTCTAATTTGTTTATATAACCTATGGCCAAAGAGGAGAAGAAGGAGGTAGGGTTTCTCTCGAAAGAGAAGGTAGATACCCATTTTGGAGGGTAAAAAAATACCTACCAGGGTAAATTGAAGCAATTAGAGAATTCCAAAACTTTACGGTAGATGGAAAGGACTCCCTATAGTTTACTTTTTTCATTCTACATTTTATTTTCAATTAAAAAATGATCGTCCAATCAGATAGAAGCTTCGGGGACATCAGCTGCTGATACTTATCGTCAGACGGTCACCATCCTACCATCCTCCTCCAAAGCCCCTCCCCCCCCAAAAAATATGTATATACTGTATTTATATAGTTCTTCATGGGAGGGGTGGGTACAGCTCTCGGCTAGCACGCTGTTGGCCCAGCGTTCGACTCTCCGACCGGCCAGTGAAGAGTCAGAGGAATTTATTTCTGGTGACAGAAATTCATTTCTCGTCATAATGTGGTTCGGATTCCACAATAAGCTGTAGGTACCGTTGCTAGGTAACCATTTGGTTCTTAGCCACGTAAAATATATCTAATCCTTCTGGCCAGCCCTAGGAGAGCTGTTAATCAGCTCAGTGCAGTGGTCTGGTTAAACTAAGATATACTTAACTTAGCTTGTATATATATATATATATATATATATATATATATATATATATATATATATATATATATATATATATATATATATATATACTGTATATATATATAGTGTGAAGTCTGAGGTCCCTGATCTCGACAGAGTAAATGTGGAAATTAGTTGGTAGAAAGATAAAAGAAAATTGAGTGAGAGCAAACTGTTTCATTCGAAACAATACTTCAGACACAAAAGCACAGGTCTTCTAAAAAGACGAGGTCACAAATATCACCCTCGCTGCAGAAGCCAAAGTAAACATCAGGTGAAATGGAAAAAAAAATAAATGCCCAGGGACTCGGTGAAAAACGTCTCTGGTTTAACAAACAGCGCTAAGTAAACACTGCCATTAGCTACATGAAAGGCAATAGATTGTTGTTTTCTTCAAGAAGGTAATGACATACAAACATGCCCCGCGCGCTGGTTTTGCCAGAATGGCTCTCCCGCCGTCACAGAATTGCCCCAGTGTGTCTTTATTTCCCGTGGAAATATCTTGCTTTTTTCGCTCGCTACAACTCTTCCCTTTTTCCAAGGAAATTTTTTCTTTTTTATCACAATTTTTCTCTGTATTTTCGGTAAAATATTTTGCTTCTTATTGCCCAGTTTTTTTCACTAAAAATATATCTTACTTTACTTTATCTTTCTAATCTTTTTTTTTTTTACTCTTGAAGTTTGACGATAGATAAATTATAATTAATCAAGCAGTCCTTTTCCCCATTCATCAAAAAGTTTCACTTGAACATTGTGTACCCAATGTTGTCACAGGCTTTAGATAATCCAGTTACCGTTTTTATAACAAACTTAAAATACGATCCGTTAGCCTATTTTCTGTTGAACGTCATTTCTTTCAGTTTAGATTTATGAAAAGAAAGTATATTTTCTCATCTGGTCAGAAATCCTCCTACACAGCAAAAAAAAAAAAAAAAACTCGCTTTCCCAACAGAATAACAACAGCAGTAAAGTAGTCCTTTCCTTTTGTGTTTTCCAAGTTTTTGATTCATCATAAAAACTCTAAGTGACATGCATTGTAGAGATTTCATAAAAAAAAAGATTAACTACTCATATACAGGTTCATAGTTAAAAATAAGCAATAAAACCGATATGTCTAACAGACAGAAGCAAAAAAAATTCTTCCGTACAAAACACAATCACACAGTTGCAAAATAAAAGCAAAGAACACGTGGACAGATACACAGCAAGTGTGACTGCTGCGCAATAAGTTATCCTTAATGGCTTATTTCCTGTTTACACAGCTATAGGCATTTACCATTATAATGTTTATATAATTTACTGAAACTGCGAAATGGCTTAACGGATGTGGTTGTGGGGTGCGAGGGAATGTGTACAAGTAAATACATCACGTGTACAGTATGTGGAATGGGAGTTAGGTCTAGACAAAGTTTTTGCATGGGTTTGTGGGTTTTGTGTATGAGTCTAGAGATGAGGGTAGGGCTGTTGTGTGTTGGTAAGGATGTGTGGGTGTAGATTGGTAAGGAAGTGAAATTCTTTTTGATGGGGGTGAGGTGTGGGTTTGTATCGTAGGCGTCTGTGTTGTGTGGGTGTAGAGTTGGATGAATGTTAGGAGTTCCATCTGTGTTTTCCCCAGGTTACCTTTTTCTCTATTCTCTTCAGATCTTAATTTGCTTTGAAAGTCAGTTTTAATCCCCAAATCATGCCTCTTGCACAGAATTAACTGCAAAGAGCCTGATCCTGAGCTGCTGCAACGTCCACGATTCAAAATATGAAAAGCACATCAAACTGGCTATGTTGCCATCTATTAGAATTCCTGTTATCTATATTTTACTTGAAATTCGTTACAGACAGGAAATCTAAATTACATGTAATTTTATTCATTTAAATACCTAGCATTTTTGTCCTTTATCTTATCCTTGTATTATGAAAGTTCTCATTGCATCATTACACAGACTTCTTTGCCAAATTGCTTTCATTTCATTACGAAGGTTATTAGGGATGGTGTCTTAAGTCTGTCCTCCAGTTAAAGAGCTTCGACGGAATCTGTTTAATATTCTATAAAAACAAACCCTTAATGTTCATTTCCTTCTATGATTGTTTCATCACAAGAGCTTATTATTAATGTTCACCAGACAATGATGTAAAATCTATACAGTAATTATCTAACAACGCCGATGTTTACATTTAGATGTTTAATCTTATATCGTTTCGCAAAACAAAAGGAAATGTATTCAGCTTGATTTTATTTATTAGAAAAAAGAATATCATCCATAAAATTTGCAAGGTGCTGTATTTCCGGCACAAGGAACGCGAAGGAAGGACTACAAAGACAAAACAAAATAGAAAAAAAAAAAAAACAGGAATCCCTGGATAACCTAAGGAAAAGCATCTCTTTGATCCACAGAATCCAGCCCTTTGATGTGGGCTCTGTGCCGTGACGTCACCCTCCTGCCGAGTATAATAAAACGCTAAGACTCTTTGACAAAGTCTTTCGTTCCATTGTTGAAGCGAGTGACTAAATAAGGCAAAAACTTCCGCCAAAGACTTCAAAGAGGAAAGAATGGAAAATAATATGTTGTGACAAAAGGGGTCTTCTCTGAGTCATCATCGTAAGCTTGTTTAGTCACGGCGAATAACAAGGTGGAAAAGTGTCCCAGATTTTGACAGCTTTTATTTTTAAACTGAGGAAGTGAAGGACATTCTTCATATCAGTTTTTTGTTGGTGCAAAAACATAATACGCTCTGGCTTAATTCTTAGTCACAAAGAGCTCGAGGGAAGTCATTTTCGCAAGCAAACACACGCACATTATGAATATGCATATACACATATACATACATACACACACAATATTTATATATAGATATATATATATATATATATATATATATATATATATATATATATATATTATATATATATATATATATATATATATATATACTGTATATATAATTTATATAAAAGCATAAACAGTGAACTAAGTACTTGGTAGAAGACGCCTGTAGTTATCATAACCATAGTAAAAAGACTTATCAAGAACAGATAGCTTACACCTCCTTGGTGCTAGTCATTAGTATATATATATATATATATATATATATATATATATATATATATATATATATATATATATATATATATATATGTGTGTGTGTATGTATGTATGACTGATTCACGATGATATGGGACGTGATGAATAAAGGAAAGAGACACCCACTCCGTTGTTTATTTTTTATTTCGTGGCATTTGTCTTTGTTTATATGTACATATATATATTTTATATATGTATATATAGTGTGTATATATATATATAAAGATAAAATCAAATAAATCTGAAAACTAAACATTGAGAAGTGCTGAGGTTTTCGACACTTGGACGTCCTTTACTTAGCTAAGTAAGGACGTAAGTGTCGAAAGGCCCTCGCAACACTCCAGTGTTTCCTTTCCTCGTGGATTTTATCTTTATTTATATGTTCATCATGTTCCATATTTTTCTGTGATTCAGTTATACATATTATATATAATATATATATATATATATATATATATATATATATATATATATATATTGGCCTGGTATGACCTCTGAGCTATTGGTATGTACTTTTATTATATGGAAGAAATCCGGATTGGCTCAATTTTCCTGAAGCTTTCTTCCACATCTGAAATGACTTTTACCAATTACTGGGTCGCCTAGTCTTTCTTCTTATCCTCTTCCTCCTCCTTTTATTAGATGGGTAGAGGGAACAGTTGTCTACTTTAATTGTAAACATATTCTTTTATCAATTCTTTCTAAACGAACGACTCAAAACGGAATCACAAAAACTTTTCATTTCAACGTATTCCATGTAGAAAAATGCCCTCTAATTTCACGACACGACCCAAAACGCTAAGACGTAAGAATTCAGAAGAAAGTTGGTTAAAAGAAGACATAGAAAAATACGCAGTTCAAGAAAGAACGTTGAAAACAAGTCCATTCATTTCCCGGGGACATAACAGGACTGCTAAGGACGTTAAGGGCTAATAAAGGGATGTTCTACATCGAATCCCAGAATAAAATAAAAAAAGCTGCGAAATGGATTCGATGGAAACATTTTCTATTCTCTTTGGGAGGATTATTATATATATATATATATATATATATATATACATATATATATATTATGTATGTATATATACATATATATATATATATATATATATATATATACATATATATATATATATATATATATATATATATATATATATATATATATATAGATAGATAGCCACTACTATAAGCTGTTAGATATTGGGCCGAAAAATAACTCATTGCCATTTTTACTTAGGTTTCGAACCGTCCTGAGGAAATACTGATATTGTAGTTAGGTAATCAGCGATTGTAGAAGTGTAGCGAAGGTGTAAGTAAGAGGCTGCTTCCACAAGCTTGCTAATTCATTCAACAACAAACAGACAAGGCAACAGCTCTTGCGAGCCGAAATATAGTGCCTGACAGGAGGCAGACAAAACAGAGGTTAAAGTACAACCAACTGTGTTTGTTGGAGGATGGGAAGACATACATAAATCGGCATACAAAACATGACTGAAGATATGATACACATAGCTGGAATGCTGACATTGTAATGCTTGCGTTAAGAAGGATGCGTTTAACAAAACAATAATGTGGACACGAATATATGTACAAAGAATGTGTGACATCCGCAGTGTTTCTTTTACACGTGCGCTTGGCGCGCTTAGATCTCCTCGTGAGGGATTAGCGGGCCAGTTGAGATGAACGGTGTGTGTGTGTTTTACACGGTAAAACATTTGTAAATTATACGGTCTTCTACTAATAAACTGCATGTTATTTACGAACTTCAACATGAGTTTAATGGGATATTTTCAGTACGAAAATGAACAGCAGTCTTAACAACCGTTAGGTTTTATATTAATTTGAATAATGCAATAAATATATCAGAGAAAATCAATAGATTTCTCATCGACAAAAGGTCAGGAATAATATGCATGACATTTTCCCTATATTCAACTCTCTTGCTCTTTAGCCTTTTGCTTTATTCACCCAATAAAATATCGCGGAATGAAACGAAATGGTAAAGGGAATCTCATTTATAGACGAGGCATCGGAAGGGTATCAATTTTGACATTTATTCGATACCGTTGCTTTGACAAGCGAGAAATGTAATCTGCGAATTTACCGAATTTTTATGTTCATTCGAAAAATAAGATTTCTAGTCACGCTTCCAAACACCCGGAATAATAGAAGCAATCATCGTGGAATTACATTTTTGCGGCGGAGGTAATTATTGAGCCCGTTTCGACAAAAATGTAAATCGTCAAGTAACTTTTTTGTAGGGATGTGAAACGCGGAAATTATTTCCGCGGAATCTGATTGCACGAAATGGCTACAATTCAAGTTTCAGGCGCTCCCTGGCGACCGATGCGGAACTGTTCCACATATATGATTCTTTGTTGTCTGTAGGAGGCCGTTTGCAGTAAATTTTGCGAGAGGGAAAGGTTCCGTATGAAGTGTTTCATGGATTTTATGGAACTCGTGTCAGTAGTGGATGAGTATGGAGTTACAGCATAGCATTTGTAGAAGTGTAAAACTCCATGTGTTTATAGGTGACAAAACTAACATTACACACACACACACACACACATATACATATATATATAATATATATATATATATATATATATATATATATATATATATATATATATATATATATATATGTATATGTGTATGTATGTATGTAGATATTTATATATATACACACACACACATATATATATATATAGAGAGAGAGAGAGAGACAGAGACAGAGACAGAGAGAGAACTTGCTTGTATATACAAGAGTGGCATTATGCAGGCTTATAGATCGCTTGTATTAAGCAGACACTGACAAGGGTGACACACGATGATCCATACCGGTTCACAAAAGCTCTTGAACAGTTCCCTGTTACCGCGCAGTATTTATAGAAATGGTTATTACTTGTAAATTCTCCTCCACTGGAAAGCGAAAGCGTTCTGGATGAAAACGCAGATATTTGATATAGCAACAAAGAGATGTTATTGTTACTAAAAATACTCGTTGAAAAAGGAAACTCTGTCATAGCTAAATAAAAAGTTGATAGAAGGGGTTTTTTGAAAGGTTTGAAAACTGAGCATATACAGATTAGATTTTCAGTCAGTCTTTATGCATTTTATACACGCACGTATACATATATATACATATATAAACATATACATACACATATATTTGTATGTATATATGTGTGTGCGTGTATGCCTATATATATATATATTATGCCTACATACATACATACATACATACATATAGCTAAACTCTCCGTAAACGAGGAGGTAGTCCCTGAGAATTTCTAGATAGAGTCCATCGTTGTAAATTGTTAAAAAAAATGACGAGTTACGGGTAGGTCTGGTGAGGCTCTTTTTGTTTTTCTTATGATATTGCCGGAAGATGAGCTGTTGTTCATGTTAAGGAACAGAAGATAAAATGCCCATATGAAAAGATTTCGTATGGAACCAGGACTTCTTTTTTCTATAAAACTCTTCAGTAGAGAAGGTTCCCATAATTCTTTGCGTAGATTCGTTAGAACTGTGATACCACTGGCTTTGTTGATTTGTTTTTTCCCTGATTGCTTCCTGAATGGAATTTATGTAATTTCTCTTTTATTCCTGACACGATAAAACATAAGAAAGTAAGCCCCACTAATCATTTTAAACCTTCTCTGAAATATATTTTGCCACTGTTATTTCGCATCACTTTCATTTTGTTATTATTAACATTTCTGTTTCAAAGAGTGCCTAGAATAATGTTCACAAAATCACAGAGGACTCGAATACATTTCGCAAAATCAAACTTAAATTCTGCATTTTCATCCGAATGAATATTGTGATAGATAAATTCCGTGACAAGTGAGGCTGCGTAGAGAAAGTAGGTACTGTGATTTGAGTATTATATTCGGAAAGGTTCTTTTAAACAACCTTTTATAAAAACTCCTTGATTTACTATTAAACTGCATGGCTTACCTGCTCTTAATTGCACCTACATTTACGGGTTAATGTAATATTTATTCATCAGACTATTAGTTAATTAGTATATTTGTCAGAGAAGGACAATTGTTATAATGTAGATGTGTGCATGAATGCAAACAACTTTGTCAAACGCTGTATATGTGAAAAAATGGACGTGGAATTAATTGAAATTAACGTGTGTAATTCCACCCACCAGACAGAGATTTACATAAACATGATAACAAGCATAGATTTCATAAGTATTTTCGAAAATTCACAAGATGAAGAATCCAACGAAATGAATTTCAACCCTAGACTGCAAGATCCTCAAGAGTGCAACTTGAACCCACTCTCTTCCTAACATTTACCTCTCTCCCGAAAATAAACCACAATTACTCTACTTTATTTTCTCTAATTGCTGGGATCAGGAGGTAAATGCAATTACGGGCCACTCGATATTGGAGTTCAGTTACTTGGGGGATATTGCCATACCTGTGTTCAGTGACGGGGTTTAATTTGCTGATGTTGAATTTCTTTATTCAGTTGATGTATTTTGAAAATGTGAAATGATATTTGTGTTTCTGCTTCAAATGTTTGTTGAATTGTTTAACTGCTTTATTTTTTCGTTGTTATATATATATATATATATATATATATATATATATATATATATATATATATTTATGTTTATGTGTATATAATATATATATATATATATATATATATATATATATATATATTTATATATATATATATATATATATATATATATATATATATATATATGTTTATGTGTGTATACATACATATACTGTATGTTTATATATACAAATATATATATATATATATATATGTGTGTGTGTGTGTGTGTGTGTGTGTGTATGTATGTATATAGTGCAGTTATTTATTGTACTGCCTTACGCTCACAACCAAGTGAAAAAAAAAAAACGCCCATCTCTATCGGATAATGTCAATTAAAGTTTAAAGTAAGCCAATAACTGAGACGGGGTGAATCTCTGAAAAAATAAGATCTGGAATCCAATCTCACATCACCGACGCTTTATAATGTCATAAGGAGAGTAAGACTTTCATGCTTGATCTATCAACTCGCAGGCACGCGGACTTACTTTGTTCATTCCCTATTGTTTATGTATAGCAGTCAGGCGCAGCATAGATGACCAGTTATTGATCATTTTGGAAGAAGGTCGAACTGTCAGGGACTAACAAGCGAGGCAGGTTTAAAATATATATGTACAGTATAACTATATCTACAGTATATATATGTATATATATGTATGTATATATATTTAAATACATATTTAAAGAAACTCTATTTTTTTGCCAGATGTTAGGAAGAGTTGTTGACATTTCGGCAGATTATTCTCATATTTTCAGTGATGTTATGAAAACGTATGTGAACATAATTCAGTAATTCAGCTGATTCAGTTGACATTGAGTTGTTAGAATAAGAAGAGACAAACCAATGACAGTATAATAGTGTCAGTAACAGGTGGTATCTCGTCTTTTATATACAAACTACAATATTAAGAGTTTTCTATACCAAGGTTGAAGAGGAATAGATGAGAGCTATCCTGCGAAATACTGGGTTCTCTAATTTTAGTTTCCTTTTAAGTTGAATAAACTTATAATCAATTTAGCTTAAATTATATGGCTAAAACGCACACTTGAGTTTTAAGCTTGACATTAAAACAAAGTTAAAAAAAAACATGAAAATAAAGGCTTTAGAACAAGGATAACAGGCGATACCTGGCAAGTTCCAAGCCAGTGTGACAGTAAACGAACGCGTAGGGGCTGTCAAAAAATATTTTGCAAGAGGAACCAGACCCGAGCGAAATAAGGGAAATACAATTAACGACGACGACATAACATGGAAGCAAGCCAACCCTCTCTCTCTCTCTAACTCTCTCTCTCTCTCTCTAGTAATCTTCTTTCTAGCCTCAATCGCGATTAATATTTTCCGCTTTCTTCAGTATCTCCCCTTTTTCATATTTCTAATTGGCTGTTTCCCCTCATATCCCCGCTCTTATTTACTCGACTTAATTCTCGGTAATCATGGTATATATATATTACGCCTTCCTTCCTTCCTTCCTTCATTCCCCTCTGTTCGATAACAAGGTCTAATCCCCTTCAGCTTTTGAGCACTGTTTTGACCCTTCTCTCTCTCTCTCTCTCTCTCTCTCTCTCTCTACACTCCTCTGTAAGTATTTCTTCAGCGTTTGTTTATTTGTTTTTAATATGTATCCGTTCCCTCATAAACCGAGCAGTAGGTATTTAGCTATGCATGAGGTCATGTATGTATGAAAGTATTAGCTTTTCAATTATCTGTTAAATATTTGCTAAGATTTTACTCTCTGTACCTGAAGTGTTTTTCACTTTATTCAGCTCAGCGTATTTTCGTTGGACTTTCCTCTTCATAGCTGTGAATAAATTAAATAATTTCCGTATTATATAATTATTTACAATTTATTTACTCATTTATCCATTTCTCACCTTAATTACTATTTCTTTTTTTTACAGAAGACGATGGTATCAGCAGTTATTAACTTCTCTTGTATCATACCAAAGCTTTCTGAAAGTTCTTCATATAATTCGTTTCGCTGTTAAAGGTAAGATCCCAAAGATAGCCTGTGCTTCTAAATTTGTTCTGCACCAGTGCTATCGGGCAGTAGTTCTATATTCCTGTCACATTTATTCCTTAAGATAGATTGTATTGAAAGTCTAAACACCATTATTTCATATGACGGGCGTGGTTATATGAAGTTCCAAGTCAATAACGATTGTAGAATGACCATTATTATATATATATATATATATATATATATATATATATATATATATATATATATATATATATGTATGTATGTATAGAATGTATATATATATATATATATATATATATATATATATATATATATATATATATATATATATATTCCTTAAGTGTTTTTCGTACGTGGAGATTCAAATTCTCATTTTTTCCCATAAATGTCTCTTTGGAAAATTAAATCTCACGCAAAGGGAAGACATAACCATTTCACAAATTAGAAAGTCTTTGAGCGTTCATGCCCATTTTCGGAAAGAGGGCTTATGGGTAGAGAGTTCTCGATAGAGTTACCAATTTATTGAGTCCCTTAAAGTCTTGCAGTCTGACGCTTCAGAAATATAATTTTTGAAAACTGATGAATTATTCTTTTGTCAGTTGTACGGAGAAAGATGAAAAGATATCTCTCTCTCTCTCTCTCTCTGCCCTTTTTCATGACATTTTGGAGCCATAAAAGATGTCGCGTCATTCGGTTAACTTACTTAGCGAACAAACTGAATTTCTTAAAACACATGTCCGCATTTTTTGTTCCCCTTCTATGAATACAAATATTGTAATGCAGTCTGAATAAGCATCATTGCAGTGGGTAATTATAAAAGGCCATTCTCTTCTGCTTAAAAGAGGAAGAATTCTACACCAGTCAAATAACATTTTCCTTCTGTAATACAAAGATGAATTCAGAGACCAGTTCTCAGGCCACTTCTCCCACTTGCCAACAAATAATTAAGTGTACCCGGACAGTGCTTTCACTAATGCCTTTTTGCTCTCACTTCAGAAGGTTGCTCATTAAAATTCCTCGTCAGATCAATACTTCGCTTGGAAGGCGAAACTCAAAGCGGGTTTCAGATTCTCTTTGTTGCGCATTCTATTCTTTTTCGTAACTGTTTTATAAGGACAAACTAATTCAATAATACTTCTTTACAACTATATTTATATAGTCCCGAGCAGCGTTGTACAACATCATCTTATTCAGTGCATCGATATCGCAATAGATATCAATTTGATATACCCGTTCTTCACGCTGATTTAAATCAATATCAGTTTCTTATTCATGAAAACAAGGTCAAAATGTGCGTCACATTTTCAAGACGGAAATCCCATTTCGTTATTCTTTCTGGTATTCTCTGCTTCTTTTGAATCTTTAACCAGCTTTTGTAAATCTAACGACGTGACGAATCTACAAAACATTGACAGCGATAAATTTAATTTATTCACTTTTTGTAATTAAATAATTGTATTGTATATCCATTTATCCTGGCCAGAATGTCTTGGGTAGGCAAGTCATTGCTGTTCTATTTAAATATGAATATATATATATATATATATATATATATATATATATATATATATATATATATATATATATATATTTATATATATATATATATATATATATATATATATATATATATATATATATATATATATATATATATATATATATATATATATATATAGAGAGAGAGAGAGAGAGAGAGAGAGAGAGAGAGAAGCCTATGGAGCATTATTAAGAAGTCATTCTCGTTTTATTTAAAAATGGAATGAGATCTCATTATCAAAACGACTTCCTTTATTTAAGATAATTTATGAGTGATTTTTTCTCATTCCTCTCCTTGCATTTTGGTCGTCTGCTATACAATTTATAGGTCGTAGAGAAAAAGACAAAGAGGACCACAAGACCTGAAACTCTCAGGGGTGCCGTTCTAGAGGCAATGGCCTCATCCATTACTATTCTTTACTGTTGTCTGTCGCCGAATCTGTATCTCAAGAAGGATTGAACTTTGACCCATGAAAAATTGTCGAAAACTTTGAAATGTCTGTGCTGAAAGCAAGAAATGCACCCAGAAGAACAAGGGGCCATTAGCCATTGACCCAATGGTAAATTTTTGTAAGAAATATCAAACTCGGTAAATAATGTATCGACTCATGCAGCTCCGAAACAAGCAGTCGCAAGGGTACACACACAAACCGGAGTTGATATGTGATGCATATTTTCTTTGCATGACTTCAGGTCGTTCATGACGTAGCGGGATCCAGTTCCTTTGAATAATGGAAAATTACGGATTGATTTTACTTCATGGAAAATGGAATTGAAACCATTTTGATGGAAGGGCTATTCAAATCGTTTGCTTCTTGTGCAGTGTGTCTGCATTTGCCAGCACAGGCACTTGCACAAAGGGGGTCAGTAAGTCATGGTGAGGTATTAAAGTGAATAATAAGAAACCTGACATGACCTCTGCAAAATGACCGTCCATTCGAGAATTGACTGATGCCGGTCAGTTGATGGGAACTTTTATGAGCCCTTTTATAAAACTGGGATTTTCTCCATTTGCTGAAAACGCCATTTACCTCACGTGTTAGATAATAGAAGCACATGAAATCTGATTGTAAATAGAGAGAAGATAGTTCACTAAAAAAAAGGGTAGTTCACTCAAATTTCTTTACTGGAACCAAAAGTCTCGACTACGAGAGGCAACGGCTCTGTGGAACCCCAAGGTGCGTCCACAAGAAGTGAAGAGGTCTTAACGTCTCTTCACTGAGAGGTTCATTGCAGTCATCGGTGTATAATGAGCATTTTAACTATAATGAGCATCATTGATATATTTTACATTAAAGCCACGATGAGGATTGTTCTCGGAAAAAAAAAGAGGGGTAAGCAGATAACATTTCATCGCCTTTGCTAGAACGCAAAGTGTTCCCGACCAAACGTTTTCGAGAGTTTGCGAAGACAGGCGTTTTACCATTTATACGTGGCTTCTGTTCACATTCTGCCACTTTCCTCGTATCTCTTTCCTTCTTTCGGTGTTATTCGTCTTCCTCCTCCTCCTTGTTCTTTTTCTTCCTCTCCGTTTACTTCTTCCACATCACTAATCTTGTGCAGTCTCCTCGGCAAAAGCTCTCGAGTGGAATATCCGCTAAGCATCGATCTCCAGCACACGTTCATACCTATTTGTCGCAGAGGCACGCAAGTTACGTCCTGGGACTAAAAAGTTTTCCATTACTTCGCTAAATTAACGATTCTTATCTTTAATGTCCAGTGATTAGTTATATGATCGCGCAAAATGTCCTTTGACTAAAACATAGCTAACACCTTACTCCGGCGCATTTTCTACAGCACTTTTTCCTGTTTGTAATGAGGCCGTTTCCCTAACATGAATTGTTCCGTAACCGAGATGGCGAGGTCATTCAGGACTTCTGAGTGATGACGCTGGAGCATTTTGCCGATGACACGCGGTCATAAAAAGAGAAGGAACGAAACGGGATGAATTTTCAGTGTTATTTAAAGCGGGAACTTCTTAGAGAAATGTGTGCTCATGGGTGTAAAATAAAGGAAAATAAAGCACACACTCTCAAATTCTTTCAGGAAGCAATTTTTAGTACTCAGACATGGCCACAGACACACACATGCACGCATTTTCCAACAGTATTTCAGATTTTCACGGAGCATGTGAGAAAATATCCAAATAATTCTACATAATTCATAAAAGGCTATCTTTTTTGCCTCGAAGAGAGCAGATTCTGCACCAGTCAAATAACTGTTTCTACTCCAAGGGATTCACAACCTCTCCAAGCCTTTTTGTCTTAATTTAATACGCTCGGAATATGTAGAGACTCAGTCATATCTTAACTGTAGATGTGCTTGAGTTTTTTCTCACGTTTAACATACCATACCTGCGATTCATTAATAAGAGAGAGAGAGAGAGAGAGAGAGAGAGAGAGAGAGAGAGAGGATTAAGAATATGGAAAGGAGGAAATTAATGTATGGCCTTTTTGCACAAGAAAAAGACTGGAGATTAAGATATGCAAAAAGGTGGAGAGATATTTATTATTATTATTATTATTTTGTCACGTTGCACATGCTATAATAAAGATTCACTGTAATAAGAGACAGATATTATTATTATTATTATTATTATTATTATTATTATTTTCTCACGTTTCACATGCCATAATAAAGATTCACTGTAATAAGAGACGGACAATATTATTATTATTATTATTATTATTATTATTATTATTATTATTATTATTTTCTCACGTTGCACATGCTATAATAAAGATTCACTGTAATAAGAGACAGACATTATTATTATTATTATTATTATTATTATTATTATTATTATTTCACGTTTCACATGCTATAATAAAGATTCACTGTAATAAGAGAGACAGACAGAGAGACAGACAGAGAGAGGCGTACGGAAGGGTATTGAGACTAGGGAAAGCCCAGAATTGACGGACCACCGTAATCGGTTCAGGTAAGGAGCCTCATCCAAAATGTCATTACCTGGATGGGCATCATCATTCAGGCTGGATAGTTCATCCGGATCCCAACGGGAAGTTTCCTCTTACAATATTTTCCTTTTCTTCGTTGATATGAAGAAGCAGAATACAGATAATGAAAGGAAGTTGAAATGGTACAATAAAAGATAGAAGGAGGCATAAATGAGAGAGTAAAGAACTGGACGGATAGAAGTGTAGAAAACCGTGAAAGGAATGAATGATTAGAGATAGGAAAAAGTAGAAAGAGGAATAAATAAAGTAGTAAAGAACAGGACGAATAAAAATGAAGAAAAACTTGCAAGGACTGAATTTTTGAGATATGAAAAATATAGGAGGAATAAATAAGGGAGTAAAGAACAGGACGAATGAAAACGAAGAAAAACGTGCAAGAAAAGAATGATTAGAGCTAGGAAAAAATTGAAGGAGGAATAAATAAAGAGTAAAGAACAGGACGGATAAAAATTACGAAAACCGTGCTAGGAAAGAGTGATTAGAGAAAGGAAAAATAGAACAGCTGGAAATAATGGTGAGAGGAAGTAAAGGAAAAAGCATATTAAGAGATTGAAGAGAAAAGCAGGTGTCGGACATTTCTCAGAGGTAAATAAACACTTGTTATGATAATGATGATTGCTTCAGGTTATTTAACAAATAAGCACCACTCGTATTTCTCCTGGTTTCTCTGTCCATCCGCCTCATTATGAAGATGAACCAGTTCCGATATTTGAAGAGCAAGAAATGAAAGGATAAGCAAATGGATTTCTGGTCTGGAACGAAATTATAGGGGAAATTAAAAGAAATGTCAGTAGTGAAAGAATGATGATTATGGTTGGGCAAAATGGAGTCTTCCATTATCTGACCTCGGATGCCAAGCTACAAAATGAATAATGTGGTTAAATGAATAATGCATATAAATATAAATGAAACTCCAGTTCCTCTGTCATTTAAATTAAAAGACTGGCATTCTAATTTACAAGTTCTACGGTAGCAGGAAATTGAAATATAGCCGTTTTACGTACGAAAAATACAGGAAATTAAGGTACATAATAAATCAAAGAAACCTTTATTATTATTATTATTATTATTATTATTGTTATTATTATTATTATTATTATTATTATTATTGTTGTTGTTGTTGTTGTTGTTGTTGTTGTTGTTGCTGCTGCTGCTGTTGCTATTTATAAAGTGCACATTCGGATGGAACAGAGCGAAATATCATTACACTGAATATCTATATGTGAAAAACAAAACGAGAAAAGCAATGGATAGTTAAGTTGATTTAGTTGATTTCTATATATTTTAATCTCCCAGAGATTTTAGGCTTTTATTGTTAAAAAACAGAGATGAAAAAAATCAACAACCAAGTCAGCATATGCATAAATGAAATAGTCAAGAAATACCTAAGAGAAATGAAGGCCAAAAGACTAGCTTCTTTACAAATAGCATTAATAACTGTCAATTGAACAAATACAGAAGTAAATAAATGATAAGTGATTGCTGTGCGAAAAATAGTAATGTTTAAATACATGGATTGATAAAATTCAACAAAATATTACGTTGAAAATCAGGGTTATTAAACTGAACTGAAGATCGAATGTAGGCCAAGCGCTGGGACCTATGAGGTCATTCAGCGTTGGGTTACTCATCATTCAGATTTTCCCTTGTTTTGTTTCATGAGTTTCGGTTTCTATGGCTACGCTCAAACCTTAGACAGGAAGAGAGAGAGAGAGAGAGAAGTATTCAGACCATCTATATTCTTAATACTAAGGTTTTTTTTTATTGAATGGCTGTCTTTGTTCAGAGAACTGGAGGAAATTGCCTATGTGCATTTTCAAGAAAAAACTGCTATAGTCTTACTGACTTCTTGGGTTCCAAAACTCAATATTTTGTTGACTTTTAAAGATATTACCAGAGCATTAAACCTCGTCCGAATAACCTTGAAGCAATGTAGAGAAAACTTTCAAAAAACGTCACGTCCTCGAAGTTAGTCCACAAGAAAAGAAAAGAAAGCGTAGGTTTTCTCATTAAGTTGTCTAACAATGAGCAGCATGTAACGATTTTCTTTCTATGACGATGGTCATTATAACCACAACTTTAATCAGTGAGTTATTATCAAACCTCCGAGGATAGTAGGGACGTCTTATAGGAGAAGAGGGAAGACGAGAAGCAACCACGTAACGTCTCACCTCTCTCGAGCAAAGTGTTCCCGACCAAACGACCTCTAAAGGAGTCTGTCGTCAAGAGAGACAGACGAAGGCGCTCTCACCCTGTCACTTTCCCCGCTCACTTCTCTATCACTCCTCTTCAGACTCCTACGTTTCTTCTCCAGTCCTTTCCATCCTCCGATTCTTCTTCCTCCGTCTTCCTCTTTCTCCTCCTTTTCACCTCCGACACGAAGGCAATCCTTCCACCTCGGCCTGTCACCTTCCCCTCACTTCTTTATCACACCTCCCCAGACTCCCACGTTTCTTCCTCCGTCTTCTCTCCCTCCAATTCTTCTTCCTCCATCTTCCTCCTCCTTTTCACCTCCTTTCCACCTTTACTTCTTCTGCATCACTAATCTTTTGAGATCTCCTTGGCGAAAGCTCTCAGGGGGAACATCAGTCAAGCGTCGATCTGCTTCGCACTTTTAACTCTTACCTCCTTATTAGACTCCCTCTTACGTCAGTGGCTAAACGTCCATTAGATCTCTCTATTTAGTTCACAGTTCATTTTATTTATCGTAAAGGTAGGCGCTGCGGATGGGCACTTCTCTTGAAATATTACTGACATGGGTTTTATTTTACCTTCATTTAAATTATAATTCATATCTTAAGTGCTTTTTATATCTATCATGTGGGTACTGTCATCATGTAGTGATGAATGATCTGTTTTCTTGGGAAATATCCTTTAAAGTAAAAATTATATTTTCATTTTTGATATATGAAGATGTTAATGTGCACTTATAAATATCGCAAATGAATAAAGTAATTTGACCTTTACGTAAGATAACCAACGTGGTCTATCTTAGCCCCAAAGCAAGTTATCCG
This sequence comes from Macrobrachium rosenbergii, assembly GCF_040412425.1. Classification (NCBI taxonomy): domain Eukaryota; kingdom Metazoa; phylum Arthropoda; class Malacostraca; order Decapoda; family Palaemonidae; genus Macrobrachium; species Macrobrachium rosenbergii. Next base: position 30,323,474 of record NC_089789.1, read on the forward strand.
AGTCATTATACAACTAAACTCTTCAAACGTTTATCGAAATGTAAAGATAAATTACATTTCTAATTCTGATAACCTGTATTTCCATAACACAGCCATGACATTATCCCGTAACGAAACTTGTAGGGGCGTGGGGTGGGGGGAAACTCTTCTAAAATATTTTCATATTTGAGCATCAAACCCCCGTTACCGACAGAAGTGAGGAGACAAAATCAGCCCCAAGTTCTCCAAATGACAATGACCAAATTCCTGACTTGGAAATGTTCACTACACATAAAAGGAGGAACGATTATATAAATCTTGGATTTCTTGGAATCTTCTGAATAGATATCTGTGGTTTTTTCTTTTTTCTATTTACCTTGGTATTACTAGGGCATTCAAACAAAGCAGCAGAAGTATAAAGACTATAGATTAACAGCATGAATTCATAAACAGTAAAGAAGAAGAAGATCCATATTCGAGGTCCTCTTGTAAGCACTGTAGGTTCAATAGGTTTTGAATTGTTCTCAACCCTGTTCGTTTTCAGAGATAAATAAAAATTCTCTGTACTGTATGATTTTGCAAATAAAGAACTATTCTCTATATTGCTGGTCTTTAAGAGACCAAGGCCAATTCTTTAAATTGTAGGTCCTTAAAAATTAAAAACTATTCTTCATTCCGAACACCTTTAAAGGATCATAAACACTTAGAGTTATAGGTTTTCGTAAGATAAGACAGATATTGGAAACCCGTACCAAGTGGAAAATACCCCATGACGCAGTTTCACGCATTATACTTTTTAATCAGTTGAAAAGTAACCAATAAATCTCAGTTTTGAAGTAAAGGAAACAGATCATGAGAATGTTATGAATTTATAGTTATCTAAGTTTAGTGGGATAGAATAGAACTTGTTGTTCAGTTGAGTGTGAAGGAAACTACCTTAGTCTGAAAGATTGGAAGGGCAAGAGAAAATGAAGTGCTTTAGAGAATAAAGGAATTATGTCTTGTTAATATATCTTTGCTATTGTATCGTCTTAATTTAGTTGATTTCTGTATACTCGAAGCTCGCTGAGATTTTAGGCTCTTTTGTTGTTAAAAAATGTAATGAAAACAAAAGATAAAAAACAAAGTTACTTTTCAAAATAACCTCTTGTTGGAAAGGTACTGCAGAGCCCCAAAAACATTCATCACATAAGAGAAAACAAGAACCATAAATAACCTCTTACAAAAGAATTTATCAAACGAAAGAAAACGCTACGAGAGTGATGATATCTTATCTAAAACTATCTGATCTTGTTCTCTTATTTTCCTCAAAGCGTTTCTTCGGCCCCAAGGTGAAGAAAGCTCGTTACAATTGTGTGTAGAATGCCTCAAGCGATTATATACCCTCCTTGCGCTGGAAGGCTTATGTCGTGAAAGTTTTGATAGTTTTTTTTTTCTCTCTCTCTCTCTCTCTCTCTCTCTCTCTCTCTCTCTCTCTCTCTCTCTCTCAAGTTCGAAGAAGTTTTGGAATTCCTGTCTGGGACTAGGCGCCAAAAGGTCCTTTCCGGATTCAAGATCAAGACAGACTTTTCATGATGATGTTACGCGTCTTCTAAAAGTGTCTTCAAGACAGTCGTAAAAGTGCTGAAAAGTATCTTCCAGAAAGTCTCAATAGCATCCTACTAAAGTACTTTAAAGTACCGTATAAAAGTATTCATAACAATCTAATGAATGCCTCTTCTCACAAGTATTTTATGTATCTGAAAAGTAAACAGAGTTATCTAATGAGGCTTTATTATATGAACATTCTATAGAAGTATTTGGCAGAATTTCGTGTTAACTGTCAATGAGCAGTGATCATGATGCTGTAAGTTATGTTCATAAATAACTTATTAATGCAGTAAGTCATTGCTGTTATTAATCAAATGTATATTTTATTACTATCTGGTCCTGGTTTATATTCATAGTTTATTTCGTTGCGCGAATTCTTTCTCATGCTAATTCAGGAGAAACTCCCCACGAATTCGGCATGGCTTTAATTTCCAGGAATATGTTAGGAACATTTATATACGGTTTGAAAAATCTTATTTTATGTTATATTAGATTATATTTCATTCTTATTTGAAAGAGAACAAATGGGCCCTCTATAAATTCAGGCCTTGTTCACGTTAACTCTTTGTTAAAAAATGCAAAATTGTATCAGAAGTTTCTCCCTTCTCCCTGCTCTTTCTTCTTTTACATCGGTCTTTGGTCCATGACAAAATCGCATGTCTTTTAATTAACAAATGAAAAGAAAAAAGCGTTAACGCTAAACAGTCATAAATAATCGCTTACTTCAAATCTGCAGGAAGACCTCAATATTGAGAATCGAATAGCCACGGTACCAATGGGTAAATGAACTTTAATGTGAATGAGTCAGAGAAAACGGAAAGTTAATAAACCTGAGGTTTTGGCAGACAAGAAAACGAAAATGTAACGCAAAAATGCATTCTTGAACATCAAACGTTATTCATGACTATACATATTCACATCGTAAATTGCTTCCATCTATCACACAGCCGAAAAATTTAGTTTTGTGATGGAATGGCAACAATATATTTTTTTATGAATGCCATTATTTTGTCCCCCAAAATTATTAGCTGCGAGAAAAGTAAGATTACTGAACGTAATTGGAAACTCATTTGCGTAGCTGCACAGGTATGTATTTGAGCGCACGCAACTTCTGCACGCAACTCCACATCCTGAAAACGCAGCAGAAACTGATACCATAATACGCCATCCAATTATTTTCCATGTTTGCACGGAAGGAGTTTCTCAAATAAGATGTCCCTTGAAAGACGTTGCGAGGCCATTCAGGGCTTTTGAAAAACGACGCCTGGAGCGGCGGCGGTTTGCAGGTGACAACTGATCGCAAAATAGGGAAGGAAAGACGTGGGTTGAATATTCATTGACAGTTGAGAAGGATTATTCGCTACAGGTATCTTATTCAGAGGCGCCGATCTGGGGTTGACGAGGGATCGGTTGATACGATGTTCGTAAAATTCTAAAGTAGGACTTATCCTTTGAGGTACAGTTTCCATTTCACGAAGACACACAGACTTAGATGCACTATAGTCGTTACTAATGGGTGTTTGCGGCGTCCACTTATAGCATTTTATTTCACATCTTTTTCCTATCCTTTCTTCAGTCTTGCTGTCCAACGCCTCCAACTTTTACTCCTTAGCGCAGTTACAGGGTTTTCTCTCACTTCCACCTGTAGATCCTTGTACTTGTTTCCTTTATTTACTGGCTCTCTTTATCTTGCTGTCCAGCCACTCAAACTCCTTTTTTTCAAGATCGTATATTTTTCGTATATGCTAACCTATCATCGAGTAATCAACCGTAGTCTCCACCTAAGCTGTCTGTCAATTTTCACACCAAGCCGACTTGGAAAAATGTATATATAATTGCGAGAAGGGAACGCAATGGATAACAATTATCTATTATCCCAAGATAAAGAGAAGGCCTTCTATAAAAGGAATTCATTTCATATCACAAGGGACACACCAAACAAGGCCATTACTCTTTTGCAATGCGGTTAATACGTTTCCCACAGGAAGAAGTTATGTTATGCCCCAGAAGTGGTTTATCTCTATAAAAGAATAGAGAGGGAACTGCGCATGTAAGCACACACAGGCATATATATATATATATATATATATATATATATATATATATATATATATATATATATATATATATATATATATATATATATTTAATATATATTTAATATATATGTATGTGTAATGTATATATATGGAGTGTTTTTACTACAATACAACAGTATAATATGAAGATAAAAAGGCCCATAAAACACCTACGTATGCTTTGTATATATACTCTTGTATCATATCATCTGCCCATATTTTGCCAGTGAACAGGGGCACAGAAAGAAGTGCCCGAAATTTATGGTTGCAACGTTCAAACAGTGTGCACATATGTCTACCAGTCAAACATTATGATAGAAATTTTATTCTTTTACTCTTAAGGTGCGTAATATATTTCTGTTACGTTACTCTATCCTTTTTCTTGTTAACCTTTCCTATAACTTCCATATCTTGTATTAGTATCTTTACTGCTAAACAATAAGAAATGTAATTTACTTACGTACCTAACATTAACCTTCATTAACCTTGCTTCATTCTGGTCTGCTTTAAATAAATAGATAAATAAATGGTTATGACACATCATTATTACCTATAGCGGTAAAGCTGACTAACTTATTCTGAGTCATATTCTCCCACGCACTGACGAATAATTAAGTCGGACTGGAAAACACACCCACCATAATACCATTATGTCTCTTCTTGAACAGGTTGTTTCTCAGATCAGTACTGAATTGCTTATAAGGTCAATCTAAGGTCATTAGAGCCTCTCTAATGGAAATGTGACTAATTTAATAGGTGTTGCAGTGAAGACAGCTTTGGCTATTATGCATGAGTTCATTATACACTCCAGTTCATTGAATCTTCTTTATACCTTCACTATATATTACCTCATTTATTTACTTGATAGCATTGCTGAAAATACTTTAGTATGGCTACCATTGTAAACATAATTTTGGCGCCTACAACAGTATTGATGTAGCCTCATTAGAATAAGTGTTTTGATTGTTATATTCACTTTTATTTAGCAAATTTGTTACTCATGAAAGATTGATGAGATCTGTTCGCCAAAGTTTGGCATTGAGTATAGGATTTTGAGATGTGCTCAAGAGGATTACACGATACCAATTATATTCTTATTCTCTCCGCATCTGTTATTCGAAGATACATCTTTTAGTTATCTCTGTAATGCAGATGGTATATCCCGGAAAATATCACTCTCGTCTTTATCCTCCTCATGTACTCGCTTTGCTTCATCGTCTACATGTACTGTTTTTTTTTTCCTCTCCGTTATTCCATTTTCATTATGGACCCCATTTCACTTCCTTTGGATTATTAATAACGAAGAGGCAAATGTATGACGGGAAGATCCACTTGATCTTCTCCGGACGGCCCATCACACCTTAATGATGAAGATGCTCGTCCAAGTAATGTAATTTGCATGGGGCTCCTTAACAAAACCAATTACTCCGGTGCTGTCAACTTTGAGCTTTCCATACCCTTCCTCTTCTCTCTCTCTCTCTCTCTCTCTCTCTCTCTCTCTCATAGAATTTTTGATGTACCGTGATTTATAGAGAGAAAGAAGATTAATGAGGGTTGATAATTCATGCCTCTCTCTCTCTCTCTCTCTCTCTCTCTCTCTCTCTCTCTCTCTCTCTCAGAATTTTAAATGTACCGTGGTTTAAAGAGAAAAAGGATTGGCAGTACTGAGAATCCAATCTCTCTCTCTCTCTCTCTCTCTCTCTCTCTCTCTCTCTCTCTCTCTCTCTCTCTCTCACACAGAATTTTTAATGTACTGTGATTTAAAGAGAGAAAAGGATTAGCGAGTACTGAGAACCCAATCTCTCTCTCTCTCTCTCTCTCTCTCTCTCTCTCTCTCTCTCTCTCTCTCTCTCTCTCTCTCTCTCTCTCTCAGAATTTTCAACGTACCATGATTTATAGAGAGAAAGATGATTAGGGAGAACTGAGGGGCTTTTGAAAGATGAAACGCCTACTGTCTAGTTAAAAGATATTTCTCGTTAAGACTTTTTGCAGTTTTTGTAGAATTTTTGAGAATTTCTACAGTTCTCCGTACTGTGACCTTTGATAGAAACTTGGAATTACGTGTTTTTTTTTTCGATTAGAACCTTACAAATGTGGAAAAATAAATGTTTACATATGAATACGTGAGTGTGTGCCCGTGCCAGAGTCTGCTTGTTTACAGGAAATTGTCTTTCAAAAGATAGCACACCTTTTAAATTCTAAATATATCTTATTAGCATCTCTAATTTACCTTCAATCGACGCGTCTGAATAAACTCGCTTCAGCTAGAAACTCCTCTGTGAAGTTCCTTACAGAAGTGTCAGTGAATATTCATTCCTCATCTTTCTTTCCCTTTTGTGATCGAAAGACGTCGGTAAATCGATTATTATTATTATTATTATTATTATTATTATTATTATTATTATTATTATTATTATTATTATTATTATTATTATTATTAAAATGAACCGTATTCATATGGAACGAGCCCACCAAAGGGGCTATTGACTTGAAATTAAAGCTTCCAAAGAATATGGTGCTCATTAGGAAGTAAGAGAAGTTAAAGGGAAATACAGAAAGAAGAGATCTCACTTATTAAAAAGAAAAAATAAATTAATAAACAGATAAAAATGTATTAAAATGGAAGGAGAATAGCGACATTATTCCAATGGACCGTAGAATACCGAAGCTTCGATTATGAAACCTTTTTTATATCAAGAAACTGCATTTTCGCAAACGTGAAAAAGAACTGGATTGAATGTGCTGGTTTGAAATTGAATTTGCATTTGAATTTGATCCGAATTTGCACAGACTGGAACTGTCAGCACTGGAATTCACATCCGTGGGATTCCGTAACTGGGTTTACTATTATGTTCAGTGGCAGTTTTTACTACTATTGAACATAATAGTAAAACCAGTCACGCAATCCCAAAAATGTTAATTCCAGTACATAAAATTCCAGATCTTGCAAATTCGGATCATTTTCAAATGCAAATTCAATTTCAAACCAACTCATCCAAACCAGTTCTTTTTCACGTTCGTGAAAATGCAGTTTCTTGACATAAAAAAAAATTTCAACATTGAACCTTCGGTTATTCTACGGGTCATTGAAATAGTGTCGCTATTCTCTTGGCATTTTAATACATTTTTATCTGTTTATTTATTCATTAACCGTATCTTGAGGTTGGAAACCAATGCACTGACATAGATGAAATTAAAAATATATTTATTTATTTAGCTCCTTTTTCACGTCCTGTAGTAGAGTCGGTGTGGAAAATTTGCGATTCAGCTGATATTCCTTGGATAAAGTTATGATTTTGTGGTATATAATTTTTCTTTGATAAGCGGTGAATCTGTTAATTTCTATTTTGTTCCGTTCACTCTCCAGTTATTTGGATAACTTTTGACACAGTGACATCCTTTCAAATTAATGATTATGAGCAGCAGTGTCAGAAGATATAGCGCAAGAAATTTTTTGGGAAAAAGTGTCTGTCTCTCTTTGGAAATCCGTCATGTTTATTGTATAGACCCTTGTTTTAGCACCGTATGGCTTTTTTGAGTCTTCGTGAAGAGCATTTGACAGGGGCAGGAAAAATAGAGTTGGAGGAGGAGGAGGAGGATGAAGAGGAAGAGGAAGGAAAATTCAGTAAAAATTTTGCATTTTTTAGTGATAATAGTTTTCGAAAGATGAAATTCTGAGAGCTTATTTGGCGACCTCAAAACTATTGTTAACCCCTGTCTTAAAGTTATTGGGTCTGATATGCGGTAATTCATACCAAATACAAATTTTTAATAATGCGTTACTCCGACTTCGATTTTTCATGGTGTACAAAATCACTTTTTATTTTTAAATAAACCTTTAACAAGTACAGGAGGAAGGTAAAATCATTTCGACTTGAAAAAGAATGATTAAAATGGACGTATAACCACTGTTGCATGAAAGTGTGGCTAAACAAAAAAAAAAAAACCAGCTTTTCACAATAGGAGTATCTGAAAAGGTTTCAGTGAAATATGAATTTTGCTGATTTTGTGATGGCGCAAATAGTGCTACATCACTAAAGGAAGCACTTAATTGTCATATATAATTATTTAATTTTCCACGGCTTTTTGGATTTCGTTATGCCTTTAGTATTATTTTTTATTCATATTTCTGAAATCGATACAGATTTCGAAGCATAAGCTTATATTCAGTAAACAAAAGGATTCAATTGGACAAACTTTATTGCTCTAAGCACCGTATGACCATCTGTGACGAGTAAAATATTATGGTGATGGTTGAAATAATTCATTACTTTCAATGAGAGAGAGAGAGAGAGAGAGAGAGAGAGAGAGAGAGAGAGAGAGAGAGAGAGAGAGAGAGAGAGAGCAGAAGGAAGAGGAAGACTGTTTTAAAAGTCTAACTGTTTTCTCTTTTTGGAAAACCCGAATTATTGGAAATTCATTTTAACTTCGAAGAGTGTAACAAAGTAGTTTATGGAGGATTTAAGAAATGGCTCCGTTATTCTTACATTTTCAGAGACTATGTGACTTTACAGTTTCTAAAGCATCATATCTGTCATCAATGCGGTTAAGAGTCTCGGTGCAATAACTGAATATCTCTACAGAGCAAGAACTAATGATCTAGTAAAACAAATACGAAAACATAGCTTTCATGTAAGATGCTGGGAGTTCCTTCAAGAGACAGACTGTCGAACAGACAGTCAGAGATCATAAGTGCAAAGTTTGAAAAGGAATAACCACCTCGCCATTATTTGAATCCGAGTTGATCTTTTCCTAAAGTGCAATGTGTGCCCAAGTTTTATTTGATAATTTAAACCATTTATGTTCGAAATTGTGCTGGAGATGCACGTGAAAATGTATGAGCGAGGAAAGAGGAAGAGCTTGTGATTGAGAATAAAATGTAGTTTCCTCAGCGGAATAAGTATCACAGTAAAGCAGAATAAGAACAGCAAGATGAAGAAAAAGAAAGGAGGGGAAGGAAGAGGAGATGGAGGAGGATGAAAGAAAGGTGAAAGGTCCTAAGAGTTCAAGAGGAGAAGTAAAATAGGAGAATAGTGAGATCCAGTTGGAGAGCCCTTTGGTCTTCTTCTCAAAACACTCGAGGGGACGTTTGGTCTGGAAAACTTCGGTCAGGAGAGGCGTTGAGATGTCACCTGTTTATAATTCTCATTTCTAATTCTAATATAACACCCTTTGCGCGCCTTACATGATTTTTAAATGCTATACGACCTTGTGAAAAAAAATTGATGTTTCGATTTAATTTTTTGCTATTCTTGCGACTCCTAAAATGACATAAAATACGTTAATTTCAAACGTCTTTTCCATATTGATATGTGCTCATTTTGCTGAAGACTGGCGTGGTGATTTCCTTCAGAAGAAAACTATTTGATTTGCTGTTATCTAAAACGTAATACCACATATTGCATACCATGTATGTTCGTGAATTTTATTGTTTTTATTCCTCTTTTTTTTTTTGTCCTTTCACAGGTTGTGTTTGAAAAAACGAAGTATAAGTATTCTTACAAATATTACACTGTTCGACCTCTCTTCTTTGATTTGGTAGGAATATAATCAAAACCAAAAGAAAAGAAAAAGAAACAAAGACAAGGCAGCACCAAGGAAAAGCTCCCTCTGTGGAAGCTGGGAGGGAAGCTTGCTGTTTGTTGTGCCCAAAAACCAACCGTCTTAGCAGCTCACAAGTTTGGCTCAGGGACCTATCCAACAGGGACGGTTTTACCAGGGCCACCTTTAGTTAGGGAATAACTTAACCTCACTTTTCTCTGAACTGTGTATCGGCGAGTTTTTGTCATTTTTCAGACTGCCGCAGGCTACGAAAGGGTGGTTGTTTACAACAAGCAAACCACCTACGCATATTCGACCCAGGTCAGAGAGAGCCCAGCGGTCACGAGAGAGAGCACGAGCGTTAGTGCTCCCGCTCCCTTTCTTTTGTCTTTGTAACTTAGTGGAATAGACGATAATCGCGTCAACAGACCCCGGGCGTCAGATGCAAGTGCGCGCAAGTAATATGCGTAAAGGTAAGTCTGAGGATGACAATTATTCGCCGTTCTTCTTTTATCTCTCCCACTGTGTTTCTGGTTTAATTTCGCTCTTCTCAGTCACTGACTAAAGAATCCTGGTGAAACCATATCCCCTTTATGAAGTCGATTACACGAAGTACAATTAGTGTTGCCTAGTGAGATTGCATGAGGTATCCTCCATGGTGTTAACATAATGTTCTCGATTTAAGATACACCCCTTGCAGTAATTAAGGGTTAGTGAGAAGACGTCTAAGTAAAGTCAGGCACGCCTTGGAACCTGGTCATACCTTTGTTTGGAAGATGATAGCCGTAAAGTACTAGAGAACCGCTTCTAAGAGCGTTACTAGAGCGAGCAGCTGTTGCGTTATAACCTAAAGTGGGGAAAATATTATTGTGTCCGAAGGGGGACGAATTGGGGAGCTGTTATTGGCTCATGTAGATTTCCTCACTTTAAACAATTTACTTTGTTGGACTAGGGGGTTGATCAGTGGGGTTATTTAATTCATTTGTTCCAGAATAAAGCAAAATATTCAGTAATATTTCCAACTGGCGACCGAATCTAATTAAGTTAATTGTCTGTCTTTTGGGGTAACTTTCAGCCGTAATTGATGGGATTACGTGGGTCTTAGGTAAAGCGAGGCTGCATAAATCACAGTAATTAATAATTAAACTCATCCGCCGAATGACCCACGTAACACAATCTTCCTTTTGTAATGTTCTCTCTCCAAGTTTAGCTTGTGGTCAAAACAAAATAAAATTGACAGTTCCGTCGGTTACTTTATAGAGGATGAAAAGAACACAAGAAAACGCAAATACAAGCATGCGCGAAACACACACACATCAGACCCATAATACTTCTTCCACTGCACCTGTTCTAAACCTTTTGCTGCTAATCCTATAGAGCTCCACATTTTTCACCCTTTCGGTTCTTTCATGCCAAATATGTTGCTTAAACGATTCATCTCTGCAGCGTCCACCTTCTTTCTTTCATTCCCTTTCAAAAGCATTCGTGTGTGCGTGTTTTTGTGTTCGTGTGTTTGTTTGTGTGTGTGTGAGAGCGTGTGAATACGCAGATACATCCGTTTGCATCCGGGTTATTTATCTTCAAAGATGGAAACGTCTCCGCGTTGAACAAAAGGCACAAATATAGCATCTGCCATTAAATGAAATCATCTTTTCAGAAATCGCAGCAGCGTCTTGCGTCTCCCGCTAAATGCTATTAGTTAAATAAAAGAACGAACCAGCCTTCATTGATTGCCGCGAATATAAAGACGAATAACGAAGGAAGAGAATAATTTTCTTTTTCTGCCTCCAAGACAAAATTTTAATTCAAAGCTAGTTTCATTTTCTTGGGTCAGCACCAGATGAAAGTGGTTAAGTAGATGAAACGGGCTCTTTACTCGTAAAATCAACTTCAGAAAATATAATTGTGAACTTCAGCTTTTAAAAATTGTAGGTCCCTTACTTGTGACTACTGGTGTGTAGATATTTATATATATATATATATATATATATATATATATATATATATATATATATATATATATATATATATAAAAAGAAATGTCTTTATTAGGCTTGCTTGTTCTTATGGCGGAAACAGAGTTTATTTATATTTCCAGATCTTGTGTGTCAACGCATAAGACAGTAATAGAAAAAGAGACATTGGCTGCATTCTTCTATATTCATGAGAGAGAATAAATAACAAAAAGAAGAAAGTGAGAGAGAAAGAAAAAATATGAAAAGTTAATATTAATTTCATCTAGAGAGAGAGAGAGAGAGAGAGAGAGAAAACTGGTATTAAGGAGAGTGTGTGTGTGTATGTAGAGAGAGAGAGAGAGAGAGAGAGAGCGATTATTGAGAAGAGGGATAACTGGTACTAGGGAGAGAAAGAACCGGTACTAGAGAGAGAGAGAGAGAGAGAGAGAGAGTGAGGCTGCCCATTTCTCCCTCCGAATACCTTTTCACGCTTGGCAGACAATGAAGTCCTCATCTCGTTCCAAATTTAAAGAACTTAATGAGATGGCGGTGACGTGTGATTAAGACGGGAGAAAATCATGTTCAGGAAAATTCTGTTCTGGATTCTGTAATGACTTCCGTACTTTTATTATTTTGTATTTTGTAACGTTTTTCCGTAATATTTTTCCATCGCTAAATCCTTTGAGTGTCTGGCTTCAGTGTGAAACATTGCCTCTCGTTTTAGCATCCCGATGGGGTACTGCCGTCACGTTACCTCACACGGTGCACTGTAGGCATTACGTAAGGATCTTTGCGGCGCCCCCCTCGTCCGCTACCTGCAACCTCTTTCATTCTTTTTTACTGTACCTCCGTTCATATTCTCTTTCTTTCATCTTACTTTCCACCCAATCCTAACAGTTGTTTCATAGTGCAACTGCGAGGTTTTCTCCTGTTACACCTTTCAAACCTTTTTACTCTCAATTTCCTTTTCAACGTTGAAAGACCTCATAGGTCCCAGATCTTGGCCTGTGGCCAAAATTTTACATTCCATTCCATCGTAAGGAATATTATAAGTCTGTCTAAAACTTGGGTTATTATCCTATTTTGTCCGGTCGTAGAGAAAGAATGTATTACCTTCTCATTCTGTGAACTGATATTTGTTCCTATATCACGACTGCATCTATTTTTCAGCTATAGTAAACCGTCCAACTGCTGACTATAACTATAATGTTGTTTGCTTCGTTGACTTAGAAAACTCTCTCTCTCTCTCTCTCTCTCTCTCTCTCTCTCTCTCTCTGTGCCAGAATCATGTCTACAAATCTGTTTTTGTTGATGGCCAGCACGGGCTCTTGCCTTGAGGAAAACCGTAAGTTGGGTATGTTGTTAATAGATAAAAAGGCCTGGTATCGACAACTGGAACAGAACCAGCCTCTCGGCTGGGTATGGAAGAGTATTGGTTCGAATGAAAAGGAGAGAAAGGGAGGGAATTAAGTATAGAGGGAGATAAGATAGTTGAGAAAACTCAATTGCAATTTTGCGAAGTCCAAGACCACAGCGGTTCTTCAAGGTTGGGAAAAGTGTAACGCCAAAATTCACATTCTCAATTCCTGTTCGAAACACTTCATAGAAGAAAAAATAATGGAAGAGAGATGGTCGATTTGATCTAAACAGAGCAAGTTTGTTTCAAAATTGCTACATTATTCTGTGGTTATTGTACTTCATAATAATAAAGAAAAATAGAAATATCATAACTACAACAACAGCCACAGTGCGACAAAAGTTTAACAACACCACAATCGCCGACGATAACAATTCTACTAAATAAATCGCCGAGTATTCACACATTTACGTTTCCTGTTTGTGTGACACATAGCCTACGGGTACTGATCTCCACGTTTAATTATCTTGACCTTTTAAACAGCATAATGCAGACCAGCTTGATCCAATTTTTCCTCAAACTTTGCCTGGTAAGTTTGCCCGATATGCAGACTGAATTATTTAACTATTGCCGATATTCTTAGCCGTTCATAACCTCAGATGTTACGTCCACGCAATTCCTGTTCTCAGACAGCAAAATGATGGATGGCCTGGACTTGTTTCCTCATTTTTTCATCCTTTGAACTTGTTGATCGAATGAGTGTTATATTTACTATAAGCGAGGATCAGTTACAGGGACCAGGCTTTTATAGTTAACGAAAAAAACAGTCATTGTCGCCTGGTCGTAGGCTTAACATATCCCAGTTTATAAATCATTAATCAGAGATAGTTCTTGGACGCTAAAAAAAAAAAAAAAAAAAAAAAATTCTATCTCAAATGCTACGGATCACATTTTAATCAGATGATTTTAACTCTTTTTAATCGGCTTTACTCTATTTAATCTGCTTTAATCTGCTTCGCTCTAAAATGTTCGGAAACTTATTTCCTATTACATGACTTGAACCCCATTTCCTATTGAATGAACTCAATTATATTTTTCTAACAAAAGTGTTGTAGCCAGCTTTCCACTACAGGACTGGAAATCGTTTAATAAAAAGATTTCCTTTATTACTTCAGACTTTATCACTGGACTCCACAAAATTATTTGGGCAACTTCCCCTTTGGCTGAGTTCAGTCCATAAGACAGCATTGTATTCTTCTGTATATGAATCTGGTATTAGACAACAGCACTTTTCCTTTCTCTGGCCTTCTACAATTCATTATTTACTTTCCTGTTTCCTTCTGATTCCTTTGTCTGTCTGGAAAAGCGTTATGGAGGTTCAGTCTGTAAAAAAATAAGATATATTCTTTTAGTACCCTTTAGGTTAAAAATGTATAAAGGAAGTATATTATGTCTACCAAAGAGGTCGTGATTTACATATCTGTCAGTTTGTCTGTCTATCAGATTTGTTTAGTGTCTGTTTTAATTTTAGTTTTTAGTACTCTTTATGAAAATAAAGTGCAGCGGTAATTCCAGATTCTTTTATGTGTAATGAGCAAACCTTTGAGATCAAGTTCATAGTTTTTATGCAGTTTAAATTCCTAATAGCAAGCTACATATTTATGGTCTTTCTATAAGGCTATTTGAAACGGTATCCCCTGTAATATGTATTGAAGGACTGACCTTTTAAAGGTAAAGATGAAGGTCACAGAACACATTCCACTTTTTATATATGTAGCATATAAAATTTATTTTAGTACAATAAAAGTTTACGGCGCACTGTAAAACTTATTCTTTTTGGGTGCTGAGTATATTTGCATAATTTAGATTCACGTCGTGTTGATGTTATTTATTTGAAAACATAAAAAGTTTGCATTTTTCTGAATAGTTTTTTTTTTCAGCGTAGTCTGGTTAACACTTTGACCTTTTTGTAATATAGCAAAGGTTTGCTCCGGACTGAAAACATTTTTTTTTTAAACGAAACTTCACATTCTCGACGCAATAACACTTTTCCATTCAGTTGGAAAGTTTGCATTGGACAGAATTTGTTTTTGTCGTACCTTTGTACCAAGTTTGCCTGAAACCCCTTCAACCATGCAGGAGGAGTTAGGGTGACAGGTAACCGTGACGGACGCACTGACGGACAGACAGACATACAAATGAACTGAAAAACTATAGTCACTTTAACTATGTTGGTAGGGAAATCATTAAAGTGACACGCGATATGAAAATAAATACTATTCTTACTTAATTCTGTTTTGGTAGCCCCACAAATCTAACTTGACAAACTTCTTCTTCTTTCTTCTTCTTCTTCTTCTTCTTCTTCTTCTTCTTCTTCTTCTTCTTCTCAGTTAGATCCTAATTCAAGGAAATGTCACTTCTTCTTCTTCTTCTTCTTCTTCTTCTTCTTCTTCTTCTTCTTTCTTCTTCTTCTTCTCAGTTGGATCCTAATTCAAGGAAATGTCAACGAAATAACCAATCAAATACATTATAATGAATTCATATTCTGTGCAACAGTCAAACCTTCTATTTCTTTTCTCTTTTACTTTTTCTGGTTGAGGGGAGTAATTATAAAGGCATAAAGTGGATGGAATCAACCACAGAATACAGAGTTCTCATTTTATATAAAGTAGAAAGACGTTGAATGCGTTAGGAAATAATGAAGTCTCATTTTCTGTGTTGCAGGGGAATGAAGAGAAGTATTTTCTAACGAGGAATGGTTAATTCAGTTTATTATGTGAACCGAGGTATATGTGTGTTTGAATTGCATTTAAAAGTGTAACAAGAACAATAACAAAAAAAGGAGAAAAGTTATTATTTGGTATTTTTAATTTTAATTCTGTCATGTCATAAAAAGACGACGGAGAGAGAGAGAGAGAGAGAGAGAGAGAGAGAGAGAGAGAGAGAGATCTGTTGTAGCGGGATACATTGTACAAACCCTTTCAGAGTATCTGTACTCCCTCTCTCTTTTGTCCAAACACTAGGTATGCTTTAAGAAGGCTGTACAGAGCAAGGGCGGCGCTTTCCTGACTCCGTGAGATTTTAGTAAAAGATGTATTATGCCTTTATGTGAAATGAGTCAAACAGGGATGAGTTCTCTCGAACATGACTTTGTCGCTTCTTTTAGTAACAGGGATAGGTAGCGAGAACCTGGGGCTTTTCGACGCTCATTTGTCAGCTGTTTGATTTCCATTAGTCTGGTTATTTCTGTTTTATTCGTGGGATTGTGCCAAGTTACTGTTGCGTTTCTTTTTCGCTTTATATATATATATATATATATATATATATATATATATATATATATATATATATATATATATATTGTATGTGTATATATGATATATGTATATATGTGAATATATATATACATAATTTATAATGCCGCCATGGTGGCACAGTGGTGTGATTCTCAGCTACCAGTCGAGAGGGCCGGGGTTCAAATCCCGCCGCTCACTGATGGCTCGGATTGCGCCACTGCATAAATCCGGTAGCCTGTCAACCTAACGCTTCGAAAAAACCGAGAGGTTCAGTAGGAGAATAGGTACCAACCCTCAGGCTGGGGAGTTAAACAGTGGGCCTAGGGACGCGCTGGCCACGTGTCATAGGCATTGAGACCTGTCCCCTACTGGCTGTTGGCCTTAGAAACAGGAGATCAGTGCCTGCCCTATGAGACTACAGACGCCCAGGAGGACTTTAACTTTTTCAGCTTATATATATATAATAGGTTGATAGAAATCTGGATATATAGATAGATATATGGAAAGGCATTCTACCTAATTTCGACTGTGCCGTGAAGCTAAGACAGACTACGTTTTACAAGAATGAGCTTTTTCAAAGTCTTAAATATTATTAAAGTATATTAATCTAATTCAGCGATGAATTAAAGTATCGAAAATACTACAATCAAAGCTAGAGAAGTAAGCAAAAGTGAATAAGTTGTTAAGGAACCATTATTTTCGTTGGACCATACTCCTGCTACGTTTGACCAACTTGAAAGCTTGAGAAGTGGATTAAAAAATAGGTAGCCATCACAGAGACAGCAATAATACTACTATGGTTCACTTCTCAATATTAAATTTTGGAAAATCAGTTTCCTCCTTCTCTAACGACCATTAATCCCATCGCTGTCACTGACAGATATATGACGTAATACTTTGACATCAGAATTAAATTCGGGTACCTCTTGTCACAATTGGGTAACTAACCAATTTGTACAGCAATGTTGGAACTTCATAAGAACCAGAGAGAAATCAGATTCTATGATGTAATTTACTGGTGTTTCATTTATTTTGCCAAAAAAGTGGAAAATGTGTCACATACATCAGCAAGGAATGGAATTTGACTCGCAAAATCATATGATATAAATCATATTTGCAACAATAAGAATCAAAAGAAAATCCTATAGAAATAAATAATAAAAAAGGGAGAATATGCAATATGGATGCAACACCATGATTGAAAAAAAACTTTATCAGAATTGATGCGAGATAGAAATGACAGATAAGAACGATAAAAAAAATTCTAGAATCCATAATATTAACAAGGCAAAGGAGACTGGCAGTCTTTCTTTGCAGAGAGAATTGTAAATGAAGCTTATTAATAACTAATGCGTTCACCAGAAATTCTTGGAAGCCCTAACTGGAAGAGGCATTTTTCCTCCTGGAATTTATAGAGGTGTTTCTTTTGATCCTTAGGATAAATCATTCTGATTTCCTGAGTGCAAGGAAAGTATTATCGCAGACATCAAAGAGAAATAACTCACTGTAAAGAGATGCCTATATGCGTCGATGTTTACACAAACACACACGCATTATACATACATACACACGCACACATTTATTTATATTATATATATATATATATGTATATATATATATACGAGTATATATACATATGTACATGTATATATATAGGTTATATATATATATATATATATATATATATATATATGAATATTATTGCTTTACATAAACACGTAATATATATATATATATATATATATATATATATATATATATATATATATATATATATATATATATATATATATATATATATATATAGTAACTGCTACATAAGCCACAGTGTCGCTTAATATCCAGTTCACTATACCTAGGGAAGAACTTCCAGCCAGTGACTGTGTAACCAACGACTGTTTCAGAAACAACAACAGACAGTAACTTAGATCACCCAGCTTCGAATCCTACCGGGGACGTAGCACTATCATCTGTAACTCCCTTGGGTGAAAGTTATCCCCAACAAGGTATAGTGAACCCAAGTTGCTTTGGACGGTCACTTAGGTGCTCGAGGAAGTTAGCTGGTTTATCTACGGAGGGCGATTGTATTACCTGAACTGCAAAATCGGATGTCTTCAAATTATGATATATGTTTTCTTCTGTCAATATGCTTTAAACTTTTTTTTTCTAACAAAGCTTTTTCTTTACTTAGATGGTTACTTTGTGGTATATGTTTTCTTGTGTCAATATGCTTTAAACTTTTTTTTTCTAACAAAGCTTTTTCTTTACTTAGATGGTTACTTTACTGTATTAGTCGGATTGAAAAGGAGAATCGAACAGGTTCTCGAAAGCTCTCGCTTCGTATATATCTTTAATGTATATTTACACTTACACCGTTGTGGATTTCTTCATCGTTTTATTGACTCATGTGGTTATGAGATTTTTATAAATGATAATATTCTTCTACATTCAGACATTAAACAGCATATCTGCGACGCCAGAATGACTAGAGCAGAAATGAGGGCGATAGACTTATCGATCAAAATAGATTTTTCCGATCAGAGTTCGGAGATCCACGCTGAAACAAAAAAAAAAAAAATTCTTGAAACAATAGTAATATTCCTCTCACTCTGGGACACTCATTGTATATTCAGCTCCGTCTTATTCCGATTTATTCATGGAAGGACAAAGTTCTTGAGGTATGCTCCTCAAGTTATTCGATGGAAACAGTTCCAACTTTCTTTCTTTTTTTTTCAGCAGGACAATTCTGGCTGCTTCCTTTGTTTCAGGGACGGTTTCTCTCTCTCTCTCTCTCTCTCTCTCTCTCTCTCTCTCTCTCTCTCTCTCTCTCTCTCCTAGCACGGTGTTTTCAGTAGACTGTATGTATTGGTTAAGAATGGCCTGTACTTTATATGTTTTCAGTCTTACTCGTATGAAATTCGCTCCATTGTCTCTTTCCCGCTGTTAGACGTCATCCGCCATTCTTTGTGTGGCTGAGTCACTCATGTGTAATTTGCATATTCTGTTTCTCATATGCGTAATTTGACCACATTCTTATTCATATGAATAATTCAGTCATTATTTCTACACTGCTGTGTATGTATAATTTCGCCCCTGATCTCACTTTTATATTTTTGGTCAGGTTCAGTTTGCTTATACTCGTATTTGTCGACTTGATTGTGTACAAAATTTAACAAGTGATAAATGCGCCGAAGTTTCTTCGGCGCAATCGAGTGTTCTGTACAGCTTATAATGCTGTATGAAGCTTTCAGCCATGGCCCGGTGGTGGCTTGTATTGTTGGTACCTATACCGGTTGCCAGACGTACGATTATGGATAACTTTAACCTTAAATAAAATAAAAACTACTGAAGCTAGAGGGCTGCAATTTGGTACGTTTGATGATTGGGGAATGGATGATCAACATACCAATTTGCAGCCCTAAAGCCTTAGTAGTTTTTAAGATCTGAGGGCAGACAAAAAAATTGGGGACGGACAGACAAAGCCAATTCAGTAGTTTTCTTTTATATAAAACTAAAACGGATTTTTATGGAACTTCAGAATCACTTCATCAGTTAGAGTGGTTTTATTTGGGAAGCGTAACATCTCTTGTATATATACAGCTTGATGAACTTTAGCAGGTAAAAGTGGATGATTCGTTAACTGATCTATTAGGTTTTGAATAGACTGGCGACACAACAGAAATGGTTATCGGCACTGGAAAAATAACCGTTTGCTGTAGAAAGTTTGAGATAAGATAAAATCGAGAGAAAAGTATTTTCATAAACCATTCTTATGCTCGAAAAATATTTACCAGTGTTTCCAATTCTGTGAGATACTAAAGTTCCTACTTGTTCTGCCAGTAGCAATGCTCAGATTTGCTGTGTGTGCAATAATATTTCTACTGGAGAAACAAGTCCAGTTATGTATGGGTACATATATCTAAAAATAAATCTCTACAGAGAGCTGTCGGGAGTCTGTCCGATTGAAAAGGGGAATCGAACAGATTCCCGAAAGCTGCCTGTAGAGATTTATCTTTAAATATATGTACCCATAAATAACTGTGGATTTGTCTCTCCATTACAAGTCTCATGCTACTATGAGCATTTTTAAATATTTCCTCTGCAAAGCAAGAGCTGATATTCCCTCTGGTTTTGCCAACAACGCCTCTACTTGTCATGTCGATAATATGCAGTACAAGAAATATTTCCTTTTGATTTGCATGTCATAGTGTCTCTACTACTGTACCCCGTTTGGGGGTTAGTGCCGTCAGTGCACCTCATGTGGTGCACTGTAGCCTTCACTTAAAGCTCTTTGCAGCGTCCTTCCAGCCACTCCGCTGCAGTAACCCCGTTCATTCCTTTGCATGCCTCCGCTCGCCATTCTCTCAACGTCCATCTTTCCACCTCTCCTAACGATTCTGATTCATAGTGCAACTGCGGGTTTTCATCCTGTTGCACCTTTCAAGCTGCTGGTAATCGTTCCCTTTCGGCTCTGAATGACGTCATAAGTCCCAGTCCTTGACATTTGGCTTAAACTCTATATTCCATTCCATTCTACTGCCGTATAATATAATAATATTTCTACTCTTGTGCATGTAATAATCCCACACCTATTCAAGCAGTGCAATATCTTGAAAATGAAATATGCTTTCAACTTCTACATAATGGGCCCATTATTGCAACAGATTAGATTCCTTTTCACCGAGAATAAGGACGCAATTGCTTTAGTAACTCTTCCGGATAACAATGGGGCCTGAGTATTCTAGATGGGAGAACAATGCATTTAGCAGAGCCAGGAAAGAAAGCGAAGAAGAGGCTATTTCATGAATTGCTGTTCCTATTCTCTTTCTTCGTATACGGTCTAAGGGTGTTTGTCAGAATTTGCATATAACAGAACATAAATACAATATATATATATATATATATATATATATATATATATATATATATATATATATATATATATATGTATATATCAACTGCTATATATATATTTATATATATATATATATATATATATATATATATATATATATATATATATATATATATATTCACACTGACATTGGACACAATCTTATGCTTTCTAGAAATTGCAGTTGTGATGACATGAAAAGTCGTAACAGAAGAGATATTATGAAACCGATAACGAATAACATAAATACACTAAATGAAAAATAAAAAAAATACTAATGGTTGCGCCAACGTTATTTTAAAAATAATTAAAATTTCTGATATCTTCTGTTTTACAGAAGTAATTTTTATATAAAAAACTTTTTTCCTGGCTCAGAATTTATACTATTTCACCAGTCATGTTAGTTGTATGCAGGTCGCATGACACAGGGAAGAAGGTAATGGCAATCAGTCATGGAATTGAAGAGAGAGAGAGAGAGCTGACAAAACGGAGTCTTTTTTTTTTTAATCATATAGAGGCAGAAAGCAATGGGCATGACGTATTTTAATATGAAAGAAAGCCTTCTTGTTTAAGCGGAGAGAGGAGAGTCGTTAAAACGGAAAGACTTTTTTCTAATCAAATAAGGGAAGAAGATAGGAAGTTTCTTAATAAGAAAGAAAAGTTTTTTTATTTTAGCCCGAGAGAGAGAGAGAGAGAGAGAGAGAGAGAGAGAGAGAGAGAGAGAGAGACATTGTTCACGGTATGAGGAAAATAGTCTTTATATTAAATATAATATATATCTTTGGTTACTGTAACAAACTTGGTTTAATTGTTATTCTACTTTGAGAGTTATCAACAATATATAATCATAATATAATTTATTCTTAAATGAAGTGATATAGATTGGTAACAATTATATCATTACAGTTTATATAAATATCAAACACAGTATTCTACGAAATACTCTCGGTCTAATTGGGGTTGCCTCCTTGCAAAGAGTTTCCATCAACATCCGGAGAGTTTCATTAACCAAACACAAAAAAATCTCATTTATCTGTTAATTAGGAATAATTGCTGCAATCTGTCAATTATGGATGTGATCAACAACGTAATACGCGACTATTTGGTAATGCTTGAGGAAGAACGATAAACAAATAAAAAATGCGCCGAAGTTTCTCCGGCGCAATCGAGTTTTCTGTATAGTGTATAATGCTATAAGAGCCGTGGCCCATGGAGCTTTAAGTACGGCCCGGTGGTGGCCTGTCCTATAGCGTTGCCAGACGTACGATCATAGATAACTTTAAACTTCAATAAAATAAAAACTACTGAGGCCAGAGGGCTGCAATTTGATATGTTCGATGATTGGAGGGTGGATAATCAACATATCAATTTGCAACCCTCTGGCCTCAGTAGTTTTTAATACCTGAGGGCAGACGGAAAAAGTGCGGACGGACAGACAAAGCCGGCACAATAGTTTTCTTTCACAGAAAACTAAAAGTGACGTTTATCAGAGCTTCGTTGCAACCCGGCAATTGCGGTTAGAATCTCATTTATTATGTAAACTAATGAGTGAGGGGATTCTATTGATACAGGTAAAAAAATGTTCTCTAATTCCCCGCTCGCGTGATGCCCGACCCTCCAAAGTATCAAATTATGTGAACGCGATCAATAATTAATGCACGAATACCCTATTGCATCGGAACAGATACGCTTTCGTATCACTGTTTCCAAATGGCAAAGCGATGAAGGATATAGGTTTTCCTTTTTCTTTTTCTTTTCGTGATTCGTGACTCGATTTTTTTTAACAGGAATAAATTTCGAGAATTTTTTTTTCCTCTTGAGGCTCCGATTTGTTTCAAATTTACTTCTTTTCAGAATGCTGGTATCGGTCTCCGGGCTTTATGTTTTTTTTTTTTTTTTGTAATTATTTAGCTAACAATTCGATCGCTTTCATTCTTCAGTTTGACTTTCATTTCAGTTTCAAAACAACAGCAGATACATAACCTTTATTTCGTATCCTTCTCTTTTCCTACATTATCTGGAAACTCTTCATATGTTTTCTGCTACAAGATGCACAACTTATTCTCGATTATCATCTACTGGAATTTTTAAGAATTGTTCCTAATTATTATTGGCAAAAGAAGAAAGTATTCTCAATGACTGTCCACTGGAAGACAGGAAAAATATTCGCAATAATTACCTACTGGATGATAAGATAATTGTTCTCAGTAATTATGTATTAAAATTAGGAATCTATTCTTAGTGGTTATCTACTGAAATGTTAAGAAATTATTCACAATAATTATTTAATGAGAGCTAAAGCTACTAATCTCAGCAATTCTGTACTGAAAATTTTTCAAAAATAATCGTCAACATTAATCAACTGTAAGATGAAGAAATAATTCTTAAACGTTCTATTTCCTTCTAAAGCCTGATTTCGACCAATTGCAATTTCTATGACGCTCTTGAAATCCCTCTCAATCAAACCTGCTTCTCTAACCTTTCTCTTCTGTCCGGTGTTGGGGACGGCATGAGGAATATTACGATAATCATGAAACGGAGCGATTCTCTTTTACCTCCTACATTGTCTTCCATTTCTTATAACATTGCAAGTGTCATTACATGACACGTTCAGCGCAAAAGATTTCGCTTCTTAATCAGAATATTTCATTGCTTAATTTTTCGTCCTAAAGCTTCAAGTTTTAGTTTTCCGTAAAACAAAATTATTGTGCCGGCTTTGTCTGTACGTCCGCACTTTGTTCTGGCTGCACTTTTTCTGTCCGCCCTCAGATCTTAAAAACTACTGAGGCTAGAGGGCTGCAAATTGGTATGTTGATCGATCATCAAACATACCAAATTGCAGCTCTTTAGCCTCAGTAGTATTTATTTTATATGAGATAAAATTTAGCCATAATCGTGCTTCTGGCAACAATATAGGATAGACCACCACCGGGCCGTGGTTAAAGTTTCATGGGCCGCAGCTCATACAGCATTATACCGAGACCGCCGAAAGATAGATCTATTTTCGGTGGCCTTGATTATACGCTGTAGCAGCTGTACAGAAAACTCGATTGCGCCGAAGTTAAACTTTGGCGCATTTTTTACCTGTTTACGAATGAGTCCGAAATGTTTGAGATCTCAGTTGTGATAAAGGAATGAGGCAATAGTGGATTAACTTAACCATTGGATGTTGTATACTCAAGCTGATCCATAGGTCAGGATATGAAAGAAAACTCGAGCGTAGGTTAAGGCCCCTGTCATTAAAGAAAAAAATAATGATGCTTACGACACTTAGTAAGGTCTGCTACGAATGTCTGTAGGTCACAACGAGGCTTGAATGCCACTCGGTTAGTGGCAGAAGGAATGTAATTAAACAAAAGACTAAAAAAAAAAAGTACATGAAATACTTTTCTTTTCCACCAAGGTAGTCTCAAGTTTATTTTGATTTACAACTATCGCCTAACTTGATATATTCTGGATATCTCTACTCCCCTCCTCTCTTTCTAAGTCTTTGTCTGTCTGTTTGTCTTCTGTTTTTTTTTTTCTCTCTTTCTCTCTCATTGCCAACCCGGTTAGACCTTGCTATTCAATACCCTACTTTCCGAAAACCTGAGATCTACAATGGGGCCTCGCCGGGGGCGTTCTTATTCTGGGGTATTCGAAGACGAATTTCCTCCTTCATTACATTGCCTGGTTTCACTTCCAGTCTCCAGACAGCCAAGAAATTTGGATGTGAACAAAATGGCTTTATCGCAACAGAATAAGAATTCAAAGTGGTATCATGACTTTTGAGCAGAAAAATGAAATGCAAAGTAAATATGTTATACAGCAGCATTATTGTTTTTCATTTGGCATGGTATAGAAAAATGAATGAAAACTTTTTTTCATTACGAACATTTCAAAAGCTACTTTAGCTTCGACAGTCAAACGGATAGTCTTTCTTTCTTCCACTGTCCATATTTTACCCACACAGACTTAATACAATTAAATCAAATATATAGTGCAGGATGGCTACAGCTGACTCTGATGTTGAACTGACAACAGACAACTGATTAAACGTCTTCCTTGAGAGACAAAACATATATATATATATATATATATATATATATATATATATATATATATATATATACTATTGTTGTTTATTGCTTTTCATAGGTATAACCACTATCATCATAGTAAGCCTCATGTCGAGTCATAAACTCCGTAAATAATAGTGAATAACATATTTAGAAATATTGCGTACATGGAATGTACCCAGTTCATGCATATTAACTAAGAGCCTTGGATTAAATGACAGTGAATACAGTTTTATTGCTTTCGAAATTATTTTTTGAACACTGGCAGATAAATAATTCAAGCATATAAATATGAACATAGTTTCAAGTAGGAACACTTTTATCTTTTTTCAACTACTTTTGAATAATGTTCCATCTTTTAAATAGTGTGACCTTTTTAAACAG
>NC_089789.1:30353605-30363605 GCF_040412425.1 Macrobrachium rosenbergii
GAGTGACAGGGAATAGGGTCATCGTATTTATGGTCATTCACATGTTTAAAGATACCCTTGCAACATCTGCTTTGCTCTGCAATCTTCTTTGGTATAAAATCTCGGCATTGCGAAACTTTCAAAATTACTTCACCGTAAGAGTAAGGTATGAAGATACTAACACCTCTCTCTCTCTCTCTCTCTCTCTCTCTCTCTCTCTCTCTCTCTCTCTCTCTCTCTCTCTCTCTCTCTCTCTCGTCACATGCACTTTCTTAGAGGACGAAATATAGCACACATGAATAAAGTTAATTACAAACATGAATACCACAGTAATTCTCTCTCTCTCTCTCTCTCTCTCTCTCTCTCTCTCTCTCTCGTCACATGCACTTTCTTTAAGGATGGGATGTTACCCCTTTGAAAAAAGTTAATTAGAAACACAAATACCACAGTATTTCTCTCTCTCTCTCTCTCTCTCTCTCTCTCTCTCTCTCTCTCTCTCTCCTCTCATACCATGCACTTTCTTAAAGGACGAATTGTATCCCGTTAAATAAAGTTAATTAGAAGCATGAATACCGCAATAATTCTCTCTCTCTCTTCTCTCTCTCTCTCTCTCTCTCTCTCTCTCTCTCTCTCTCTCTCTCTCTCTCTCGGGCAATGCACTTTCTTCAAGGATGAAACGTAATCCGTATGAATACAGTTAATTAGAAACACGAATAGTCCAGCAAATCTCTCTCTCTCTCTCTCTCTCTCTCTCTCATTACCGCAAATTAGCCCCGTCCTAAATGAAGAGAAAGTCGGTGATCCTTTGACGCAAGATCTCTCCCCTTTGATCTCTGACCCTCTGCTCAAACCCCGAGTTCTAAATGACTGAATCTTCTGCCATCTTCAGAGCAAGAGAGAGAACGAGGTTAAAAAAAAAAAACAAAATTCACATTCAACACAAATAATTGCAACTTAATAATATATATATATATATATATATATATATATATATATATATGATTGGGATGCGTGGAGGACATATGAAGGCCTTTGAACAGGGCCTCAAGAATTCTGAGGAGCGCGGTATTTATCTATCTTTTTTTGAATCGATCCTTCAGTCTCTTGTCACGTTGGTCTCATTATGAATTACTGCTGCTCGCACCAGACACGCCCATCCACTGCACTTTGTCGCTTCTAAATCCATTTTTCTTTTTGTACTAAGAAACATAGATCAGAATTGTTTACGATGTCTAGACGGGAGAGTGTCTGGTTTGGTGTAAAAGTTAGTACGTTTCGTGATTTTATGAAGATGAAAATATTTTGTCTCCTCCTCCTTTTCGTCATTGGGATTATCATTGTGATTGCTGCTGCATTTATCATCACATTTATTAGTATTATGTTCATCATCACAACTTGTATTTTTATCGTCGCTCCAAATGTTCTCTACTGGGTGAGGACTTGTGCTGGCCAGTCCCATTGGCCTCCTTATCATACAGTAACTACCGTTGAGATTAGTTTTCCTGTGTGTATATATGTGTGTGTGTACATACATATATATATGTATTATATATATATATGAATGTGTATATATAATATTATATATACATATATATATATATATATATATATATATATATATATATATATATATATATATAGAGAGAGAGAGAGAGAGAGAGAGAGAGAGATAGAGAGAGAGAGAGAGAGAGTAATAAAAACAAAGTTAAAATTCGGCGTTTGCCGAAATAAGATAAATTTTCGTGATGTGTTGAGACACTCGCCCATGTCAGCACTCCGTTTCCCCGGGTTTTCTCACCTAAAACAGTTTACTGGGATATCTGATGTTACTCTTGAAGTTTAATAGTCTAAAACTATTGAATCAATCCGCTCCTTTGACCGACTTTTGCCCTGTAAACTGCAAATGTTTATATCTCGCTTGCTCAACAGTTCACCTGAGGGAGCTAAATGTTTTAGTTCTCTTGTCGCAGACTATCGCTTCACTCTTAATCTGGGCATCACACTGACATTAACTATTCACATACCATTAGAAATTTTTTAGTTTCTCTGATTCAATATCCACTATGGGGGGTAGCGCTATCAGTGCAAATCGCGCGGTGCACTGTAGGCATCACTTGAGGTTCTTTGCGGCATCCCTTCGGCCCTAGCTGCAACCCCTTTCATTCTCTTACTCTACCTCCGTTTTTATTCTTTTTCCTCCGTCTTACTTTCCTTAACCCTCTCCTAATAATTGTTTCATAGTGCAACTGCAAAGTTGCACCTTTGAAACGTTTTTATTCTCAGTTTCCCTTTCAGGGACCAGTGACCACATAGGTCTCAGCGCTTGGTTGTTGGTCTAGATTTTATATTCCATTCCATTCCTCTGATTTTGTACAGAA
The DNA here is from genome assembly GCF_040412425.1 of Macrobrachium rosenbergii. Classification (NCBI taxonomy): domain Eukaryota; kingdom Metazoa; phylum Arthropoda; class Malacostraca; order Decapoda; family Palaemonidae; genus Macrobrachium; species Macrobrachium rosenbergii. The sequence goes on from NC_089789.1 coordinate 30,355,963, forward strand.
CTTACATTTAATTGACGTTAGTTATTAGATCGTATTTGATTCACTTCAGTAACTATCTGGTAATATGTATTTTTTACCTTTGTTTCTAACTCGTAACCTGGAATGACTTCAATGAGGCTTCATAGAGGTGAACTACAATCCTTCAGAAAGAAGTCAGGTACTTTAAAACGTCATTGTTTGAAAGTAAAGTGGTTCTTTTGACACTTATTTAAAAAAAAAAAAAACAAGTGGTCTTTTTCCTTCCAAATGACAAGAACCTTTCTGACTGATTTGATCATTCATACATGACGTCATACATGACGTAATAGAAATAAGGAGAAATAGGGGATCAGGCCGTCGTAGTCATGGAAATTCTTTTCATTAGTATAGGCTCAAGTCCATCGGTGTGTTGTCAACGATCGAGAAAATGGTATAACAGGTTTACTGTAGCTCTCGAAATTAGCTTAACCAACGAAAAATCCGGTAATATGAGTTTGTGGCAGTTATTTGACTCTCTCTCTCTCTCTCTCTCTCTCTCTCTCTCTCTCTCTCTCTCTCTCTCTCTCTCATCAGCAATACCTAACGTTATGAAGTGTGTACCTTTGTATAATTGAATATAAACACACAGAAGTGTAAATTTCTCTCTCTCTCTCTCTCTCTCTCTCTCTCTCTCTCTCTCTCTCTCTCTCTCTTTCTCTCTCTCTCTCTCTCTCTCTCTCTCTCTCTCTCTCTCTCTCTCTCTTAGGAACGGAATATAACTCGTATAAATAAAGTTAATTAGAAACATGAATACCCCAGCAATTCTCTCTCTCTCTCTCTCTCTCTCTCTCTCTCACTCTATCTCTCTGGGTAACAATCGTTGCTTTATACAATGAAATGCAACCCTTATGAATCAGATTTATTAGGGACTTGAAAACCATAATATCTCTCTCTCTCTCTCTCTCAGCTAGACCTGAAATTATGCACTGTTATCTACGTATAATTAAATATAAACTCTTAAACAATAAAATTCTCTCTCTCTCTCTCTGTTCTTGTTAACAATTGTTGATTTACACAATGAAATGCAACCCATACGAATCAGATTAACTAGGGACTTAAATACCTGAATAGTTCTCTCTCTCTCGCTCTCTCTCCCTGGTAACAACCGTCGCTTTACACAGTGAAATGCAATCATTATGAATCAAGTTAATTAGATACTTAAGTACCATAATAATTCTCTCTTTCTCCTCTCTCTCTGGTGACAACCGTTGCTTAACACAGTGAAATGTAATCTTTATGAATCAAGTTAATTAGATACTTATATACCATAATAATTCTCTCTCTCTCTCTCTCTCTCTCTCTCTCTCTCTCTCTCTCTCTCTCTCTCTCTCTCTGGTCGCCTCGAATTAGCTCCATATTAAACGAAGAGAAGGACTGAACTGTGAAGATTCATCATCCTCTTTGATCTCGAAAACCCCGAGTGTTAAATGACTCAGAATCTTTCGCGATCTTCACAGAAAGAGAAAACGGTCTCATTTTTCATCCTGACGAGCAGAGGTGGTTAACTCACTCAGAAGCAAGAGAGTTCACGAGGCCTTTTCAGCGAGGGTTAAAGAATCCATTGCTTTCATTTTTGGATTGATTGAACTCTGTGTCACACTTCCTTCTCGGGGCCCATTGTGACCCATTACTGTTCGTAATAGACGGGTGCCCCGCCCCCCCACCCCCGCCAGTCGCGTAATGTGGCACCAGCCCAGTGTTCGTTGTCCGTTTTATGTTGGCTTTCCAGGAGGAATCTTTTTGTCTTGGAGTTTCATAGAGTAAATTGGAGTGCTGTCGTGTATGGTTATCACGTTCTGTGATAGTTTCTAACGTAATGTATATATATATATATATATATATATATATATATATATATATATATATATATATATATATATATGTGTGTGTGTGTGTGTGTGTGTGTGTATACTCGTATATATATGTACATATATATTTGTATATGTTTATATACTGTATATATATATATATATATATATATATATATATATATATATATATATGTATGCGTGAGTAAATGTAAATTCGTCAATGTTATTACTTATAGCTCCCCTTGAATTAAAATTTCTATTACAGTATATATATATATACATACCAAAATTAGACACAATATGTATACATATATACACACACACACACATGTAATACATTCTTCTATTACAGCTAGTATTACCTCACAAAAAATTAGTATTTCGTAACACTACCTTGACAGCTGCGTATTAAGACGGACGTACAGGTGCACAACCTTTCGATGAAAGCGCATTTCCATGAAATAAAAGAGGCCACTCGGCTGTTCAACATTCCAGCCGGGTTTCGCCTTCAAACGAGAGGAAGCCAATGCTGTTTGGGTATGTTACAAAGTCAGTTGCCCCTTTGAAAAGGGAGACGGCTACCGTTAATTAAAAAGGGCTGAAAAAAGACCCCCTCTTTGCTCTTCTCCATTGCAGTGATTTACTCACGCAACATCTGGTTGGGAAGGATTTGTATTTTTACGGGGGGTTTGATTATCTTTGTTTATTTATGGGTGGTAAACTTTTTTTTTTTTTTTGCCTTTTGCGCTTGTGGCGAATATATATTCTTTGGGAGCTTACATAGAAGTTCATCGACCTTTGCAGCGATTGAGTAATTATGCTGAGCTAACACTTTCTGGATTCTTACGCGTTATTATTATTACTATTATTATTATTATTATTCAGAAGATGAACCCTATTCATCTTCTGAACATTGATGCTAAATGCCGAGTGGGCGGGAGAGAGAGACGATATAAAGGAGAACGCAAGATTTATTTGCATAAACATAAAACCACAAATAAAGAGATAAAACTCACGACGGTATTCTTCTCATATACTGAATAAATCATAACATAAACAAGTAAAAAATGCGCCGAAGTTTCTTCGGCGCATTCGAGTTTTCTGTACAGCGGCTACAGCGTATAATCAAGGCCACCGAAAATGGTCTAGCTTACGGTGGTCTTGGTATAATCTGTATGAGCCACAGCCCATGAAACTTTAACCACGGCCCGATGGTGGCATATCCTGTATCATTACCAGAAGCACAATTGTGGCTAACTTTAACCTTAAATAAAAATAAAAACTACTGAGCCTTGAAGGCTGTAATTTGTTATGCTTGATGATTGGAGGGTGGATGATCAATGTACCAATTTGCAGCCCTCTAGCCTCAGTAGTTTTTAAGATCTGAGGGCGGACAGAAAAAGTGCGGATGGAAAGACAAAGCCGGCACAATAGTTTTCTTTTACAGAAAACTAATAAAAATAATAAGGTGAAGAGCTTTGGAGAACAGGATCAGCTTTTTTCTTCTGGGTGAAAATGAGTGTTGTTTAATATATCACTCAAACACAACATAGATCTGATTTCTCATATCTTTAAAGATAAGGGTGAGGAAAACTGTACCCACGTGAGATGGTCAGAGAAAGCGCTCTTGCGCGCATTAACGATAAGTGCCATTCACAAAGAAACAAGTTTTTACCAAAACTTGATGCATAACTTTCACTCTGGCCTCATTTAAAGTTTTCTCAGTCATTCAGTTAATTATTATTGTTATTATTCAGAAGATGAAACCTAATCATATGGAACAAGGCCACCACAGGGGCCATTGACTTGAAATTCAAGCTTCCAAAGAAATATGATGGTGTTCATTCGAAAGAAGTAACATTCGAAAGAAGCAACAGAAGGTAATGGGAAATACAGAAGGAGGAGACCAGTTATCGGAAAAACAGATAAATTAACAAATTAATAAATAGATAAAAATGTACGTAAAACATTAAGGCACCTTAAATAGGAAGTAGCTCCACCCTACTTCATTTTCTCTCTCTCTCTCTCTTTCGCGACTGATCGGGTCATTAGCAGACATTTTTGTGGAGATCGTAGTGAATTCTAGGAATTGGAAAAATTAAATCAGAACACCAGATTTTCGGATAACATACTCGTTAATTCTGTTTGCTGAAGGAAAGCGGCGAATAAAAATATTTATGTTCTGAAAATACGTTTTAGATGCCCAGTTGTGGTAGAATGATATTGTTAATCCAATCATTTTCTAAAACTTTTATTTTACAATTTCCTTTTGCAGAGGAACTAGTGACAACCCACCTTTTAAATTTAAAATTCAGCCTAGATTACCTTTTCCAAAAATATTCTGATTCAATCTTTATTGTTTTTTTTTTTCAGAAAATAATTCCACAATAGTCCAAGTAGATAGCATTTTTGTTCAGTTCAGCGTTTTAATTTTTTTTTTATTTGTTTTAGACATTTTCAACCGAATCCTGTGTTCTTTTATGTATGTGGCTAAATATTCTTTTGAAATGAAACTTTAGGTATATTACTTGATCTAAAGGGGCCAGTGATAGTCTGATTAGTTCAGCTAACAAAATTATTGTTCATTCCCAAAGGAAATTCGGGTTAATTAACTCATTTCCTGGTAATAATTGGTGTCCTGCCATCTGTTCGTTAAAAAGAGTGAGGCATACCAATTCGTTCTTGAAGAAAATTGAAGTTAATTCACTTAATTCATAAAGAAAATTTGGTGTCTTCAACACCCTCCTAACGGAAACTGGGTTAATCCTTCAGTTTTTTGAAAAGCAAAATGGTGCTAATTTACCCAGTTCTACGTGCAACCTAGTTAATTTACCAATTCCTTAAATAAACTTTATTAATACACATCATTGCAGGGAGAAAATTAAGGGTGATTCACACATTTCTTATGGAATAAAGCGTTTGTTACTTAACACTTCTTCAAATATCTCTGATGCTTATTCTGTTTTAACACTTCTTCCAATATCTCTGATGCTTATTCTGTTTTGATTATTGAACTTCTGCTCATTTATTTTAAAGAATTTGCTAAGACTTTTGCGCGTACTAAACATTTTTAAATGATAGACGGGATTTGCTCGTGAATGAGGAGGTTAAAAATACTAATTTTGAGAAGTATTCCGGTCAATTTTACCAATTATCGGGAAACAAATTTTGTTTTCTTAATTTAAAATTTCTTCATTTAGGTGAGAGTATTTGATGTTTCAAAAGAAATCTAGGATAGTGCATTACTTTCTTTTTGGGTTTGGGGGCGACAGCATTGAAACGATTTTTAAAGTTTCATATTTTAATGAAGTGATATGACCAAGTTTCACATCACTTCGTTAAAATATGAAACTTTAAAAATAGTTTCAAACAGATTTGACTTGTGTTTGCCTTTTGTATTTGAGGGCATTGCTAATTCCTTTGTTCATTTAGTCTTTCAAAATATTTCAACCCCAATTTTCTGCGACTTAGAAAGCTTTGCTTTAAAATTAGTTACATAGTTCCAGAGATTTGTCTGCTATCCAAGGAATCAGCTAAAACAGCTCATAAATTCCCGTTTTTCGTTCCTGCTGTCGTGACTTTCTTTTAGACTTTAATCCGCTTCCATGATTAATAACTTCCGAAAAATCTTCTTCACGATAAATAACTTTGAATAATCTTCTTCCATGATTAATGTCTTCGGACCTCTGCCACAAATCCAATTAAGAAGTTAGAACTCTTGCGGATATCTTTTTTGCCGATCAAAACTGTTTTTATTTGATCCTATTTCTTTTTTTTTTGTCTTAGTTCCGACGGAACATTAACTCAACTAGGCTGTTAATAGATAATAAAATTATTGACTTTTTCATAGTTGCACCATATTCTGTTATTATTATAAACTGAAGCATCATTTTGAATTCTAAAACGCAGGTAAATTCTCTTACTTGAAGGCGGTGTAATAGGAGCAAAGTATTCTGGCGTCTTCGTTCCGTCAAAACGCTGCACTCGTAAACCAAAAGCTACTGGTTACGTTTGCACCAAATTCGTGTCTCGCAAGTTCGTCAAAGTGACGTCATACAAGCACGGGCATGCTTAACGTTAATTTACCCACATAAACTACATATGCGTTTGTGGGAGAGACGCTGAATGCCGCCAAAATAAGCGTGGTCGGTGAATACCGTATGTTTGTGCGATGAGAACGCAACTATGTAACACCAAGGACGTAGAGCAGGGGCGTAGCCAGGAATTATCTTCGGAGAGGGGTTTGGGACAAATAATCGTGGTTAATGTGAACAAGGGACTTAATACAAGAAATAATGTATATGATAAAGCAATATAGTAATATAGTATAGAAAAAAATATGTACATTACGAGATGGTAAAGTGAATGTAATAATGCATCGGTGAGGTTTCTAAAAACCCTGTACTTCTCAGTAATGTATTCAATATAATGCTGATAAACACACACAAATATATATACATACATATATACAAATACATATATGTATATATATACATATATAATATATTATGTATATATAGATATATATATATATATATAATATATATATATATATATATATATTTGATCTTCCCCTATTCCTGCACTGGAATCATTGGGACCTGAAGTTCAAGATGGTGCTGCAAATGCTTCCTTGTCCACTTAGTTTATTTGTTATCTGTGTCTTATATTTTGCTCTTTTATTTGTGGTATTATTAATATTTAACTTGCTTGTTTCTCTCTAGTGTTTTTTATTCATAGTTTATTGTTTACTTCTCAGTTCCTTTTGCTCTACTGAGCTGCTTTCCCTATTGAGACCTTTGGCTTTCAGCATTCTGGTTTTCCAACTGTAGTTACAGTTTTGCTTATAATAATAATAATAATAATAATAATAATAATAATAATAATAATAATAAACTAAATAATAATAATAATAATAATATGCCAGAAAACGTGTCCATTGAACAACATGGTTACGATAAGAATCCAAAAAACAAAACACTATAATAGTAGCGATTAGTACCGCATCTCCATTGTTGCATGAATGCACACGCGTCCCCAAATACCCTGTGACGCAAATTCCCTCACGTGGAAACTTAATGCTGAGGTTCTAAAAATACCCCGGTACACGTGGCGTTCAACACCGGATGCCTGTCTGTCTACAGCGGAATGAACTCACCTTTGTAAACACAACGCTAGCGTACAACGTTTCTGTATGTTGTGTGAATGAATAAACACACTCTGTAAAGCGGATGCTTTCGTGTATGAAAAACGTAAATAGAAAATTTGGTTTTATTATAAATAAGTGGTTGGTGATTACTTAGAATTCACTGATGAGGAGGAACAAAGAAATTTGAAATGTAAATTGCTGGAAATTAAGAGATTTGAGAAAACTATAGCAACAGTAACAACACCCAGTCATAAACATAATGAAAAATAACAAACAAAACGCCAAAGTAGAATAAGGATAATGTAGATAAAGACAAACATCTTCTCTGAGGATTGAACCGCTGACTTAGCGATTTGTCAGGAAAACAATATATTCAGCCACAGAGTGAATAAAATGAGTGGAACCCTACATAATACTGCATACATTAGAATAATGGCAGGCCTACTGTGCGCGCGTCGGTGATTTTACTCATTCCCCTCATCCCTACCAACACAAAGCAGACATACCCATCTATTCCTCGAAGACGAAGTGGAATGGATTAGAATATAATATTTAGGCCAACCAATGGGACCTATGAGGTCATTCAGCGCTGCACGGGAAATTGAGAGTAAAAAGGTTTGAAAGGTGTAACAAGAAGAAAGCCTCGTTGGTGCACTATAAAGAAA
>NC_089789.1:30368605-30373605 GCF_040412425.1 Macrobrachium rosenbergii
ATCTCATTGTACGTAAAAAGAAATTTTGTTATGCTAGAGCAAATAAAAGGCATTTAAATAATTTTTTGCATGTAAATTGCGTGAAAAGGGTAGTATTCGACTTAGTATGAAATATTGTTCCCTATGAGGCTGTCTGGTGTAGGTGAAAGGAACACCCAATTGCAACATTGGCTGGAAGGCAGGAAATATTACGTAATACATGACAGGTTTGCGGTTTTTCTTTCAGAATACCTTGAAAATTTACATTTTTGTCTGAACATACAAACAATTATAATAGATCAGTGGGTGGGCAATTTCAGATGTTTTTTCCAAATAACTTATCGAGCAAAAGTTTGAAATCTCAACGAGTTCCCGCCATCCTTTGTGTGTTGATGACATGTACAGTATACAGCACATAGGACAAAGGTTAGCCCTAGACATTTTGTTTAAGTATGTAAGAGCTTTGGAACGATGCGTAAATAGAAAGAATAAAAAATGGTTACCATAAGAAGGTAATTTTTACTCATATGAAATGAGTGTGTATTTAGAAGTCCAGTAAAAAAAAAAAAAAAATCTAGCCAATCGAATATAGGTCTAACATTCTAAAGTTAATGACTCATGATCTAATTCAGTAACATTAAAGGTTATTTTTTCCAGTTTGCGGACGTGGTTATGCTGAACTTTGGTATCATAATCAGGTTACGTTTTGATTCATGAAATGAAATTATACATAGATTAAAGTTTGAATGTTAAGGAAATCTTGTGATCTGAAGAGTTTGTGGGGATAGGTCTTATGTCTTTCCAGGTGCTCGTATAGGTATATTATCGATATAAATCGGCATGTTTATGATATATACTAGAAAATGGTGGGGTTCTTGTGTATATAAACATTCAAATATGTTAATGAAGAGATAATTTGAATATTTACGACAATAAGACAACGACAGCGGAAACGCATCGTCAACCGTGAATGTACAGATGAGTTGGAAACCAACTATATATAGTTTCTTTTACCTAAGCTGTCCAACTTTTTAACAACCTGGTTTCAGATTTTCCGTCTTATAAATAACTGAGAGGGTTCAGAATTGTGAATTCAGAAGTCAGGTTATGCTACTTCAGAATAGTGATCAAACCCGTATGTGAAAATTAGCCTTTGATGCTCGATTCAAAAGTCAGCGTAAATGCATTCTGTATGATTGGAATGTGTCAGTCTTTTTAATGTACATCGGTGGTCCCTATCCTTCAATCAGTCAGTCAGTACATAACCATCACGCAGCAATTATTATATACCACAAATGAGTGGAAAAATAGCTGAAATCTCAAAGTGATGCCATTTGTAACATAACTTGTGCATTATCTACATAAAGCTTGAAGTTGTTTATTAGTTTACTTTAGGACTTAAATTTTGTCATTTTAACAACTCCTGTACACATGTTTAATGTTTGAAATTTATTATTATTATTATTATTATTATTATTATTATTATTATTATTATTATTATTATTATTATTATTATTATCCACACTTTCCATTTTATTCGTAGACTGTGTTGCATTGAATAGATGCTTCAGTGCAGAAAATGAGCAAATTTCCTGTCGCCTATACGAAATACAGTTAATATTTGATTTATATATATATATATATATATATATATATATATATATATATATATATATATATATATATATATATTCTCTAAAGACCAGTTGCGTAATGAGAAACAAATGTTCGTTGTTTTGTTTGAAGAAACCAGTTGTATAATACTGAAGTGGAAGAGTTTAGCAGATTTATAATTTTCACATTTTTACATTTCAAAATGCATCTTTGTAATGACAAGGTTTTGCCTCGCTCCATAACGACAAGTTTCTTATAATATTTGTAAAGGCAAGTTTTTTCTCGTATGGCAACAAGGTTTTAGCACTGCCGAACAAGTTTTAACCTCGTTTTGTAATGGAAAAGAGTTTTATATAAATCCTTGAAACAATAACAAGTATTTCTCAATTTTTTGTAACTTTACAGTGGGAAGATTTTTTATTCCTTAGCCACAAGAAGTTGTATTTAAAACAACAAGATTTTTATAACTTTATAATAGCAGAATTTTGCATTGCTTAGGAACACAGAGTTGTATTTTTAAAACGAGAATACTTTTATAACTTTACATTGGCAAGATTTTGCATTGCTCAGCAATAAGTTGTACCTTTTAAAACTACAAGATTTTTATAAATAGGAGGATCTTGCATTGCTAGCAACAAGACGTTGTACGTTTAAAACGACAAGATTTTAAGATTTTTTAGAACTTGATAATGGCAAGATTTTGTACTGTAGCAACAAGAAGTTGTATTTTTAAAACAAAATATTTTTATAACTTTATAATAGGAGGATTTTGCACTGTTTGGCAACAAGACTTTGTATCTTTAAAACGACAGGGATTTTAAGATTTTGTATAACTTTATAATGGCAGGATGTGGCATTGCTTAGCTGAAGTTGTATCTTTAAAACAAGATTTTTTTATAATTTTATAATAGGAGATTCTGCATTGCTTAACAAGAAAAGTTGTATGTTTAAAACTGACAAGGTTGTAAGATTTAAAAAAAAAAATTATAATGGCAAGATTTTGCATTGCCTATTAACTAATGCTTTTGCAAACCCTAATGAAGATAAGATAAAACATAAAGTTTCTTTTAATGAGGTGGTTTTTTCAAAGATTCATAATGACTAAATTCTGCATTAATCAGTAACAAGTAGCCTATTTGTGTACCTTGATGATAACAACTTGATTGCCTAAACACGTAACTCTACATACAGTTTGTTAAGATATTATAAATTAATATATAACACAACGGAAAGGGTTTATCAACACGGAAATGTTTATAATTTAATGTGGAATTTTATGTTGGTGTCATGGTTTTTACTTGGCAATTTTCTTAAAGGCTTTAAATGACAGAATTCCTACGTGCTTTTTCTAATGGGACGTATTTTTGTATTGTTTTATAATGACAGAGATTTTACTTAACTTTGCAGTATCAAGGTTATCACGTAGCTTTAAAATGGTAACGGTTTTGTGTTGATTTGTAATGGCAAACGTTCTGCATTGCTTTGTGTTTGCAAAAATTTCGCTTTCCGGCATAATGATGTTGTATGGTTCCATAATGAAAAAATATTTTGCACGTCTAAACGCATACCGTGTGCTATAAAATATGATTAGAAACATTTTGTATAATTCTGTATTACCGAACTATTACAATATTTTATTTTCAGGTATTTTCACTTATAAAATTATGAATGTTTCAATTTTCACTTGCTTTTTAAATTATAAATGTTTCAATTTTCATTTTACTTCTAAAATTGTTTTCAGTTTTCAATTTTTTAAAATGTTTCAATTTTTCACTTACTTTTAAAATTATGAATTTTAAATTTTCACTTACTTTTAAAATTATAAATGTTTCAATTCACTTACTTTTAAAATTATAAATGTTTCGTGGAACCGTGAAAAGACAAACCCATTTCATAATAATGCTATGGCAAGTAAACAGCATTCCTAATAGTAAAATAATTCTTTATAATTCTTTAGAAATAACGCTTTTACATTTTTAGTATATTTACGATGAATGAAATTTTGCAGCGATTCACAATGAACGCTCCTGTATCGATAAACCCTTTTCAATGCCTTATATTAAGAAACCCATGTCATAATATTATAACAAACTGTATAACTTTACATACAGATTGTTATAATATAAATTCCATAGAGACAAAAGCTTCATACAGTATTACTACGACAGACTCTATAAATAATTAGTTGGACATTTTTTCCACGTTATTTTGTTGACACGTTCCCTGCTAGTTATTCAGGCTGACGATCTTCGCTATTATAATGCCGGTTTCTTATAATCTAGCTGAAGGGCAAGCTGTGTCTTGAACATATGACTTTTGTACAGACTGTGTGTGGTCACACTTCGTAGGCCCCTTACCTGCTTATTCAGGCCTTTATTAGGTTTATGTAAGCAAAATAATAATTCTTTTCTTGGGCTTATGGCAAAAATAATGATTCTTTTCTTGAGCTTATGTAAAAATAATGATTCTTTTCTTAGGCTTATGTAAGCAAAAATAATGATTTCTTTTAAGCAAAAATAAGTATTCTTTCTTAGGCTTATGTAAGCAAAAATCATGATTCTTTTCTTAGGCTTGTGTGAGCAAAATAATGATTATTTTCAGGTCAAAAATAATGATTCTTTTCTTAGGCTTATAATGCAAAAATCATGATTCTTTTCTTGGCTTATGTGAGCAAAATAATGATTATTTTCTCAGGCTTATGTAAAACAAAATAATGATTCTTTTCTGAGGCGTATGTAAGCAAAAATAATGATTCTTTTCTTAGCCTTATGTAAAAAAATAATGCCTCTTTTCTGAGTGAACAAAATATGTAAACAAAAATAATGATTCTTTTCTGAGGCTTATGTAAGCAAAAATAATGATTCTTTTCTGAGGACTTATGTAAAGCAAAATAATGATTCTTTTCTTAGCCTTATGTAAGCAAAATAATGATTCTTTCTTAGTCTTATGTAAGCAAAGTGTTATTTATAGTCAGCAAAGGAATTGTTCTTTTCTTCCTCAAGGTAACAGCCTTCTGGGCATGCAACAAAATTTTGATACCCCATTCTCTTATCTATCTATTTTTGTGTTCTTCTTCATCACCCCTATCTCATATTTATCTAGATTTTAGTCCTGCATTATCGCCCTGGTCACATATTTATGTTTTTTTTTTTTTAGTCCATTATCGTCTCAGTCTCATATTTATCTGTTTAGACCTTCTTTATTACCTCATTCTCATACTCTCTCCTTTCTTTATTCCCTTTTCCTTCTCTTACCTCTTCCTCATGAATACCTTATTTTTGGAGCTTGAATTTCAAGTCAATGGCCTGTGATGGACTTGTTCCATATGAATAGGGTTCATCTTCTGAATAATAATAATAATAATAATAATAATAATAATAATAATAATAATAATAATAATAACCAAA
>NC_089789.1:30378605-30443605 GCF_040412425.1 Macrobrachium rosenbergii
CTCCCAAAATACATGATACATAAAGTGTACATACATTATACATACAGGTGTACAAGTACGGTATACATACAGGGAATTCTAAGGCCCAGAAGGAAATATGCCAGAGATCTTATCAATGATCGACACCATCTGCCCACTCAAACAGCTGAACAAACAAAAGGAAGTGCTTTTGGACCAAAACTGGCTCGCTGTCAGCATGTCAACTTCAACTCTCTCTGTTCCTCATTCCATTACTCAAGATCATGGAAAAGAATAAGCACAGACAAAGATAATGATTTCAGAATAGGCACACAGAACAAATATGTAACAGGCAATTTGCCGATAGCTGTCAAACTCATTAGAGATAAGACAAGAGGGCTCTGCCTTTCTCCAAGCACGACTTCGTCCAAACACTTTTATCAACACAGGATGTACTAAGCGATAAGAATCAAAAATAATCTCTCTCTCTCTCTCTCTCTACAACACAGCATATTACGAATTCGAGTTCACTCAGTTCTCATTTTAAACAAATGTAAAAAACATATTTCAGATTACATGATACACAATGATACAAAATTTTAAAATCATATCTCACAACAAATGATGAATCTGCAAAAAACATCAAAATTTTCACAGAGATGCATATTACATTTGTAGAATGGTTCAATATATTATAACACCTTATAATTATATATATATATATATATATATATATATATATATATATATATATATATATATATTATATATATATATATATATATATATATATATATATATATATATTTATATATATTTATATATATATATATATGTATATATATAATATATACATTTATGTATGTATACATACATAAATACATACATGTATGTGTATATATAGGTATGTAGGCTAAATGTATGTGGGAAATATAACTGGACGCTGATAGCAGGTGCAAGAATTGTATATTTATACATGCATCTCTTGTACATGTGTGTTGTTCAGCATTGCCTTTGCTTGTGCTTTTAGTTATTTTGCCTAAATATAATTGGTGAAAATCTATAAGCCACAGGCGATGCGTGTATTAGCGATGGTTGTTCACACTTAAAAAAGTAATTTTCAACTACAACCTGGTTCAAAGTCCGGGTGTACTTACACGCACTGGTGGTGGCCTGTGGGATTTTGTTTCTTATTAATTTTATTGTTTTAAGTTTTCTCTGTTAAGATTTTCCACCTTACCTCTTGAATTTATTCACTGGTCTATTTATATATATATATATATAATATATATATATATATATATATATATATATATATATATATATATATATATATATATATATACATATATTATATATATAATTATAATATATATATATATATATACATATATATATATATATATATATATATATATATATATATATATATATATTTATGTACACTCACCAACGTCCTAAAGTATATATATATATATATATATATATATATATATATATATATATATATATATATATATATATATATATATATATATTATATGTACACTCACCTACGCCTCAAAGTTTACCCATTTGTACGTACAACTTATGGTATTTTCACATTGGTTTGGAGTTATATCGCATGCGGCACACCTGTGCAAGTCGGGTGGTAATGAGGTTAGTCGTGGGCGAATAGCCTGTTTGACTATTCCATCTATTCATTTACCTTTTTTATTTGCTTAATCCATTTTTAGTTTTCTGAAAAGAAAACTATTGTGCCGGCTTTGTCTGTCCGTCTGTACTTTTTTCTGTCCGCACTTTTTCTATCCGCCCTCAGACCTTAAAGACTGCGGAGGCTAGAGGGCTGCAAGTTAGTATGTTGACCATCCACCCCCCAATCATCAAACATACCAAATTGCAGCCCTCTTGCCTCGGCAGTTGTTATTTTATTTAAGGTTAAAGTTAGCCATGATCGTCCGTGCTTCTGGCAACGCAACAACACAGGCCACCACGACCGGCTGAGAGTTTCATGGGCCATGGCTCATACAGCATTATACCAAGACCACCGAAAGGCAGATCCATTTTCGGTTGCCTTGATCATAAGCTGTACAGAAAACTCGATTGCGCCGAAGAAACTTCGGCGCATTTTTTACTTGCTGATATACGTCTTTATTGTTGTTTCGTCTAGTAAATAGCGGTGAAGCATGTGTGATAGATTGAATGGTTAGTGATAAATTTTATTAATACTTTTGGTAATAAATTTCATCAATGCTTCTCGTTTTCCTTTTGTCAGCTTAAATCATTTGTTACAAAGTAAGTAACTATTTAACAGTCGATATGCGTCGTTATGCAACGCCAGTTTATAGAAAGCAACAATCATTCGTTTTGACAGCAACCACTCTGCACTCAACCTTTTGTCTTCATTGGGTATTTCTCCATGGCTAATTTATTTATTTATTCATTTAAGTACATACTCGTTTCTTCGTCCAGTTTTGCAATTTGATTACCTTTTCGTTTTTTTTCGCGTCCACACGTAACTCTTACTTCATATACTTAATTGCTTTCTTACTCGCTAATCATTCATCAGTTTCGAGTACTATTTTTTTTTTCTTTATGCTAATCCATTTCAAGTTCAGGAACATACCTTCATCCTTACCTGTTTGTTCATTTGTTTGTTCAGTAATGTTCAATGAATTTGTAGATACATTACTCATAAAGTATTCCTGGAGAAGCATCTAGGTCTGTGTATGTATGTATCTATCATATATACAGTATATATATACATATATGTATATATGTTTTGTGTATGTGTGTATGTATGTATATATATATATATATATATATATATGCATACTTTAATGTGTGCAAGTAGTTTTGATCATCCTGGACAAATGTTGTAATGCACTTTTTAATGAAAAAATGCATTCCCTTTAAAAGAAAAAGCAGAGAGAACTGCGAATGAGCAGATGGAACTCGGAGGAAATGCTGCAGTCTGGTATCATTAGAGTACCCCCATGTATTCTTTGAGAGCTGTTTCAAAATGGAGACTAGAAGGCAAGCTGATCTGAATACTGAAAGAGTGCCCCGGGCGAATGTAAATTTGAATGTTAATGTATTTTAACTGAAGTTACCCCGGTTTGTATAAGTCCAAAGGAATGGTTGAGATGAGTAATTGATGCGTTATGTAAGGGTGAAGATGTTAGATGTCATTTTGCGAATAATAGGGTCTTAAGCATAACTTAAAGTATCAAGGACCATTTTCGGAATGTTTTTATGATGTGTAAGGACGGAAAAAGAAGGTATACACAAATAACTTCTTGTGAAACAGCCGTGTTAGAGTATGAGGAAAAGGAAAAAAGACTGTCAAAGAACTGAATCATATGCGATGTCGAGGTTAGGGATGATTGCTGTGCAAGGTAATTTGTGGAAAGTAATTAGAGATTTCTTGATTAAGGTAAAACGCTTGTTGAAAAAATTAGACATGAGGGCGGCTGATTGGCTGGAAGTGTGGGTTTGAAAAATAAAGTTTTTCCTGTCTTATGACTGTTCAGTATTTTTATTGATCAACTGACGAAGGAGGTAAGGAAAACGACAGAATACACACACATTATATATATATATATATATATATATATATATATATATATATATATATATGTGTGTGTGTGCTATATGTGTATATATATATATAGATTTGTGAAATGCTATATGCATATATATATACATATATATATATAATACATATATATACTTATATATATATATGTGTGTGTGTGTGTGTGTGTGTGTGTGTTGTGTATACGTTCTTGAAAGTGTCGGTCATTCCTTCCTTCCAGTGAACCTTGAAATCCAAGAGAACGTTTGCATTTTATTTGCAAGACTCACACTTGTGTTTCTTGGAGAAGAAGGTCGAACCTAATGTTCTGTAGTTATCGGCTATTAGCATGATCTGCATGTCATTTCTTAAGTGAGCTTTTTTTCCTTCGAAATTATGAAATTCTTCTTGTTGGATATTTGTTGACAAGGTACCAACCAACCGTTGGGTTTCCGCCTCACTTTCGATGGCTCTTATCTGACCTCGTTTCTTGTCCTTCGCTTGGGCCACCTCTAATCTGCAATAAACGCAATCTTGCTTTTTCCATGGGAATACAAAATGACTGATCTTGTTGGACAGGAGGTCATCCTCCACCAGGTAAATGATATGTTCTAAAGTATTTCTGCAGTTCTAAATCTGTCACATAGGTGCATTTTTCAAGGCCGTTCTGTTAGACATGTGTTTCTAAGTTTAAAGTCAACTGGGATGCGTAGCCAAATGACTTTTTCTGTCTCAACCCAAAAGAAAATAACGAAAGAAATAGGAATAAAAAAAAGTGAGACACAATCACGAAAGAATTCATATATATAACGTATTTGACTACGAGGAAAGTGAAGCATCGGAGTGCAAGATCTCTCCCCTTTTACTCTAATGCGAAAGATCTTGCCCTCCGTTTTTTACTTTCCTCTTAGTCAAATACTCTACTTATATATATATATATATATATATATATATATATATATATATATATATATATATATATATATATATATATATAAACATCCACATAGATTTCTGTCATTCAGTTGTATTTTCTTGAAGCGGAAAAACTCAAGAAGCTAAGCCGCACTTACCAGTTAGATGTTTTGATGCACGTTCAGGAACACATGGAGTGAATTGTTGCGTTACATTGTGACAAGTTGAGGCCGTTAACGACCAAACAGAAAATGAGATCTTTGATACTTCAAAAAAATAGCTATTTAATCTCACTTCTCACCTTTTTAAAATCCTAAAGCAGAGTCACGTTTCTTCATATATATTAAGCCATACCAGTCACAGAACCACGAAAGAAAAGACACAGAATCAGTTGACACTAAAATGAAATGGTCAAGAATCATTAAATGATTGCTCAAGCTTAACTATCATAATATTTTCACCCAGATTCGGAACCCTTGGTTATCAAACGCTGAATGACCAAGAGGGCTCCAGTGCTTGGCTTCACAGGCCAAGTTTGAAAACTAACCAACAACTGGTTTCGAGTTGATGCAGCTTGCCCGCCTGATAGAGGTAAAAATTCATTGTCGAACCTTCAGTCTGCCAGTTTCTGGTTGAACATATATATAGTTATTTTCCTAGACTGAATAGCTCAGAGAACGCAAAGATGAGAAACGGACGCAAAGCGAGCGGAGTACTGAAGTGATGAAAAAACGAAGGCAACTTGTTGTGCGTGAATTCGCAAGATATAATTTTTCCTGATTCATGTCTATAAATACATTTTGTCAGTTCCAGGTCGAAAGGAAACTCACAACGTTAAGTCTTGTGATGAGTTGGTTTGTTTTACAACTCGATTTTCTGTTGGCCATAGAAATATCTGTATACACATTATATGGTGCTACTATAGTATGATATCTACTGAGCTATTCTCGACCTACCAAAAATCAGGATGCTGTCCACTAAATAACCTAGTTAAGGCCTATGGCAATTACCTCCTTAAACTATATACTAAACTATTTGATGCCCTCAGGGGCTAGTACTGATTACGGCGAAACAGTGACTCACCTACATTGTTTCGCCGTGTTTAGTACTAGCCCCTGAGGGGTCAAATGTAGAAAATGGTACGGTAGATATCATACTATAGTAGTACCCATTATATCTTTGCGATTGATTTTTTTTTTTTAATAGGGACTGTTAAAGCTTTGGAATTCGTTCTTGTTGTTCTTATCTCTTTGGCATTAATTGTACTGAGTATGCAGTAAAATATATTACTTCAGCAGAAAGCCAAATTTTTGTCTTATTTGTTAATCTGTTTCTGGAAAATAAAAAAAAAACACATTCCGTTCGGAAATGAGACGAAAATGGGCGAAATATTTGTAGAAAGAATTGAGACGAAAGTAAAGGGTTTAAATACTATGTACTCGAAACCTGTTTTACACGTGTAGTGCGCGCTCAGGTATAATCATGAAGTTTAAGCCGGGATTACACGGTTATTCAGAAATTAGATTTATGCAAGTTAATTCAACTTGAGAGTCTCCTACTTCACTGGAGATTAGAAGCACATGTTGATCTCCAGGTTCCACTAACTGCTTTTGAATACTTGAATAGCTGATTTTGAGAAATTTTAAGCACCCCACTTTCTTTTTTGAGACCATCATTATTGTGAGGCAAATGTTGTGCATTTACCACCAGGCGAAATACAAACTAGGAGACTATAACGATCCGTTAATAAAATGTAAAGAGAAAATATGAAAATATGTTTTTTGTTTCAGACATCTCACATTTCTCAGAATTATACATATAAAAAAGGAAGGAAAGTTAGAGGGAAGGTAAGACTGAGCCGTGATTCCAGAGGATGTGATATAGAAGTAAGAGGAAACTTGGAAGTGACAGAGGAAGTGAATTCCAAATATTGAAAGTCTGGTGAAAAAAAACTTTAGTCTCAGGCAAAAAATATAATATATAATGATTCCCCTAAATATTCATTCAAAACGCACACACCCCTGTGGCCCCCAGCCCTCATTGTAAACCATTTCCACTCGTGTCAAACCCCAAGGAAACATTACCATAGCAGGATACCTGACGTAAACTTCAAATGAAATATGAATACCATGAGAAATGTCTACACAACTATGTATGCTCTAGTGTGAAAGTTTTATTACTGGCACACGTATTTTTGCGTTGACACGATTTATTCACGTAAATATTTGTTGCCCCTATATTATTATGTCCAGTCGCGTCAGTTTTCTTTTCTTGTACCTTTGCTATGACTTCTAAATTCTAATCATATTCTGCATATCCGTACGAACACACCAGCCACGATCTAGATGTTTCACAACGAAGTAAAACTAGACACTGTTGATAAAAGATAAGAAAGGTTTCGGAACTTTATCTTTGACAGTAAAGCTTTGTATTTTTTTCGCAGAGGACCTTCAATGTTGTTTTTCTAGGTAGACTTACTTCGCCTTTCTTTTAATTTTATGGTTAAAGTATTCAGTGATTGCTATTATTTTGTCCTGTAATATATGTGGAAGTTAAACTAATGGAAGATCTAACTATAAACGATTAATTCGTCTAAGAAATGCTCTTATGGGGACAGCAACTTTCATACTTTATCTAAAGGCGGAGAATGGGCTCATTTGTACTTTTGTACTCAAGAAACATAAAGGCTTGATTTGAACCGTTTTCATGTTTGGAAGCATAACATTTTTTTTTACATAATACGTTTAGTATTTTTTTTCTGTCATGAGTATGAGTAGATCTTTTGCACTTTTACATGATAGTTATAATTAATACAATGTCAAAACTCAGCTTTTTCATATTTTTTACTTTAGGAATATAAGGAGCTGCCTTGTAAACATTTCACCTAGAATTATAAATAGTGGTTTGTTGCACATCTTACAGATATAAACGATTGTAAAGGTCAGGTTCTTTGCAGCGTCCCTTCGGCCCCTAGCTGCAACCCCTTTCATTCCTTTTACCGTACCTCCGTTCATATCTTTCTTCCATCTTACGTTCCACCTTCTCCCAACAGTTGATTCATACTGCAACTGCGGGGTTTTCCTCCTGGTACAACTTTCAAACTTTTTTGCTGTCAGTTTCCGTTTCAGCGCTGAATGACCCCATGGGTCCCAGCGCTCGGCCTTTGGCCTAAATTCTATTCTATTCTACAGGATGCCCAGAGTACAGTGATTTGTTGTCGAGATTTGACTAGGTTTTGGTACCTCATGAGGATGGAAGAGTGGTGATCCCAAACCACATGGAACAGTGGCACTGATAATGAGCAAGCGCTTGGTTAAGGGCCCTCAGTATTGGCTGCCGACCTTGCCGCCGAAATTAAAGCGTGTCAGTGGACCGCAAGATGCACACCAGTAGTACTTTGAACATTGCTCTGGGATGAGGCATGTTTTTGCTCCTTTGTATTTGCTGGATAATTCAGCATTGCTTTATTTAATGACATTTATAATTACTTAAGAATATTAACCCAATAACTGCTTTCATTGAGAACCGAGCTCGATTTGGTCAGTTTTGCCTGACTCAGTTGCCTGGCCAAGAAGGAGAAAAAAGAATCCTGTTTTTTTCCTTAGCCAAAATTCCCCACCATTCCTATCCCCCCCCTACAACTTTTCCCCTTGGGAATAAGCCCTTCTGAATATCTGTTACCCAGGTGCATCCACCGGAAACGTATTACCCCTAATTAGCCTAATTGCAAACAAACACAGAGCGGTTACCCAGCAAATGTCTCTCGCTTCGGTACATTTCGACATGTTTCTATGATCCTCGAGGTAAAGGCCGTAAAACCTTAGTTTAGAATTTTTGAATGAGAGGACATTGAATAATGAAAGTGAGGAATTAGATTTAGTATTTCATTGATATACATTTCGCGATATTATAGACATAAATTCTGTTGGCAATTTGGAAATGAATGCAGATGACGTGCGAGCTTGTAGTTTAAGATCTAGCTTGATACGGTTTCAAAGTAAATTTTTCTTACTTTCAAATATATATATATATATATATATATATATATATATATATATATATATATATATATATATATATATATATATATATATGTGTTTGTCTATGTGCCTTGTGTACTTGAAAATAAATTTGAATATATTTTTGAGAATTTATGCAACAGAAACTCGTTGCTTTAAGCACTGGGAATTTAATGTTGACTTAGATCTTGCAGTAGTTTATGCAGAAATGTTTTTACAGTGAATATCGATAAATTTTTAACAATATTTAACACTACATACACGTCAAGAACAACATATCATTTGCTAATCTAAACGGTATCTCCTCGCCATGTCATGTCATATCAAGTGGTTAGATACTCGACTTTTTTTTTTATTCCATGAGTACAACCAAAACAAGGCAGCTTCTGAAAATGTGAAGATTCAGATCTCTCAAAATCTTGTTACTTCTTTCTAGTCAGTAGGCCCACCCTTGGTCAAATTTTCGTCAAAATCGACACGTAACATTTTGCGACAGACAAACTGGGCTTTATAACCACCTCGTCGAATGAACAGTAGAGATGTTTTTTATTTTTCGCCTCACTTTTCTTGTAAAGTAAAACTGCCGAGACATATTTGTTGTTAGAATGGGGTCGGCGGTTAATTTACAATTATCAATTCGACTTTATAGCAAAGTGTTGACGAGCATTAGAGGCCTGATGTGGACTTCTGGGTCAGGTCCACCCAACAGAGATGAAACGATAAAATATCCGTGTGACGTGAATCTTATCAATAATTCCAAGTCAAACTGACGTCACACATTAACGAAGCTATCAGCTCATTTGCAGTTTCCGTTGTCAAGGTTTCTCCGGTCTTCGAGTTTTACCTGTTTTGACTGTCATTACAGTCATTATCCTAATCTGGACAAGGACTCTGCCAGGCGAAGGCAAAAGTCACAGAGCTAATGTAACTTAAGTAAACACGAACTTTACGAGAGCTTTTTTTTTTTTTTTCGTGGGAGATCTGGTCATTATGACTTCAAGAATAGGAATTCTCGAAAATTCACAGAGTTAATTTGTCGTACGTAAGCACGAACTTTACGGGATTTTTTTTTTTTTTTATTCCTGGGAGATTTAGCCATCATGACTTCAAGAATAGGAATTCTCGAAAAGTCACAGAGCTAATTTAACTTGAGTAAACACGAACTTGACGAGAGTATTTTTTTTTTGAGTCCTTTTTTACTTTTTGTTTTTGGATTCATGGGAGATTTAGTCATCATGACTTCAAGAATAGGAATGCTCGAAAAATCTTAATAGCTGAAAGAAATATTATAGCTATTGCTTTTATTTTCCCAGACATACGCATACAGTTTAATCCCAGGTGATAAGCAGTGGGACATTGGAAAATTTTTATGTCTCGCAAATGCCCATTTTTATTTAATAAGCTCTGAAAAAAAACACCCGTGATATTCAGATATTTATATATTGAAATAACTAATCGGCATCTCGTTGGTGTGTGTTTTTGCATAATGATTTTTTCTTATTACTTTTATTTATTTATGCACATAATTAGACTTCGAAACAAAGATTATTCGTTGTTAAAATTGCCTCCTTATGTTGAATGTCTCACGTTATTTAAGGTTCTTTATCCGAACGTACAAACAGAAGGACATTTGAACACCACAAATATATATACATTATATATATATATATATATATATATATATATATATATATATATATATAGAGAGAGAGAGAGAGAGAGAGAGAGAGAGAGAGAGAGAGAGAGAGAGAGAGAGAGAGAGAGCTACTTGGATATGAACTCCATAAAAGGGGAAGCTAAGGATTTAAGATTAATAGACAAAGCACGGAATTTCACATACGCATTTTGCGTCGCGGCAATGTTAGAAACGATGATATATATATATATATATATATATATATATATATATATATATATATATATATATATATATATATATATATTTTATATACAAATAGATAGACATATATATGTATATGTATATATATATATATATATATATATATATATATATATATATATATTTATATACAAATAGATAGATGAATATATGTATATATATATATATATATATATATATATATATATGTATATATACATACATACACACACACACACACACACACACACATATATATATATATATATATATATATATATATATATATATATATATATATATATATATATATATATATATATATATATAATTTATGTCTTCTGATGTTTTACTGTTGGAAAATTAAAAACAAAGCAACAGTGTCCCCACGCAGCTCTTGCTCACAAGTGTTCTTATGTGGCACGCAAGTTGACTTACAATTCTGCCTAACTGATATATATTAGTTGCTCACAAAAATAAACTAAAAATCTATTCATATTTCATTCAACTGGGTTTTAGTATCTAGGGACGTTTCTGAGCTGAAAACGTAGTTGCTAAATTAAATATCCGGAGCGGTTAGCTATTACATTACAACTATAATTAACATCGATTTTCAGTAATGAGTAACTAGAAGAACTCGTTTTGTTGGTAGGCCAGAGTTCAGTGGGCCTCACCAGGGACCCTGCTCTCTTCCAAACCTATCCCAATTACGGGGCTTTTTCGGGCAGAGGCCCGTGCGGTCATCAGTATCATCAGTATGCCTTAATCTTGACCAACCAATCGCGAACGAAACTAAGAAATAAGAAAGACACGTCGTCAGGAAAAGGTAGAAGGGTTGAATGTTTTCGTGTAGTGATTCAAAGAGCCGGTATCTCACGAGCAAGTTTATTTTGTCATCTTCTTTTTATTATCCACCTGGCCATCAAACTTCCCTCTAATTAGCCAGCATGTTTTCCCGTAAGATATGTAAACGTATTCAGTATTTCGAGATTTTTTTTTATATGTTTTGCTGGAAGTTTCGAATCCTACTGCATTTGGGGCAGTGCTGAAGGTGATTGTGATATTTGGGCAAAATTTAATGTGGGTATAGTTTGATGCCAAGAAGTAAACTTGTTAATTAAACGACGGTTTAACCATTTAGGATCCGGTTCCAGCATAATAAGAGTAAGATGAGTATTCATACGAAAATGTTAAAGTAAGTTTTATGGTTGCTCTTTTTCTGAGGCTAGACAAACAAATTGAACTTAATTATGAGAACTTAAAAGTCTTTATTATTATTATTATTATTATTATTATTATTATTATTATTATTATTATTATTATTATTATTATTATTATTATTATTAAAATTTAACATTTATTCAAATGGCACCAACCTTAAAAGTCATTAATTTACCAAGAAACGTACCTACAGGATTGAATACTCATGTTTGGAAACTAAAAATAAGAGCCCAATGAAAAGTATTTCAGTAATATTCATTTAAGTAACAACCGCCAATTAATCTTTTAGAGAGCCCTCAACCTGGTTTCTGCATTTAAATGTAAACTTGATTATCTCCTTCAAGATGTACCGAATAAGTTCGTTCAAATTGCTCAGATCCCAGCACTATCTCTTTTTCTTTACTATTATCAAGCAGTTATTACAGTAAAAACTAATGACAAATCAGTTTAGAACATGATTATATTTGTATTTTATGAAATAATAAACGGTAGAGGTCAATTTTTACCGTATGGTCCGACTGGGTTACTATGAATGTCACTTATATGATCAGAAATAGAAAGACCTTTCCCCCGTTTACGGTTTGCTAATATTCATAAGCCGTGGCTACGGACCCGTACCCGAGGATTTCGAAGGGTACCTTTGGTCCCTGGTGTTGCAGGGGGCCCTCTGGTGCTTCCAAGAAAAACCCAAAGTCCATGTTTTATAAAGCGTACCTCTTTGCGGGTTTAATTTTGGTTAGCTCGAATTCCAGCGCCTCTGAATTTCAGATTTTCGCAAAATCAATCCTCTCAGGCCTGTTCAGTTAATTTCTGTGTGAATCGACGCTGGCAGTACTTCCTGAAACATGAGCTATTCTTGTACAGCTTCAGAAAATTGGCATCGTTAGTACTCTTCCATTTCGACTTTATTTGAAATTTGAAGAGGTAAAAAACACTGACATATTAACAGGGCGCATGTGCCGTACGTATCAACCGACTTAGCAGCACATCGTGTTAGTAGCCACTTTGATATTTATAACAAAACGTTTATATATTAAAAACGCTACGTCTCTTGTACATGAAATGCTTACCAAGACCATTAAATGAAAAAACAAATGACTGCTGGACCCTAAAAATATCGGTATATATTTTAACCTGTTGTCTTCCATTTTTCCGACATGACCAAACCAACTGCAAATAATGATCCGTTCTTTTGCCTAATCTAATTGTTTTACCACTTCGGCGTATCTCTGTACATTTCCCGTCCTTTCGGTTCTTAAACCACATCTACTACGCAAACAGTTCAGCTTAACAGCCCCAAACTTTCTTTAAATTGTAATCATCATGCACACTTCACTTCAGTAAGGATAATGTGTGTTATGTTATTATTATTATTATGTGTATATTATGTGTTGTGTTATGTGTATTATGTCACAGGAATCAAAATCTGATATTTTCAATTCAGTGAATCCCTTAGGCTTTGCATTTTGATGCCTATATAATTCTGTAAACATTAACATTATTTAGTTTATCAATTATGTATAGTTCAGTAGTAAAGAAGAAATGGGTTAACAAAAAACTGGTGGGAAATTAGTAATCCCTCTCAGCTTCCTTGTCAAGTGAATTTGTTTCTGTCAGTATCTTTACAGTAGTGTTAATCTTTGTCTATTTGTCCATGGGTCTCTCTGTGTTAACCTTTGTTGCGTTGCCGACATTTTTCGATTATTTTGTTCTTTCTTCATCCCAGAAGGGCGCAGTTATTGCAAAAGTTACGGAGGTTAGAGAAGAAGTCGTTTCAGACATCGTTTCCTGGAAAGACCTTACAGACCCTTACTTATTTTGACAAATGTGAAGTGGGAAGATGTGACATTAAGTGAAAATGACAGGTTATGAAGTTTCTTATCCCTCCGCCCCCAACAATCCACTGCAATCCCACCCCCACCTCCCCCCAACCCACACACACACAAAATCAGATTGCTCCTGTATCGTCTTATATTTACGATCGTGGAAATATTTTTTTAAGAGAGGCTTGTGTTTTTATGAATAGGATGATTTTTAAGACATTTTCTTCCCATTTATCTAGATGACTTGTCTTCAAGATTTTTTCATGATTTTAAAGTGTGTGTGTGTGTGTGTGTGTGTGTCGGTGTGTGTACTGTGCTTTCAGAAGAACAAAGAAATTTCTTAGTAATGAAAAAATTAGCCACTCTTGTTATATTCCTTTAAACAAAAGCCAATTATTTTTTCTCATATTAAGCTTTAAAGCAGAGTAGGGTATTACCTTTCCACCTCGCGTAGGAATTAATGCTGTGTCGGCGAAATACCCTGTAATTAAGGTATTCCTTACTAAAATATAAGTGCCAACAAATTACGATCATGGGAGAATATGGCAATAAGTCTCATGGGTGAACAGCCAACCCTTTCATTACGCACCAGTCAATAGAGTGAGTGGTCTCAGCAAAAAGAAATATGTGCTCTAAACCCCTTGAAAAAAGAAGCAGAACGCCCGTGTGAATATTTGGTAGGCGATGGATAGCTGTCGATTGAATACAGTGGCGGGAACAAAAGAAAACAAAGGCTTTGGCTGCATGCATCCTGAATTGGGACAGCATGACGCCTGAGAGGCGCATGCACAAGCAAACATACACACACACACACACACACACACACACCTGGGGAAAGCACTGGGTGCGGGAGGGGGTTAGAGACGCAAAGGCGATACCACACGAACGCATTTTTTTTTTTTTTTTTTTTTTTGTCACTTTATTTTTTGTATATTATCGCAAGACTTTGGACCTTATAGCCAATATTGGTGGGAAGATAAGCACAGCGCTCATGTTCGTTAAAGGATATTGCCACGTAAGAACGAAAATAGGCGATTCAATTATACCGTCAGTTTGGTGAAACGGTTTGAAGGAAGGGTGGTGGAAGATGACAAAAAACGATGCGTAAATTTGCTTATATAATAAAATTGCCTCCATATATATATATATATATATATATATATATATATATATATATATATATATATATATATATACAGTATATATACACACAATATATATAAACATATATGTGTATTTATGTATGTATGTAAGTATATATATTATATTTGGTATTATATCAGTACCGACCTTCACACACTTGTTTCTGACTTATTAGTTTCTTCCAGTAGTTTTCAATTTTACGGTTTTTGGTTGTGTTGAGGCTTGTTTTTCAAGTTAATAATTTTTTATGCTCATTCAGTGTAAATGTCCTCCACCTCTGAATAATAAATAATAATAATAATAATAATAATAATAATAATAATAATAATAATAATTACCTTTGGTCAAACATACTGTAAGTATGTAGATGCAGAATTTAAAGAATTTTTTGTTTTTGGGAAATTCTGTGTTATGGTATAGGGTAAATTGGTTAACTTTCCCTCTTCATCCTTATTAATGTATAGACCTCTTGAAAAATTGGAAAACTTCCTTAATGAAGTTGATAATAAAAGGACGAAAGTTTATTTTTACATTTTCCCCTCCATACAGAAACCCATTTTGCTTCGTTTTCCTTCCGTTTAAAATGAATAAGGGTAAAACCAACTCAATATATTTATATGTATTTATAGCGAAGAAGGTTACATAGTTTAAAGACCAATGAGAAATCGATCGTACTTTCCTCTTATCTTTAGAAATAAGAATAAACAAAAAATACACCGACGTTTCTTAGGCGCAATCGAGTTTTCTGTACAGCCGCTACAGCGTATAATCAAGACCACCGAAATTAGACCTATCTTTCGGTGGTCTCGGTATAATGCTGTATGTATGAGCCGCGGCCCAAAAAATTTATCCACGGCCCGGTGGTGGCCCTATCCTATATCGTTGCCAGAAGCACGATTATGCGAACAACGTTAAATAAATAAAAACTTCGAGGCTACAGAGGGCTGAAATTGGTATGTTTGATGATTGGAGGTGGATGATCAACATAGCAATTTGCAGCCCTCTAGCGTCAGTAGTGTTTATGATCTGAGGGGGACAGATAAAGTGCGGATAGATAAAGTGAGGACTGACAGACAAAACCGGCAAAAATAGTTTTCTTTTACAGAAAACTAAAATGGTAACAAAAATGAACTTTCCATACACACAACACCATTTTACAGTGCCACGCACCATTGAATCAGTCAGTATGAATTATGTAGTTCCTCGTGCATATATTAAACCATGTGTTTGACAGTCCATTTGGATTCATTTGTACATCTATTATTTATCTACTTATTGATTATCCATTTATCTTATGACCTCTCCTTTCTTTGTTTCACATATGGCATTGTATTTTTCTGAAGCTTGCTTCTCAAGTTAATGACCTTATATCCTTTCACCATATGGAAGTTCTTGCTGTTTGAAAAATTATAGCTATAATTATCTGTTTGTGATAAATTAAGGTGGCCTTATGCCAGCGTTCGTTCTCACTCTTCTGAGCCCCCAGGGGAATATTTCCGGGATGATCAAAAAAGCAAATGTTCAGATATGATAAGATCAGCTAGATCTAACAGCCACAAAGAACTACACATTGACCTAGGGCCACAGAAAGAGAAGAGTTACGCAGATGATAATGTCAGGAAAACTCTACAGACAGATGAAAGACTGTGAATGTAGGGGTACAATTGAATATGGGACGAGACAAAGTCATAATAGTGATAATATATGAGCCCTGCACGGAGAAGAATGAGTCTATACGAGGAAGTGTTTACAGGAGTTTGAATCTTAGACTAGCTTGTTTTGCAGAACATGGTAAAGGATGGGTGTCTTGGGTGACTTGAATGCAAAGCTCAGAGATGGCGGTGTTAGTAGGTAAAAAGTTCCGGGAATTAATGAAAAGGGAGAAATTCTTGCGGAAATATGTTTGAAAAGGAGACTGGAAGTTGGAAATACTTCGTTTACAAAGAACATTCAGAAGTATACTTCGGAAAATTAATGTGCTGAGGAAAAGAATATGCTAGATTACGTATATATGCAAAGGAGATAGATTAAATTGAATGTAATTTTGAGTGGATAAAGACATATTTGATCAGTTTTGGTTGAAGCAGGAGTTGAAAGGGATACAAGTTCAAGTTTGAAAGGGAAAGGCGAAAATGTAGCTGTAAATGTAATTAAGACAAGTAAGTTTTAACAAAAGGCAGTATAAAGGACAATTAAGTCAAAAACAAATGAAGCATGAGATAAGGTTAAAAATACAGACTTATGGTATGTAAAATTCTGAGATGAAGTTCCAAAGTCAGCTTGGAGTACTTGTGGGTACAGAAGGGTAAGAAGATTAGATAAATATAAAAGTGGTGGAATGAGAAAATTAGACGTCTAATAAAAGAAAAATATTTTATGTGATGCTGTTTGCAGAAGAGCAGATCCCAATAAGGCAGTCAAGAAATTAATCTGCAAGGAAGTAAATGGAAATGGGAAAGGTTAATGAATTACTGTTCACAGAGATAAAAAGATGAAAATATAGAGATGAGAATACTTGTAGAAGTAACCGTTGCTATTGAGAGTAATTAAGACACTGAAAAATGGAAAAACCCTTGATAATGATAAGATCACAAGATGTTGTGATATGGTAGTCAAAGAGTGAATGATAAGTTGATCATGATTTATAATGTGATTTAGAGTGACCATGATTTTTAAGGTATGACTGGATGAGGGAAAGCTTTTGATCATCCCATCTTACAAGGTGATAGAGAAGACTATAAGAAGTGTAAAGGTATATCAGAGGAAGTTAAGGTAGGAAGTTCATTGGTTGTGCAAGATGACAATTATGTATATATATTATATTATCTATATATATATGTATATATATACATATATATATATATATATATATATATATATATATATATATATATATATATATATAGACCTCTTCAAAAATTGGAAAACTTCCTTAATGAAGATGATAATAAAAGGACGAAAGTTCATCTTGACATTTTCCCCCCCTCTTTCACAACGGCCATTCAGGCAATTCTCGACCGTGCTTAAGGACAAAGAGCTCGAACTTTAATGGGGGAGCACAAGTTGAAAAAGACATCCATCAAAATTCAAATTTTTAATGCTGGAAGTTTGATGACTTTCTTGTCCAAATTACATTGGTTCATTGTTTGAAAGGAAATGCGGTTCACCCGTACGGTTAATTCATCAATTTTCGGGACTCGTTATGAGACGTTGCCCCATCCACCCGCGTGCTAAATCTGGCTGCAAGTTTTTTTTTAATCTGTGCTTGAGATAAAAATAACGTAGTGTGTCTATAGGGTATGGTCTTCCTCAGAATTTTGCATAAGTAGATAAACACACTGGTCGTACGAATATGAACAAGCATGGTATTTACAGTACTCTTATAATCATACATTGATTTCGGTTCCTGTATGCTGTGCTATCCTACACTAATGCTTCGTCAGGGCAATACACTCAGTCCATTCGACTTGCAAAATCGAAAGCAAAAGGAAATGAAAAGTGCCATAAATTTTCCCCAGCGCAAGGCCTCTCTTTCATCTTAATCAATCATTGCTCCCTTCCCCAGGGAAATTCTGTTTTTACCTCCCTTCCCAAGATATTCCCTCCGGTCCAAGATATTCCCTTCCTTCTCAAAATATTCCCTCCATCCCCAGGGCATTGCTTTCTTTCCATATAACTTTGCATGACGTTAGGGAAATCATATTTCCTAGTCCGGTGAAGATTTTGTTTATATTGCTTTGTTTTCGTCATCGTCAAATATAAAATCACGTATGACATGCAGTTAGAGAGAGAGGATATATATATATATATATATATATATATATATATATATATATATATATATATATATAGATAGATAGATAGATAGATAGATAGATAGATAGATAGAGATATATATATGTATATATATATGTATATATATATATATATATATATATATATATATATATATATATATATATATATACATGTATATATATGTTTGTATGTATGCATATATATGTGTGTATATATACAATTATATATAATATATATATATGTGTGTGTGCGCTCATGTGTGTGTATGGATGTATAGGCTATATGTATATATAAGTACATACATATATATATATACATATATATATATGTATATATATATACATATATATAATATATATATATATAAATAATGTGTGTGCATGCATTTGTGTCATTTTACCATACGCCTTTTTCCATTAGATAGGAGAGGCTCTGGATGTCATTAGCCTTCCGATTCTCAGCGAGTCTTTTGGGATGAGGTTGCTAGCCATATGCCTTTCTACACCCTAGTTGCAAATTGCCGCAGTCGTCCAACTACTAATTGTTCAATTCGCTGTCAAAGCACAATTTGTTTACTGAACTGATATAAGAGTTCTCATTCATTTAGAGGCCCGTACTTCGTGTTGCACAGGAAAAGACCACAGACATTTGAGGCAGTTTCGTGGAAGAGACACTGTGGTTCCTTTGATCTAATTAGTGGGTTGGGTTCCTGATGGTTACTCGCTAGTGGTGGTTGATACCCAGGATGAACAAGTAAAAAATACACCAAAGTTTCTTCAGCGCAATCGAGTCTTCCGGTGGTCTCGGTATAATGCTGTATGAGCCGCGGCCCATGAATATTTAACCACGGCCCGTTGGTGGCCTGTCAATCGTTGCCAGATGCACGATTATGGCTAACTTTAACCTTAAATGAAATAAAAACTACTGAGGCTAGAAGGCTGCAATTTGGTGTGTTTGATGATTGGAGAGTGGATGATCAACATACCAATTTGCAGCCCTCTAGCCTCAGTAGTTTTTAAGATCTGAGGGCGGACGGACAGACAAATCCAGCACAATAGTTTCTTTTACAGAAAACTAAAAATGGCGTGTGGGAAGCAACTTTATCCCAAAAAAGGCTACAGGAGTCTTCTTCCTGTGCATGTTTTCCAACTTTTATGTGGGGTCGATGTTTTTGACAGCTGTCCTCCACCTGGGTCGGTCAAACACATCCTCTGACAATTGTTTCGCTCTCAGATCTTCTTTAACTAAATCCATCCACCTTCGCTTGGGTCTTCCTCTTGCTCTCCCACCTGGCACCTCCATCTGCATCACTCTCCTCCCTACAGATGTCTCATCCCTTCTCATCACATGGCCATACCACTGCAGTCTTCTTTCCTGGGCCTTCGTTGATGGTTCTACGACATTACCGGAGTAATGGATTGTTAACACCCGCTGAAGTTAGACGCACTCTAGAGAAAAGAAGTATTGTTTATATAAAAATATATAAACATATATATATATATATATATATATATATATATATATATATATATATATATATATACATATAATATATATAAACATATTTGTCTATGTATATATACATATGTAGAATACACACATATATATATGTAAATATGTATATATATACATATATATATAGAACCAGGAAAATATATGTAACATATATATATATATATATTATATATGTAGATATACCGGATATAATATATATATATATAATATATATGATCCTGTACGTATATATGCATGTTTAGGGCTATATATATATAAATATATATTATATATATATATATATATATATATATATATATATATATATATAAAACTTAAAAATATAAAGAAAAATAATTTCATATCAAAGCAAAATCAAGACCAAGAGAAAGAACCTATCTGTTGTTAAATTTCTGTTAGAAAATTAAAAATAACTTTACTACTGTCTATTTTCTTATTAACGTCAACACCAGAGATTTCTTAACTTTCTATTGTGTGTGCCTAACATCAGTTTTTCTCAACGTTGGAATCTAAAATCGACGACAAACACTTAAAATCCAACAAGAAAGGTTGTTCTTTAAATCCCTATTTAGTGAAGACAAATCTGTTAAAACTACCTCTTTCTTTCGTTTTTGTGCTCTAACCTCAAACTCTAAAAGTTTAAACTATGAGAGATAAGTTTTCGTGTTGTGGAAATCCCTGGAATAAACCTTATAATGAAATTAGGAATAACACGGTAATCCTTGCAAGTATTCAGAAATCGTATGTCTTCCTCAATCTTCTTGGATCTATAACATAGTTTTTCCTTATTATATTCCTGATATATATATATATATATATATATATATATATATATATATATATATATATATATATATATATATCAGTTTATATGCATGTACAGTATGTATTTTAGGTGGAAGATTATCATTTCTGCCGGAACAGGATATCTGCAGACAATTCCACAGTGATGTTAATATTTGGGAAATATTTCATTTTTGCAATTTTTCATAGGCATCTGACATTTGCAATGATTTTTTATTCATTTAGGTCACCTTCATGGGAATTTTCATTTTCAGGAATATGTAATTATATAATTTTCTATTAATAGTATTCCCATTCATTTCTTTTAGAAATGTGTCATATAACAAAATATGAATTTTTTGTGCAGTTCGTCATTATCAACGAAGTTTCATTTTCGATAGATGCTCCATTTTACTTCAACTGATTTTTGATATAATGACTTCAGTGGAATTTATTATCATTTCCTTTTAGTTTTCCTTATTATCATTTCCTTTTAGTTTTCCTTACTATCATTTCCGTTTAGTTTTCCTTATTATCATTTCCGTTTAGTTTTCCTAATGATCATTTCCATTTAGTTTTCCTCATGATAATTTCCGTTTAGTTTTCCAGATAGTTTGATCAGATTTTATCCTTTCATCAATATAAATTAAACTTACTGTTCTTAAATGTGTCCCCGTTTCCGATTGTATTTTCTGTGTCATTATATCCTCGGAAATATAAGAACTTTGGATGATGTAATAATTTCCACCAACATTTACATTTGGTAAATATATCACCCCTTCCCCCTGAAAACGTTTTTGAGGAATGAGATTTCCTCTCATATTTTTTTCTAAGTATATCACCAGAGTGTAAGAAGTTATGCAGCCAGCTTGAAGGTAATATATCTTCAGTTTTAGCTGATGAACACCTGTCAGATACACGCATAATTGCTTGTAATGAAGACTAGGTAATTACCGGGTGAATTTCGGCTTGCATACTTCATGTAACTGAGTTATTATAATTTCTTCTAGATGTAGGAAATAACGAAGGCTTTTAAATACTTTAAAGTGTATTTGTATGTATATATGTATATATATATATATATATATATATATATATATATATATATATATATATATATATGTGTGTGTGTGTGTGTGTAGCCTATATATAAATAAATAAATATATATATATATATATATATATATATATATATATTTATATATGTATTTAACTAAATGATTTCTTACACAGATGCTAAGTTTTGTATACATACATACATACATATATATACTAATATATATATATATATATTCATGTATCATCATAAATTTTAGTTTTTGTCATTTACACATAAATACATGAATTTTTATATTCATAGATATTAATCTTATATATATATATACATAATATATACTGTATATATATACATTTATATATACTCGTATATATATATATTATTTCTGTTTATATATGTATGCGTGTTTATTTGTATATATACAGAAATGCTTATCCATATATTTATTTTTTGTGTGTAGTCACAGAAGTCCATAGGTAATAATTTTCATGTTTATTATTTCCTTCTTCCAGCCCTGAACCTGTCTCAGTACTGACCCTTATATAAGTATGGAAAATGAAGGTGCCTTATCACTAGCGTTATATGTCCTTGCCGACCCTCTCTTATATTATAAAGATATATCATTGTACACAATTTTCTGTTTTTCTTATATTGGAATTGTAATATGGAATTCAGGCTAAGGCCAAGCGCTGAGACTTATGAGGCCATTCAGCGCTGACGGGGAAATTGAGAATGAATGCGGTTTGAAAGGTGTAACAGGAGGAAAACCTCGCAGTTGCACAATGAAACATTTGTTAGGACGGGTTGAAAATAAGATGGAAGATAATATGAACGGAGGTACAGTAAAAGGAATTAAAGGGGTTGCAGCTCGGGGCCGAAGGGTCGCTTTAAAGAGTCTTAAGTAATGCATACAGTGCAACGTGAGAGGTGCACTGATGGCACTACCATCCTACGGGGTATTTTTCATATATGATGAGGAACAATATTCACTTCTTGGGGACAATTCATTATAAATCCTAACCTAGTGAAGTAGGATAGCCTTTATCCTATCATAATTTTCTATAATTTAAAAATTTCTGCCATTTAGAATTAAAACATTAATTATGCCCCGGTTAAGCTTGTTACGTATATAAGCACAGGGACTGGTAGTCGACTGCGCTGTGAGGCTTGCAACCTCATTATTATCGGGCAAACGGTCGTGAAAATAAAAGCAATACATGAGGATTTCCAGTATTACAGCCGATTGGTAAATAATGACCTATCTCAGAGGGGCGCACGAAACAAAAT
This sequence comes from Macrobrachium rosenbergii, assembly GCF_040412425.1. Taxonomy (NCBI): domain Eukaryota; kingdom Metazoa; phylum Arthropoda; class Malacostraca; order Decapoda; family Palaemonidae; genus Macrobrachium; species Macrobrachium rosenbergii. The sequence continues at coordinate 30,401,581 of NC_089789.1, forward strand.
ATCCTTTGTTCTGAATTTAGCTCTCTCTCTCTCTCTCTCTCCTCTCTCTCTCTCTCTCTCTCCAGAGTGATCGGAAAAGAAATAGCCTCGCTAAATTATAAAATGCTTTTGACATTCTCATCAAGGAAATACTGGTCAGCAATGCAGCCAAAGGAAAAGGGATTTTATTCTGAAATGAGATCACACGAATTTAATTGTCAAGAACTGGAGCAGGATGTCAGGAGAACTTTTTCATCTTTTCGAAATTAAGTCATGACGTTGGAAAAGTGCGGGGGAAAGACGAGTGACGTCCCTGACATACGAGAGGGGAAAAGTAAAGGGGGAAAGGAAGAAGAAGAAAGGAAGAAGTGAGGGGAACAAGTAAACTGAAATGGAGTCTCGTCGCAGAAAATGTTGAAACTTTAGACTTTATAATATTCTGATGACATGATGTGAGTCTTTGAAGAATATTACGAAAATAAGCCATGTCAAGAAACACAACCTTCGTTTGAACGTATATATTTAGGTATACTGTACACTGGCAAATCAATCATGTCTTGGGTTTTAAAGTTGATTCTATACCCTAATGAATACTGAAGCTGTTTATGAAGATTCAACAGATATTCAGTTTCCCAAAATGGGAGAGCCAATAACTGCAGCCCGAGGTGCATCGTCCTTGATCTCAACGACATAGAATGATGTCACTGATCAATACCTGAAACAGCGGAGGTACCAGAACAATACCCTAAGGAAGATCAGACTCGACAAGCCTACGTTTACCAAGAATTCCATCCGAAAATGACATCATATAAATTTCCTATATGCTTCCTACTTACTGGAAAACAAGGGTCAGAATTTAAGGTACTTTTTGTAGTGGCTTGAAAGCAAACTTCCCAGGAACCTTAGAGAACTGTAACACTTTAGGGATGAAGGTTCTCAAGTTACCTGACGTCACAACAGCTATGGTCGCTGACGTAGGCGATGAAGCATTTGTTGCCTAAGAAACAAGACTGTGGAAATTATAAACTGAAAAGAAAAAGGACTGAGTTCAAGTGAAACTGACCCCGAAATCCTTTTATTAAACCAGTGAGAAACTTGCCTCTGGGATTCCCCTGCCTCAGCTGTGTGGGTTCGCCGGGTCTTTTTAACAACTCAGTGGAAAGGACAAAAAACAAAAAAAAGGGCTTCAGTTCGTTAGGAATTTTATGAAAAAAGATTTACAGTATTCGCAGTAGAAAAGAACAGAAAGAAAATTGAATTAGAATTACAGTTTTCAATTAAAAGATTTTATATATATATATATATATATATATATATATATATATATATATATATATATATATATATATATATATATATATATATGTATGTATATACGTATGTATATATATACATATATACATATATATATACATATATATATATATATATATATATATATATATATATATATATATATATATATATATATATACACTTGTATATATAATCGAGCCATGGAAGTAAGTAGTAAGTGCGGAATATGGACAGTGGATGTTAGGTAATGACTTTATTTACATTTATCCAAACTCATTCCCACTGACGTCGAGTGAAAGTCACGATTACGTGACTCACCCGGTGTAATCAGATCATATCATTCGTTTCCACATTGTGGAATTTTCGATGTTCCTTCGTATCCCTTGAATGATTTAACCCCCAAAAAAAACTTTTTCTTCGGACAGAGAAGCTTTTTCTACTCTCTCTCTCTCTCTCTCTCTCTCTCTCTCTCTCTCTCTCTCTCTCTCTCTCTCTCTCTCTCTCAAGCTCCCCAGTAATGCCAAGGCCTCTAAAGATCATAATCTTTTTTTTTTATCTCGCTGTGACCCATTGGCTCTCCCACTGACTGTCGGTCACCCATTCAAGTAGTAGCCAGACCTAACTTTGCTTAGCTTAATTTCACTTAGTATTTTTCCCTTTCCCTCTTGTACATCTGGCATTTCTCCCTTATTCAGAGAGCCGACTGGTTCCATTCTACACTGCTTCAGCAATAAAAGAATATTTATGGAATTAATATAGCATTTTCATTTTAAGAATTAAAACGAGCATGAATGTGCAAAATATCTTTAGGTACCAAAATGTTTACATTATGTAAACGTTTCACTCTACACATGAGCAGTATTCAGTGAATTCCTTCAGTGGTTTTATTTTTTGAATTGAAACATATATTAAACTCATTCTTCACAGCGGAAATTGTTCACAGAAAGCGCTGACCAACTTCATTCTGTAAAGTAAAAAGATTCAGTGACATTATTTTCATTTTACTCTGACAACTTTTCCTTTTAGGTAAAAGTAAGAACAAAAGTTCCCGTTAATGAGTGAGACAGCTCAAGTAAGTGGCTTCTCGTTTCTCTACACTTGATCCACGGCTCTCTCTCTCTCTCTCTCTCTCTCTCTCTCTCTCTCTCTCTCTCTCTCTCTCTCTCTCTCTCTCTCTCTCCTTGCCCTCTGGTAACGTCACCTTTAACTGAAGATTATTGCCGCGCTAAGATTCACGCCGAGGAACTGTGTGAAGAGGTATTTAACAAGAAATTCGGGAATGTTACTGTTATAATGTTTTAGTTTTCTGTAAAAGAAAACTGTTGTGCCGGCTTTGTCTGTCCGTCCGCACCTTATTCTGTCCGCACTTTTTTCTGTCCGCCCTCAGATCTTAAAAACTACTGAGGCTAGAGGGCTGCAAGTGGTATGTTAATAATCCACCATCAATCGTAAACATACCAAATTGCAGCCCTCCTTTCTCAATAGTTACAAACCCACATTAAGGTTAAATTTAGCCATAATCATTAGCTGGCAACGATATAGGATGCCACTACTGGGTAACGATTAAAGTTTCATGGGCCGCGTCTCATGGCATTATACCGAGGACCCAAGAAATAGATCTATTTTCGGTCTTAGGCATCATTTTATTGTTATTGATACTATTGTTATTAAGATAATGTTTACAACGTTAAGATTTAACTTGTGATAAGATTTTTTTATTGAGATCTGTATCGTTGTTGTTGTAGAAGTATTAATTGAAACATCTCTTTTACACAGTATTATTATTATTATTATTATTATTATTATTATTATTATTATTATTATTATTATATAGTGTATAAATTCGCATAATACAGCCATCCTTTTTAATAAGACTGTTTAAAAGGAGGTCTACTCCTTCATATTATTATTATGTGTGTGTGTTATTATTATTATTATTATTATTATTGTGTGTATTATTTTAGCCAAACGCTGCCAGAAGACTTCGTTGGTGGATGGACTGCTCCTTTCAATCTACCGCCAGGAAAGGAGACCCAGCAGCGTAGGGGCAGAGTCTGATACCCTGACGGAACACTCCACCACCTCCGATACTCCGTATTACCATGGAGTCTCCCATCATCGCCCTGCCTTCAGGAATCAGTCTCGCTCGGGCATCACGCACAGGAAATCTCGGCTCATTACTAAAAGTAAGTCTGTAAAGTTTCTGGGTGTTTTCTGTAAAATTTTCTTTGTGAGTTCTGTTATATAGTTCTGAGCCGTTTCTGTGATGTTTTCAGAACGAGTTACTTTATATTTTTTCAGTATTTTTAATTCCTGAAATGACTTACAGCTGAAAGTAACGCACGCTGAAGAAGTTTCGAGAACTTCCGATTGAGTTTTCGGTACAGGTTATTTGTAGGTAGCATTATTTTCTGATAAATCTTCAGCGTGCGTTACTTTCAGCTTTAAGTCATTTCAGTAATTAAAAATGCTGAAAAAATATAAGTAGCTCGTACTGAAAGCTTTACAGAAAGTATTTAAAACTGCAATTAAGTCAAATGGGGGTATTTACTTGGAGTTTTGAATACTTTTTGTAAAGTTTTCAGTACGAGTTACTTATATTTTTTTCAGTATTTTTAATGTTTTTAGTATGAGTTATGGATGGGCATGAGTATTTTCTTCGAAATGGTTAATATTTTACTCTTCTTTCTGTTTTTGCTTTATAGTTATTTATGTCATTACGTTGGTAAGCATGGTGTGATATTCCCAGTGAAATTTTCAGTGTAACTTCCCTGCGGGTGCTAGTGTGTGTTCTATGAAATTTTCCGTATGGATACTTTATTGTTTGGAGTAAGATCTGTAAGATTTTTAAAGTAAGTGCTTTCTACTACATTTTTCTTTCGGGCGTATTCCGTGAAAAATTTGTGTGCAAGTTGCAAAGTTTTATGTGCTCTGAAACGTGTAGTATAGGTTACGTACAGAGTTGAATGGTATTTGTGAAATGTTCAGTTCAAGATACTTATTGTATTTTTTGTCCTGCAAAATTGTCAGCACAATTTGCATGAAGTTTTTATTTTATTATGGGAAATTTACGGCATAAGGATCTTATAGATTTGAGATATTGCTTTGGAATTTTCTTTTTTAACTCATGCGGTATAAAATTTTTATTTGCATTTGCAAAGCCTGCTCAGAATCGTATGCAAAATTCCACTAAACGTTAGACACCTTTGAGTGGGTTACATATAATTTTCGATATAAATTTTTTAATTTTTTTTTCCAAGGGCACACGAAAACTAATGCCAAAAGATAAAATAGTGACGTTATTGCGTACATTTTTATTACAAGTTATAGAAATAATTTTATGGTTACAGATTAAGTTTTAAATACGATTTGGTATAATTTTTAACGTTTTGAACGATTTATCAAATCGCAGATTAACGATGCTTCTTAATCGTCCCAACCTTATTCTTGGTTATAATTTACAGTTAACGGGGATTTTTATTTTACTTCCTTACCTTCCATTATGGATTGACAGTACTTTACAATATACAGTACAAAAGACTTAATATAGATTACTAACTCTTTTGGATGAGCTCAAGGAGATTTCCATCAAATTATATGAATACTTTATTGTTTAGTACTCGATCTGAATGATAAATTATTGAGCATTTATAGTTGTTTTACGGGATTTTCAGCCCAAGTTTCTTGCGCTCTTGATTATGCCTGAAGTGTTGAGTACAAAATGCTATTGCTTCCGAACGAGAACGAAAATATCAGTTCGAATCACCACTGCATGTTAATGCAGTTTGCAAGATTTTAAGTGGAAACTGAAAGCACGTGCGAGTGTGATAAGTGAAGTTTTGTTTTGAATGACTTTTATTTTCCATTTTCTTAACAATTCAGGGAATGCGATAATCAATCAAATGTTTCTGAATGTAACAGCATGACAGCTAAATATTATTGCATTGCCCAAACGACGCGGTTGGTTGTAAGAATTCAAAGGTCTACACGAGGTCTCATTTATGACCTTGCCACATTTAAAGGCAACCATTGGACAAAAGAACCTACCAACCATCGTGGAATCCCTTTTTTTTTTATTCTCCTTGCGCCGGATTTATTTATATTCAAATTAAGTTGTCTAATCACCATTGGTAACCAGGTAGCTCAAATGATATGTGAAAAACAAGAGCCAAAGGTATTGCATTTGTTACTTCTCTCTCTCTCTCTCTCTCTCTCTCTCTCTCTCTCTCTCCTCTCTCTCTCTCTCTCTCTCTCTCTGGAGAGAGAGAGAGAGATTTTAATATTTTTACGTTCTCTCTCTCTCTCTCTCTCTCTCTCTCTCTCTCTCTCTCTCTCTAAAGGCGTGGGATACCTATATATTCGAACATGTTGTACTGTACGATAATTTAATTCCATGCTCTCTCTCTCTCTCTCTCTCTCTCTCTCTCTCTCCTCTCTCTCTCTCTTAAGAAGGTGTCCTCACCTAGAATACAGCCATTTCCCTTGTTCATTTCCCTTGCCATTAAGTCTCTCTCAGCTTGATTTTCAGTGTCATTAACCTGTTGTTTCCGAAGAGAATTGGCTATCTATCTAGCTATCTATCCATTTCCCTTTTTTATTCCCAGAGGAAATTGGCTAGTCCTGGTTTCTCTCTCTCTCCTACTCTCTCTCTCTCTCTCTCTCTCTCTCTCTCTCTCTAATCTATCTCTCTCTCCTATGTATATATATGAATATATATATAATATATATATATATATATATATATATATATATATATATATATATATATATATATATATATATATATATAATAAATGTAAACAAATATATCTGCATATTTTTAGCTCCGAAAATGATTAATTCTCTCTCTCTCTCTCTCTCTCTCTCTCTCTATATCTCTCTCTCTCTCTCTCTCTCTCTCTCTCTCTCTCATTGTTATTCTTGAAAATATATATATGTGTATATATATATATATATTATATATATATATGATATGTGTATACATATATATCTGCAAATTTCGTTGAATTGTATGGTTTTGATTCGGCAGAAATATACCTAAAAAAACTTTAAAAATATATATATCTATATATCTTTTTAGTTAGTTCCGAAAAAGGTTTAGTCTCTCTCTCTCTCTCTCTCTCTCTCTCTCTCTCTCTCTCTCTCTCTCTCTCTCTCTCTTCCGAATGATCTTAATAGTACCCCTCGATGGCGGAAAATCAAAGTGCAGTGACCTGCACAATTTGATTAGAGCTGAACGCTCTGCGCGATTAAGTTGAATAAGCTGTTAATAAGGTAATTTAGGCGTAGATGGGGAAGTTAAAACTCCATTAAAACCTCATAAATCATCTGGTCTCGGTGCAAACGCTCCCACCTACCGTAAAGCTACGTACAACGGCTAATTTTTCTTGTCGTAGTTGGTCTATTAATTTGATAACCTGGTCGCGATCTGGCGAAGTATAAGTGCAGTATACCCCCATCATCATCCGTGTCTACTGATTAGTTAATTTAAACAAACCTTGTTTAACTTGACTAATCAGCAGTAAAGTTAAACATGGTTTACTCTGGTCAGTACTTTGCACATAAGCTTCTCTGACCATTTCTGGCTTGATTGGCTTAGGGTTATCATTCTCTGACCATTTTTGGGTTGATTGGCTTCGGGTTAACTTATCCCAAAGTCCAATATTCATTTATTATTGACTCTCAGTAGGAGTGTCAATGGGCCGGCTATGGGCCACAGTGAGGTTCGAGTCGTTATTATTATGCTAAACGTGAGATGCAAAAGAGTTTGATCCTATTTTGATGCACTTCGAGAGGATTTGTGAAAATCTACGTGAATAACATTACCCTTTTCACCTAGGGCGATAGTTGTGCCAACGAACAATATTATTATTATTATTATTATTATTATTATTATTATTATTATTATTATTATTATTATTGTGAAAGAAGTTGCATAGCTAAGTATAAAGAGACCAAAGCAAACCGGTTAGAAATATAAGATAGGGGAACAGAAAACAGTAAAAAATGCAACGAAGTTTCGTGGGCGCAATCGAGTAGCTCATAATGTTGTATGAAACTCTCAGGCACGGCCATGAGACCCTCAGCCGCGGCCCATGAAACTTTCAGCCACGGCCTGGTGGTGGCCTGTGTTGTTGGCACTTATAGCGGTGGCAGACGCACGATCATGGCTATAACCTTAAATCAAATAAAAACTACTGAGGCTGGAGGGCTGCAATTTGGTATGTTTGATGATTGGAGGGTGGATGATCACCATAGCAATTTGCAGCCCCCTAGCCTCAGTAGTTTTTAAGATCTGAGGGCTGACAGGGAAAAGTGCGGACGGACACACAAGTAGCCATCTCAGTAGTTTTCGTTTACAGAAAACTAAAAGCTGGCGCTTTATGCATTGCGCCGTGCAAATCACACAGCGAATAGTAATCCCTTTGGGCAGTGAGATAGGCGAATCACCAGAATAATGGTTTTTGTCTTTCTGAACTGAGTGTTCAGAGAGATGTTGTAAGTACTTTTGTGACGGGAATGAATTCGCTTCCATTTTTGTACTTGGAATCTTTTCCACATATGACCGAAATGCCCCACGCCTCTGGTTTTTATCATCTTTCATATGTATTTCGATTATACCAAAGAATGAGCTGTATTCCTATCTTAAAGATACCTCATATGCTTTCGATAAGTGGTGTTTGGGTAATCTGTGGTGCAAACATGTATTTGATTATTTTTTGCTTGATAATTTTACAGAAATGTACAGAATAAATAAGTAAATAACATTAAGAAATAGATCAGTAAGTAAATAAAGTATTATTAACAAATAATCAAATAAATGCCTGCACATTTATATTTCAATATTGGTTAATAATACATTTATTTACTTATTGATATGTTTTCGATTGCCATTTATGTATTCTGTACACATCTGTAAAATTATCAAGCAAAATGTTATCAGTTTGACCCATTAGGGTTTTACCGTGAAATTTATGAGCTGTTCCAGGAACAGCAGTCCGTACTGGCTCAAGGCCATCTCAGTCTACAACAACAGTCATGTAATTGTGGGGTCCAAAAGAATGATTATGAAATTCATTTATTACAGAAACCATGTTCCGCAACGTAGCTTGTTACCACAGCATAGAAACAATATCTACACTGCCATGATGGAGATTTAAACACTCGACCAATGAGTATAATGTTTTTTTTTTTATTAATATCATCTATTTTTCGAATGAAATACAGTTACAGACATGTTACTGGAATCATGCTGTATTATGCCAGTCATCATATTCATGACATTTCAAGTGCATTAAATACAATAATCGCTATTCTGTATGCCTAATAAGAAAATGAGAAATAGTGGAATTAGCTATTGCTGTACCCACAATATATTTCCATTTGTAATTAATGTGAGCATATTGATCACTGGACTGAGCGGATGGAAAAAAATAGTTCAATTAGCTCAAGGGATCATTATCAAGTGAAAGCTAATAGTACGCAGTCCTAAAACGTCACTGAATGCGTATTGAACTGTGCTAATCAAGATATGCACTCGTTTCTAAAAAACGCATTTTAATCATTATATTGTACTTTAATGAGAAGATGGAAATAGCTTCATTAGTATAATAATCACTCTCCAGCGAAAAATTTAAAAAGTTCGGAATTTTTTCAGTACAAAGATGATTATGAATGGCTGCCTGTTGGTAAGTTCTCCTGTTAGCAAATATATATCTGGAATGAAATGAGGGAATGCAGCAACTAACTTAGTAGAAGAGGAACATGGAATGCACACACACATACATGTACATATACATATATGTATACTTGTATGTATATGTATATATAGTATATATATATATATATATATATATATATATATATATATATATATATATATATATATATATATATATATATATATATATACATGCATAAATTTTTCCATGCAAAGTCAAAGGAACAGCCAATATAATGCCCTAATTTGAACAAGGCCTGATAGAAGCAAGAAAAATCTGGAGACCATATTTTCTTAATCCATTCACCCGTCCGTCTATTCTCCAGTGAGTCTGTCATGCTTAACTTGTGCAACTCCTCCAACACAAATTAAGGGAGGACAGTCAAACTTAGCAAGAGTAAGACAGCAATGGATTGATATATATGAAGGGAGATGGCCGGTCTGTTTACCCGTCAGTGCATCCGTCCCACTTGCCTTGGACTCACAAGCCCTTTGAGAGGAATGGTGACCAATAGGGGACATCTTTTACTTTGGTAATATTCTAAGAAGGCTTATTATTAACTGTTAGAGTTTGAGTATGTGATATTTTGATTACAGATTATCTATAATCTATGAATGATCGAGTGGATTTTGTAACGTAACTTTTTCCTAAATTTTTATTGACATTGTAAGGATTTGTAATTATTATTATTATTATTATTATTATTATTATTATTATTATTATTATTATAGGTAGCAGTAGTAGTAGTGAATAGGCTATATATATATATATATATATATATATATATATATATATATATATATATATATATGTATTTTTATGTTGCCGTTGACGTATATTTGTAATAGTGTTATGACCATCATCACCTGCCATCGCCATCATCACTGTTGTCGCAAAGTCTATTTATGTATGGGTTATACGTTGCACTTTGACAACAGAGTATTACCTCCGACGATATACTGCCAAAGAAGTGAGTGTTACGACTCTTACAGGCAGTAAGAAATGAAAGACAGTTAACAAATTCTTGACGAGTAAACTTAGGGATATACAGTATATATAGCTCTCAAATTTAAAATAAACATCACCCACCGATTTTGCAATAGTAATGTACAGAATATATCAAAATGCCGGACGTGAATAAACCATGGGAAACGTAAACCTTTGCATAATTCACGTAGCTTGAACAGCCATCGTTTAAGACTACAGAATTACCAGGTAGTAAACTCACATCTTCCACACATTTTGGAATCCTGATTTAATGCGGCTGTCAAGATCCGGGGTGAAAAATGGAAGCCTTGGATTATATAAACCTCTGCTTAATCATGTAGCTCCCGCAGCTATGATCTAAGATTATCGTTCACGTGAATGATTAGGCTCCAAGACTAGGAAGTGGTTAAGGGAACGGCCATATGCTTATTTATAGTTGTTAATGTACCAAAAAAAGATATTTGTTCGTTATTTTGTAATTGTATTAATTTCAGTGACAAAGAAACGGACGCTTTCAATGTACGCATCATGTTTTTATAGTTATAAAGTTACGTAACTTTGGGTCTGATCAGTACTTGAATAGGTGATCAGCCAGTGAACGTTGTACTCCGCTGGATTATGCTAAGTTCACGCATTCACGTATCAAGGCACGCATGCGCACGCTGGCCGAAATTGGTGAAACTTGCGCATACGCGAAATAGGCCCGCCCAACTGGATCGTGTCGGGGCGATGTCGTGATGCATGTATTATAGTGCGCCGCAAATGTACGCGCACTGCGTAAGGGTGAGCGCTGACGAACAAGCGGCGGCGCGGGCAGAAGTAGTGCGTGGCGGAGCGCACGTAACGCAGCGTGCATTATACGTTGTATTCGTTCTGCGTAACTGAGTTCACGCTTAAGCGCGTTATTTACACGTACTGCCGAGTTTATTAGCTATATAAAGGCCGGCATGCACGTGTGAGCTAGTCAATGCCGTAATACCACAACGACAAGATATACTACCAACGTGCTGAAGCAACATGGACAACATAGCTGAGAAATGCGTCAACTCATAGCTATAGCACGTACGGATAGACCAGGGTGTTGCCGCGATAAGTGAGTATGTGCACGTCATGTTATTGCTGGAGCTTGCAATGATTGCTGCAAAGCACTTGAGGGCAGAAAAAAGGCGCCCAAGGAGGGTGTGGGCGTGGCCGTGCCTGCAGAAAGGATGGAGCAAGGTCATTATGACAGCCTGATGGCGGAGTTGTCAACAGGCCCCAGAGCTGTACAGAAATTTAACCACGGATTGACAGGACCTCTTCAATGGGAATTGTTGAACCGGCACCCCACATTCAGAAGAAAGTGACATTCTGGAGGAAACCCATTAGGCCAGGCCTACGTGTTGCTATCACCCTACGGCTTCCTCGCTACAGGTGATTCCTACAGAGTCTGCAATGTTGCGTTCGGGAGTAGCCCGCAGCACCGTGATCTCATGCGTGCCAGAGACCTGCCCAGGGCCATTGTTTACTGCTGCCTTCGGGGATGAGGAACTGCGGTTTACAAACACCTGAAGCGTGGCAGGGGAGGTTGCCGCAGGGTTTTGAGAGCGGTGGAACTTCCATACGTAATTGGAGCTATAGATGGGAAGCTTTGGAGGCTCCGTAACCCTCCCAAGGGCAGTACGCATTACTTCAACTTCAAAAGTTCTACTCCATGGTATTACTTGCAGTTGCTGATGCTTCATGGGAGTTCCTGTGTATGTCGACGTGGGAGCCATTGGGGTCCAGAGTCAGGCGTTGGTGTGTTGCCCAGACCCGACTGGAAGAAATGCTGTTGCAGAGAAAGCAAATCTTCCCCAACCGGATGCCCTGCCAGGTCAACCTAATGGATCTCCTGTGCCCTACTTCTGGTTGGCGACTGATGCCTTCCCCTGAGGAATTACCATATGACCCTACCCAAGAGGACTTAGCAAGGAGGAAGTTACAGCTACAGGTTAAGTAGGGCCACGGGAACGGTGGAGAAACGCACAGGATTCTGGCAAACAGATTAAAGTATTCCACACTGCAATATGCTTGAAGCCTGACCATATAGAGCCATTAGTGATGTCATGTGTTCTGCACAATATGATCATAGAAGAAATGCATGAACAAGAAGGAGATCAGGAGCACCCTGTCACGTACTGTCATCCTGGTAGCTGGAGGAGTGACCCGTCCTTAGGAGCAACCCTTCAACGTGACCAGCAACACTGCAGAGGGATGCAGAAGAGACAGCGTAACATGCTGAGAATAACTTTTCATCGGCTGAAAGGCTCCATGCACCTGGCAGAGAACATATTTAGATTACTCTCCTGCATACCCACACCTGATTGTTATATAATGCCAAATATCTGTTCCTGCATATATTTTAGACTTATTTAAAATTCAATAATATTATAATTCTATGTGAAATTGCCTAGGATTATTTTGCCCTGTGCATTTTGTACTTCTATTTGTTTAGTTGATTTAAGCCAAAAAGTGTATCAAATCCATGATATATTACTCTCATCAATGTGGTAATTTGGAAGAGGATAGAGGCAGGATTTGCTGCAAATATTGTGTTTAATCCCAATATAGAAATAAACATACTATATAAATAAAAAGAAAAGAAAAAATTAGTTATTTGCCCTTTATAATTTCTGTACATGGAATCTATTCTGGATATGATATTTCTATCATTTTTGAAAAATACCTTCTCTTAACATTGTTTCTATTCTGTTCCTGTATTTATTTTGGACTCTATTTATAAATCAATAATGTATCAATTCAGGATTATTTTGTTCTGTGTGCCATTTGTGTACTTCCATTTATTTTGGTTGATTTAATAAAAGATATTGCTCAATCATGATATATTACTCTCCATACTTGCAAATGGGAAGAGGATAGGGCGGGCGGGACATTGCCTGTATGCCACAAATATCCATGTATATCCCAGATCAACGATTATACATCTCACGCGGTTGCAGGATGCGGCGGCGTTGCGCAAATCTACTCCGCACAGCCATTCTGACAGCCGGTGCTACAGAACCAGCGTGGGCCCCCAGGTAGGCGTGGCAGCTGCGTGATCGGCCAGCGATGGCGCCGCACTGGCTGGGTCGGGCCACGCTACCTGGCACCTGACCTGCCCAGGTTTTGAGCAGGTCGAAGGTTCTGCCCCCACGGCACTACATGGCCAGGTGGTCCCGTAACGAGGAATCGCGCCATGCTGCGCATTTACACAGTGCGGTACATTTACGTTGTGTTGCGTTGTGTTTGCGTACTTTCAGGCTCCGCCGTTCAGTGACGTGCGGCGGTACGCTTCTGCGTGCTGCTCAAATGCGTGAATGTATGAACTTAGCATGTTATGAGCTGCAAAACCAGTGGCGAGGGGAAAGGGTCAGAGCGTGGGCATGGTCCCAGCAACCTCACACCAGGTGGTTCGACCTGAAGACCTGAAGAGTTCTGATAACAAGTGAACCTTTTGCTTATGATTCAAAAGTCTACATTCCCACTGGCATTCAAGGTCTTTGAGTTCTCTGGCCCATCTTGAGTTCTCAACAAAATAACAAGACGACATGGCGTGTTTTGAACTCTCAGTCTTTTGTCTTATGATTCAAAGTAATTACATTCACTGACCCATTTCACAAAGCCTCATTAAACTTATTCTGACTTAGAACTTCCATTCTTGTTCTCGTTGCTCTTGAGGTTCATCTTGATTTCCTTATTCTCCGTCTTCTTCTTCTTCTTCTTCTTCTTCTTCTTCTTCTTCTTCTTCTTCTTCTTCTTCTTCTCCCCGGCCAAATAGAAGATCCCCTTTAGTTCCCAAGCACTCAGCCATCAAGAGGAGGAACTTGCAATGCACAGTTTTTGGTATTTTTTTGTTTTTACTCCACCAGAATCTCTCATCTCTCGTACTTTTAAGTGGTATTTTCCTCTCGCCATGTCTCATTTTTTGTGTTCTGTTACCAAGCCAGCGAAGAGCTACTTTAGTTGGTCGGTTCTTTGCGGACGACTTTGTTAGAAAATTTTTAATTTGGACGAATATGATGATAATTAATTTTTCTTATTCAGCAGCTTCAGATTTCCGTAGCCTTATCTTTTTTATGTAAGCAGGTAACGAAAAGCCGAGTAGTTGGTGAATTCTGTTTAATTAGCCCTTTGGGAAGACTCGTCTCGTGTCAAAAGAACGGCAGAGCATAGGACGTACTTTGTATCGTTCTTGTTAATTAATTTTGTGTTACACGACGAAAGGACTAAAGAGTTGCAGACGCCAAAGATTCTTCCTTAAAAATGACTTTCATTCCAAAATGCGTCCTTTCGCTGAAGAAACTTATAGAGTGCGAAGATTATTTTTCATTAGAAGCGCTGTCCTTTATTGAATTGAGTTGAATATAGAATTTAGGCCAAAGGCCAAGCACTGGAACCAATGAGGTCATTCAGCGCTGAAGCGGAAATTGACAGTAAAAGTTTGAAAGGGGTAAGAGAAGGAAAACCTCGCAGTTGCACTATGAATCAATTGTTAGGAGTAGGTGGAAAGTAAGATGGAAGAAAGAATATGAAAGGAGGTACATTAAAAGGAACGAAAGGGGTTGCAGCTAGGGGCCGAAGGCATACTACAAAGAACCTTAAGTAATGCCTACAGTGCACCACATGAGGTACACTGACAGCACTACCCGTAGGGTCATTTATTGACTCTCTCTCTCTCTCTCTCTCTCTCTTTTACTCCACAGGTAACGAAGAGCTGCGGCAGCTGGTTTGTTCTCTGCAGACGGCTCTCAGTGGGAAGTGCGCCCTTTTGCTGAAGGAACTGAAGAAGAAGGATCGTCTCAGACTTCGGAGGGACCAACAGAATGACGTCATCACCGCCGTCTTGCACGCCCTGTCTGAGAAGAGAAGTGAGTATTTTTTTTAAAATGAGATTGTTTTCTTTCGTGCTGTTTTCTTTCGTCTTTGCTTTTCTCAGCGTGTTTGATTAATTAGGTAATAACTCGCTGATACTTGAACCGAGTGTACTATGAATTCAAACACTTAGGGATCTGATGTCCGTTGTATTACCAAACTAAATTTTCTTGTGAATTTGGATATCAGAGAAAAGGAAGGTTTTTCTGCCACAGGTGAGCAATTTAGGATTGTACTGAATTTATTATTCTACTTCCTTAATTATCCGCTTCCTTATTCATTTGAAATTCATTTAAAAAAGCCAAAGCTTGTCAGGATTTGATTTCTTATGTTAAGATCGCTTTTATTTTTGTTTTTTTTTTTTACTTGTGGTTCGTTACATGTTATTTGCCTTCCTTTCTACACGTTAATATTGTCGAGCTGTTTTTATAATAATAATTATTTATGAACGGTATATTGCTATTGTTGCTGATATCGTGCCTGGTAATCATGGAAAATATGAAAAGGACGAAAAAATCACTGATGATCCATTGATATAGTTAAGGTAAACACATGCCTGTAGATAATCAACGTACAAAAGCTTGAAATGTCTTTGAAATTATTCATAGTTACTTTAATTTTGATTATCGAAAGTTCGCTCCTGGTCGTTCGACACTGTTTTATTATTCGAAAACATCCTAGCTTGCGCACGAGAAGAAATACTGACCATTTCCATTCAGTGTTAGGTTATATTAATGCAGTTAGGAAACTGATACGCCACAAAGACCCCTAGAGCGATAATTTTGGGACCGTAATAAAGTTACCACTGAGGTGAATTTGGTGTGGATCAAAATACCTCACAAAATAGCTCTCCGTAGAAGTTGTTGGACCGAAGTTTTCAGGGAGGCAAAAGTTAGAAATGTATGGAGTTGGCTGTTTGGCAAACTTTTGCTAACACGAACGCTGTGAGAATATCGAATGAGTACGAAATAAAAAAAAAATTGAGAAGTGACGTTGTAAAAACGTGCGGACTGGGCCGAGGAATCAGGGGTAAGGGTACACAGGCTCCTTCCCCTCCTCTTTGACTCCCATACACAGCTGAGTCAGCCACAAGCGAGAATCAAACGCCAGTCTAGGCATCGTAGACACCAACTCAGTGCTCTGTCGTTGAGCAGCTCTGTAGGGAATTAGGTGGCATAGTGGTAGTTTCATTAACAACTTTAATGCGTTCTACTTTTTTTACGTCTATGAAAACTTAGATTCCACAAAATTCCACAACCTCTACAAAGACCTATTTTTGGAGAATTAGATACATATCAAATTCGTCTCAAAAACTACCTCGCTGTGGCGGTAAAACTCACTCTTCTACGGATTGGAAATGATTGGTTGGCCAAGATTGCTGATATGTCCAGGTCAGGATTCTAGTAGAGCTCCAAACCTTGGCATCAGAAACACAGAAAAAAGGCACGGAAGAGGACATTCTACTTATGTTCGATTTCCACCGAAAAAAAAAAAAAAAAAAAAAAAAAAGTGGTTTGAGAAACTGTGTCCTCAAGGTCAACAGAACATCGCCCGAAATAATCCCTGTAAGAAAGAGACAGGGAAATACACTGTAGCAAGATTAGACGACCTGCATTTCAATCAGTACCCTCGGGGAGGAGAACATTTGATGAAACTGTACGGTATGAGGCAATATGAGAGTCGAAAGTCTTAATTGTCTTCGAAAGGAAGAGTATATGTGACATGGGAGTGGTAAAGACTTTTGTCTTGAGTTCTTCTGAATGTGGAACTAGTCTTTTTAGGTATTTTTAAAACAAGTGTTCATACATTATATATATATATATATATATATATATATATATATATATATATATATATATATATATATATATATATATATATATATTCATTAAGCTACAAATGTTTAATATTGCCCTTCGGTGATAATTCCCATTGGGGATATTCCTGAAGTAAAGTGAATTGAATATTAAACGACATATGTACCTTAATGATTGTATATAAATCACGGTGTGATAAAAAATTTCATATATATATATATATATATATATATATATATATATATATATATATATAAATATGTAATATGAATATATATAATTATACATATTTTTACATATAGATACATTATGTATACTTGATATATATTATATATATTTATATATTTATAATACACATATGCATGTATATATATATATATATATATATATATATATATATATATATATATATATATATATATATAAAGATATTCACGATTTAAAGGATATTTTTATTTTATGCGCTTGTCTTGAAGGTCGTGATATACTCATGGACACAAATCATGATTTAAGCATGTATTTACGAATGTTGTAACCTTATGCACTGCAGCTTTAAGTTCGTGATGTAGAGCACCGTTTATTTTCTTAAGAAATCGGATATTTTTTTTAATGAAATGTCTAAATTTAAGAATATTTTTACCTTGAGCGCCGAAGCAAGAAGCTCGTGATATAGAACACCGTTTATTTTCTTGAGAAACATTAATTGATTAAATATTTTTGTTTGTTTATGTCTGAAGCCTTATACTATCCTTATATTGTAATCGAAAAGCTTCAAGTGATGATTTCCATTTTCATAAAATGGTAATAAGTGACTTTCCCGAGTTATAAATCAGGAAAGACCCTGAACGTAATCTCGAGTGTGGCCGTCGCTCGAGAATTAACTTATGGTGCTCGTTGTACGAAACACCAGCATTCACATTCTATTAGAGTTTCGTAAATAGGTGTTTAGGTAATTATTTATTTATTTTGTTACTAGGGATTTGTTGCTCTTTGGTTTCGTATTGTTAATGTTTTGGTATCCATCTCTTAGCTGTGACTTTCTCTCCCTTTTTAGGTATGGAGTTTCGTTTCTGTCATGTTTAGCAAGTTTATAATATAATGATAATAATAATGATAATCATCATCATCATCATCATTAGTATCTTAATTGTTTAATTAATATGTATATGTATATTAATCACTCGTTATAAATAATAATAATAATGATAAACATTAGTATTACGATTGTTTATTTTATTAATTGTTATTGTTATGAATAATATTAATAATCGTTTTCCAAAAATATCTGAATAATGCATTTCAAAGCGTAATCCAACTGTTGCATCTATATAATCTAGTTCCTCGTGAAATGAAACGTTAAGGAATTTCTATAATCAAAGGACACAAACTGCTACCTAAAGGAAATATATCCTTGCCACCGTTGTGGAGGAATTTGGAAGACCTGGCTTGAGAGAGACTCCAATCATACCAAGGAAGTTCGCTGCCGAAGCCTTTCAAAGAATGATTTGTATCTCATGAATATTCTATCGAATGCAGTTCCTGGATGTGGCGTGTACTTCCACACCCCTCTCTCTCTCTCTCTCTCTCTCTCTCTCTCTTCTCCAAGTGGAAGAATTTTCTGTCAGTATATATATTCATTCATGTAGAATAAACTTCCCGGTCTTTGATTAAGTGTATTTTCTCTCTCTCTCTCTCTCTCTCTCTCTCTCTCTCTCTCTCTCTCTCTCTCTCTCTCTCTCTCTCTTTCTTAAACACACACACACACACACCTTACAAAAATATACAAATAAATTATTCTCTCTCTCTCTCTCTCTCTCTCTCTCTCTCTCTCTCTCTCTCTCTCTCTCCCCAAGTGGAAGGATTTCCTTTCAATAAATATTCATGTAGAATAAACTTCTCTCTCACTTTCTCCAGGTAAAAATTATTCAGCAGAAACCCAATATTAATTTTGGTCATGGTCTGCGCAAGCATCTCTCTCTCTCTCTCTCTCCCTCTCTCTCTCTCTCTCTCTCTCTCTCTCTCTCTCTCTCTCTCTCTCTCTCTCTTATAAAAAATAAATATTAACAAGTCCAGTTCTCTCTCTCTCTCTCTCTCTCTCTCTCTCTCTCTCTCTCTCTCTCTCTCTCTCTCGATGAAGAACGTTTTCCTAATTAACTCTCCCGTAAAAGAAAAAGCCATCGAGTGTTTGAGCCTCGGGAAGATGAAAATTCGTAGGAATCCAAAAAAGCCAATTTTTCGTTACTCCTTTCTCCTGCCTTGATTGCTTTTTCCTTCTGCCTCCCTGCTTCGCACATTCTACTCCATTCCTCTTACTTCATTACAGTATTCTTTATTTAATTGCTCGAGCGAAGATGCGGAGCATGGCTACCCTAATACAACTCAACTTGTATTTTCATATTTTACTTACATTTTTATTTATTTATTCATTTGTTAAGGTATCTGTTTTTCTAACAACTGATCTCCTCTCTCTGTATTTCCCATTACCTTCTGTTGCTTCTTTCGAATGAGCACCATTATCTTTGGAAGCTTGAATTTCAAGTCAGTGGCCCCTGTGGTGGGCTTCTTCCATATGAATAGGGTTCATCTTCTGATTAATAATAATAATAATAATAATAATAATAATAATAATAATAATAATAATAATAATAATAATCATCTATTTTTACTTCTTCCCTTATCCTTGTTTCACTTATCGATATGTATTTGTTTTTGTATTTACTTCATTCACTTAATTGTAGAGTCTTTTATTAACTTATATTTTTCTTCATCCTGCTTAATATATTTAATTGATATATTTTACATTATTTTCTACTAACCTTCATATTTTATGCTGGAAAATTTATATTTATAGCGTAAACGATCATGAGCAGTGTGTTGATAGGCTTGGCTGTTAAACAGCTGATTTTGCGTTTATAAAGATTAAGTGAATGAAAGAATGGAAAATCTATTTGACAAGATTCGCAGTTTTTATTTAGTATTGTCTTGCAGCTGGTATTAATATTTTCAGTAAGCCACTCTTTCGTAAGTCATGTGTGTGCGGAATGATTTAGAAATCATTGGAATATGAATGTACACGAAATCTCTCTCTCTCTCTCTCTCTCTCTCTCTCTCTCTCTCTCTCTCTCTCTCTCTCTATATATATATATATATATATATATATATATGTATATATATATATATATATTTATATATTTATATATATACATATATATATATATATATATATATATATATATATAAATGTGTGCATGGAAATGTGATGTGCACATGTGTAATCTTGAGCTTACACCATAACACATATGACGCACGTTACGCATATGCATTTACCTACAAACAGACATGTCTACACGCTCACATATACAGTCACAAACACACACACATATGTATGTATATATGTATGAGTGTGTGTGCGTATGCATTTACAGCATTTCCTAATGAATATTCACAGAGACATGCGCGCAACATACACCAGAAAGTTCACCTTGTGACATATGTTACCGAAGAACAAGGAACCTATAAACAGCCTGCTTAAGAAATCGAAGACGCTCCGGGAATAGACGCTGACGCCACCGCATCTATTGGAAATTCATACGGCCAAGCCTCCCTCATATATTTCCTACGCTCTCTGTTTCTGTTCTAATCGTCAGTGGAATAATGCAGCTATTTGTAGTCGGAGATTTGGGCCGCCCGTAAAACATTAGCGTCAACCTTATTCGGAATCGCCTTTATTAAACTTGGTAATCTCGGATTTGGGCCGGAATTTACTCTTAGTTCGGGAGATTAATCTCGATTTCAGTCTTTCCTTCAACCAGAATTTAGAATCGGTAATTCATTCTCGAATCTTTCGCAACTTAAGAGCCTTGACCTGATTTTGAGTCAGGTTCTGTCTCTTAAGATTTAACTTATTATTATTATTATTATTATTATTATTATTATTATTATTATTATTATTATTATTATTATTATTATTATATTATTCGAAGTTGAACCCTATTCATATGGAACAAGCCCACCAAAGGGGCTATTGGCCTGAAATTCAGGCTTTCAAAGAATATTAAGGTATTCATTAGGAAGAAGTAAGAGGTGGTCAAGGGAAATACAGAAAGAAGAGATCTCGCTTATTAAAAAAAGAAAAAATAAATTAATTAATAAACAGATAAAAATGTATGAAAATGCTTGGTGATAGCTTTTGTATTTGAAACTTTACAGTTTTGAATTTTAACATGAAGTGGAGCTGAATCTCGAACCATGAAACGTCTTACAGCTAATACCGTTGATCCCATAGCGCTGATTTATCAGCTTTGGCATGTACATTAATCATGTTGTGGATTGTACTCATTAACTTACTCTTATTCTGCTGTCCTTGGGGCGTAATTATGGCTTATTACCGCCTACACGAAACCGCTAATAATGTTATTAGTTTCAGTAAGGATTGGTATTCATAGAAGGCTGACGCTTATTTCCTTATCTCCAGCATATTTACTCTTGTTCAGATTTCTTGTAGAAAATTACTTGGAAATAAATCTCCTTATATTAAAAACATTGTAACTTTAAATCACCTTTAAACTAAAACTTTTAACAACTCTTACTTATCAATTTCAACACCTAAGCTTGACGTCATAGTTGTAACTTTTCAAGCCTCCACTCAAGTTAAGTTGTAACAAAAGATCAAATAAGCCCCTACACTGCAAGGTGAAATTTGAAGCTTTTAATTATAAAGCTCTGAATTTAACTTCACTTGCCAATTCAGATTCGGCTTTAACCGGTTCTTGAGTAACTTTTTGACCTCAAGCTTCAGGCTGCAGCAATGTCACTGAAGTTTTCATATTTTTGACTGTAGCGCTGGATGCAGAACTGTCAATATTATTGATGCCAGTAAGGTTGATTCGATACCCGAAACGTTAGTTATATATCCTAAATTACCATACTAGATTCTCAGTACTGTGGCAAGTTTCTCAGTAAGAAACTACAATAATAGAATCCGAGTTGATCTCGTTTGTCTGCCCCGGGTGGGAGCGGGGTAGGTAGGGGATCGAGAGGGTAGGGGAGATATGACACATCCACCCTCCTTCTGCAAACCTGTTTGTCCGCCCTGGGTAGGGCGGGGTAGGTAGGGGATTGGGAGGGTAGGAGAGACATGACACATCCACCCTCCTCGTGCAAACCTGTTTGTCCGCCCTGGGTGGGGCAGGGTCGTCGGTAGGGGATCGGGAGGGTAGGGCACCCTCCTGCCCCACTCAGCTTGGCGTTAACCCTTTATATCACGGCTTACCTTAAATCAAAACTCGAAACCAACAGTTTCTCCTTATAAGCGTTTGTCATATGTAAGCTTTAGCTTTACGACATAATAATCAGAAAGAGAATCATACAGATACCAACCTGATTAAGTTTCTCTCTAGAGTCATCATCTCACCAGGGGCCAATATCCCCCTAAAATATTCTCACACATGCGCAGAGGAATGTTTCAACAATGCCATATACAGCAGGATATGGGGGCTGAGGTACCTTCGTTACGCATATATTTTGCTTATTTTGCAGCTGGGAGGGGATATTTATATATATATATGTGTGTATGTATATGTATATACATACACAAATTTTTTATGTATATATAATATATATATATATATATATATATATATATATATATATATATATATATATATATATATAATATTATAGACTCAGTTCATCACACGTGGTTTATAAGTATTTTTCAACTTTCACTAAAATAAAAGCCGAGATCGCGAGCTTCATCTTTCAAGCTTTTACTCACAAAAGGAGAGGCCGATGTGACCGGCAACCCAATGATTATTTCTTGCCCAGACCAGAAGAATCCGAGAAGGAGGAGAAGAAAGAAAGAAAATGTAGCTTCCAGAAAGAAAACCGAGCCTAGCCACGAAGGAGGCGATGAACAAACGCTCTCCGAAAGGAAGAAAGCTTATGTATCATGGAGTAAAGAAGTATGGAGGAAATTCCAAAGCTTGGCAGTAGAAGGAAATGAAGAGTGGAAAAACTGGGTAATCCCTGAAATATGACCCATTTCCTCAGGGAATTAGTATGACCATCGTTATGAGACTGCCTGAGAGGAGGAGAATTCCCCCCTTCACAAAACAAAGAAGAATAAGCATAAAAACATCACCCGGATTAAGGTACTCTGAGGTCAATATCTCCTGCCTAGGGGCCACTTCCCCCGAATATCCCCACATCTGCACTTACAAAAATGTGACAACGTTATAGAGTATCTTATGGAAATGAGACTAGCTCGTCACACATTTATTTCTCACTTGCGAGGGAGAGTGAGAGAGGGTAATGCTCGTTCTCTCTCTCAGCACAGTGGAAATGAGAATAGCTCGCTGCGCGTTCTCTCTCTCTCTCTCTCTCTCTCTCTCTCTCTCTCTCTCGAGTGAGAAATAAATGCGCAGCGAGCTATCCTCATCTTCATAAGCTATTCTATTGCGTCGTCACATTTTCATTTTTGCAGATGTTTGGATATCCGGGGGAAGTGGCCCCTAGACAGAAGATATTGACCTTAGAGTACCTTAATCCGGGTGATATTTTTTAGTTTTCCGTGAAAGAAAACTATTGTGCCGGGCTTGTCTGTCCGTCCGACCTCAGATCTTAAAAACTACTGAGGCTAGTTGGCTGCAAATTGGTATGTTGATCATCCATCCTCCAATCATCAAGCATACCAAATTGCAACCCTCTAGCCTCAGTAGTTTTATTTTATTTAAGGTTAAAATCAGCCATAATTATGCATCTGGCAACGATATAGGACAGGCCACCACCGGGCTTTGGTTAAAGATTCATGGGCCGGGGTTCATACAGCATCATACCGAGACCACCGAAAGGTAGATCTATTTTCGGTGGCCTTGATTATACGGTGTACAGAAAACTCCACTCCGCCGAAGAAACTTCGGCGCATGTTTTACTTGTTATGCTTATTCTCCAATATTTTGTGAAGGGGAGGGTTCTCCTCCTCTCAGGCTACTTCTCTGAGGAAACAGGTCAAGGAAAAAGGTCATATCTCAAGGATGACGTAGTTTTCCCACTTTTTATTCCCTTCTACTGTTACTCTTGGGAGTTTTCCTCATGCTTCTGAAAAGGAGGAAGCGATGCTAAGCGAATAATCAGACGGCATAGCTTTTCGTTTGGACATACGACCAATTTCAGAATAGCTATGAATGATTCATATGTTATTCGATAAAAAAATAATAATAAAAAAAACACGAAATGGAAAATAGCCGCCTTTTTTGTATTCCATATTCTTGATTGAGATGAAGATGAAATTGAATAAGAAATACAAGTCAAATACTTGATGTTGAATTTTCTAGGAAATCCTGTTGGGAATCCGTACTCATATCAAGAGCAACAAAATGTTATCTCCGTGTGTATGTATCTGTCTGTTTGTATAGTTATGTAAAGATTACACTTATACGTTTGTAAAAACGTCTGCGCTCACACACAAACACATTTCATAAACAGACACACACACACACATATATATATATATATATATATATATATATATATATATATATATATATATATATATATATATATATATATATATATATACAGTGTGCGTAGTGTTCATTTCATCTAGTCTTTCGTATATTTGTTTATCTTATTATTTATTTATTCCGTAGGAAAATGATTTTAGTCTTTTGCTAACTTACAAAGAAAACATCTTTCTAACCATTCAACATGAAAAGCGAAGCCCCAATGAGGCCATTCTTTTCACTCTTTACTGCTATTGTAGCTTTTATATAAAGACTGTATGAAACACAGAGAGAGAGAGAGAGCTTTGTCTGCTTCATGAAAAATCAGGAAGAAAAATATGACAGGGCATTTCATCACATAAAAATGCCAATAGAGATATAAACACAAATGGAAACTTATAACTCATGTTTTTATATCAGAAAATGCTGAATAAGAGAGAGAGAGAGAGAGAGAGAGAGAGCTTTACGGTCGTGATCCACATATTTTATGAAAACAAACACGAGTATAAAATGTGGCCTTGTCATTCAACCGAGAATAAAGCAATATGTGTTTCTGTGTGTGTGTGTGTGTGTGTGTGTGTGAGAGAGAGAGAGAGAGAGAGAGAGAGAGAGAGAGAGAGAGAATTTATGAACCATATTAAAAAAATGAAATTCAGAAAGATAATAGTTTCGACCAATAATTTTGAAGAAGCAAAATTTGAGACAGAGTATTATGATCAGTACCTTTTATGAAATCATTCAGAAAAAAAAAGTAAACAGCCTAAACAGCCTTTCCATCTGAAGAAGCAAAGTATTATGAGAGAGAGAGAGAGAGAGAGAGAAGCCTTCTTTAGTCTCTTCGTGAAGACAACGAACAGTGACTGAGAAACCTTAGAAGAAAGAATGTCTTATCGATTGGGGGGTAATTAGGTAGTTTTAAAAGTTAGGAATTATCATCGCTTATGGGGCTTCTTTTCCTTTAGATGTTTCTCCCTAATTCATGATTGGTTAGAAGTCATGTCTTCCTTCTTTGTATTTTACTTTATTCTCTTGTTAATCTGTTTTTTGGGTACATTTAGTCTTCCTTTGCATATTCGCTTATTAATCTGTTTTTGGAACATTTTATCTACCTTTTGGATGTTCACTTATTAATCTGTTTTTGGTACATTTAGCCTTCTATTCACTTATTAATCTGTTTTTGGTCATTTTAGTATTCCTATATTTATTCTTTTCAGCACATTAATAATTAAAATACTTCTTCATTCATTTTCGAGAGAAAAATTTCATTGATCATCAGTGTATGTAAATAACGTTGTTTTTGTTATTGACGTTGTTGGAAGGATGGTAATGACAATGATCAGAATATGACGAAAGAAAAACACTTGCAAAACGAGTAACGTTTATCCAGGTGTCTAGTGATTTCTCGTCGTGGCTTTTCATATTAATCTCTCTCTCTCTCTCTCTCTCTCTCTCTCTCTCAGACACACACACACACACACACAGGACAAGTTACGGTTAAAAACAGAAAGAGTCCTTTTTATAACAAATACACAAACATAATTATAAATTTTATATATATATATATATATATATATATATATATATATATATATATGTATATATATATCATATATATCATATATATATACACAAACACACACACATATATATATATATATATATATATATATATATATATATATATATATATATATATATATATATATATATATATATATATATATATATATACATACATATATGCTTTATATATATATATATATATATGTGTGTGTGTGTATTATATGTGAGTTTGCATGTAAAATATGAAAAGAAATTCGCGAATGAATATACTGACCAGCATAAAACCTAAAAGGTTTTGATGGTCTTCATGGCACACATATCCAATTTTTCATCAAGATCTTGGCATCTGTCATTTGGGAATTACCCACAAATTCGAAAAATTGCTCTCTTGCTCTGAAGCTGATAGAAATACTTAAAAGAAATACGTCCGGGATTCACTTCCGGGTCTGTCTCTGAATATGAATGACAATGTAATTAACACTTCACTGGATTCTGCCAAGAACATTTTTAGACATTATAGACAGCCATTAACCGGTGAATGTTTAATCTGCTGTCAACTTCGTTGGGATCACGGCTACTTAGTTTGTGCTCTTCACTCTCTTTTAAATGTAATTTTTTTTCACTGCTGCGTAGTTTGTGCCATTCAGTGTCTTTTAAACTATTTTTCTCGTTGTGCTTAGTTTGTGCTTTTCACTGTCTTTTCAACTTTATTATTTTTCACTGCTGCTTAGTTTGTGCTTTTCGCTGTCTTTTAAGCTTTATTTTTTTAAAACAACCCAGCGTCAAGTTTTTACATAAATGTTTTTCGTGCGTTGACGAAAGGTATCGTTCACCGGTAAAAGTATATATGACTGTATGTATTCATGTATGCATAAAAGTATTCGTGTATATGTTTGTTTGTTACCCAGTGATTCAGTCACGCAATTAGGTTGGAATTGCTTAAGGTTTCTATTTTGGCATGGTATAGACGTTAACAGAATTTCCAAAGATAAAAAAAAAAAAAAAACCCGCGGGGAAAAAACTGGTTAAAACGGGGAACAAAACGAGAGATGACGAAGATCGAGAAGAAATATTCGTCTTTTTTTTTTTTCTTCATAAAGGAACGTACAGTACAACGCAAGTAAAAAAAAATACATCTTTTTCCACCCCAAAAAATTACATGACCAGTCGAAAGAGATTGATTGCCAAAACATCATTTTTGCTCGATATTTTTTCTCCTCTTATATGGGGAAAATATCCATCTAGTCCTTTACAATTGAAGAGGAAGAGGAAGAGGAAGAGGAAGGGGAAGAGGAAGAGGAAGAGGAGGAGAAGAACGGAACCGTAATTAGATAAGGTGAGGTTAGTGAGGTTACGGGGAGGGAAGGGGGACATTGATCGCTAAGGGAACGGTGGGGGGAGGGGGAGAGAAGTCTTTGGTGAGGTTTGGAGGGTTGAGGGAGCCATCATAGCAAGAGCAATAACCTAGACGAGAACATCTGTTGGTTTTCGTACACAAGTGTTTTTGTCCCTTGCTCGCACACATGCTTCTGGATATTGGATTGGGCGTTTCTTTTGAACGGGTCTTTATTGGAGTCTTTATCGGAATGGGCGTTTCTAGAAACGAGACCTTGCTGAAAGACGTGTTTCTGTGGATGGCGTCGTTATTGGAAAGGGTGTTTTTTGTATGTTGTATCTTGACGGGAGTGGTTGTTTCTGTAGACCGGGTCTACAGTACGTTATAGGGTGTGTATCTATCTGTACCTCAGACCTTTCTTTATATCGTCGTCTTAAAACTTAATCGTTTTTTGTTAAATGTCTTTATAAATAAGATCTCCTTCGACAGTGGTGCTAATAAAGACCAGATCTTTATTGTAAGTTGTGCCTCTGTAGACTAGGTCCTTACTGGAAGTGGTGTAGCTTTGGATTAGATTTTTGGGCAAAGTATTTCTTCGTTAAATGTGTTTTTGACGGCGGGGGAATTCATTTAGTCCAGCTCTTAATAGAACGGAAGTTTCGTAGTAGGGTGGACATTTTTTGAACAGTGCTTATTGGAAGAGGTCCCCCCCCCGTGGCCTGACTCTTCATTACCCCCCACACACGAACTGAGCGGAGGTCATCATTTACTCGTGTGTGTGTGTGTGTGTGTTTTTCCATTGGAGACCTGAAAAGGTTGTTGATAAATTTGAATGAAGTTTTCTGTAATAAAGGGCTACTGACATAAGGAACTTTTGTGGTGGGAAGGGCTACTGGCCTAAGGAAATTTTTTGGGCGGACAGGCTATATGGCACTGACCTAAGGAAATTTTGTGAAAAGACAGCCTACTGACCCACGCAATTTAGTGGAGGGACAGGCTAATGGTCTAAAGAAATCTTGTAGGACAGGTTGCTGGTCTAAGGAAACTTTATTATGCTTCAAGATTAATTCATGTCTGGATCCATAGACGATGTTTTTTTTTTTTTTCATAATATTTACCAATTTCCTTCAGACTAGGTATAATTAGATATTTTGGATCGCGAATCACAGACTATCATTATTATAAACTTCCAAAGAGTGTTGGTCTCAGCCTGCCACAGCAGACCCTGCAGCAGAAACTGATCGTGATACAGAGCCAGTGATTTGTCATCGCCCTGGGTTAGACGCGAACCCGCGACATCTGAGTGGCATGCCACGACACTAACCACTATACCACCGGAGTAGCTATGATTGCGTGTTGCAGTTTCGTTGCCACACACATGCCAGGATCTTGATAGATAAATTCCTTCTAATATTTAACATGAAAGCTTTAACGCGTAAGATTTCATTTCACATGAAATCTGAAACTAACCCGATCTGATGATTAAGATAATGTGCTCATAGAGATTAGCGATGGAAGAAGGTTGTGTTCTCTGAGTATTTTTTATATAGCAAGATCCTCTATTATTTAGGTCCTATCGGGAGAGGTCAGAGGTGCTTCTTTACCCATTACAATCATTTGAAGGGTGTGTTTGTAGACTAGTTTTTAACTATCGGATAAGGGATACTTTTTTTTTCACATCAACGCTTCTCGTGGAGAAGGTTTTTTTTTGCAACATATATCTTCTCTGATAAGTTGTCGTCCTTATGGCCCTCGGAGTCCAACAGGGAGAAAAAATATTGCTCACGATATAGACGGTAGCACGACACTGACGAACTTGGAGGCAGAGTGACTGCATGAAAGAATCATCCTGGAAACATGTCAGTCATTCACTTGTCGTTCCAGAGAGAAGGAACGAGACACCAGAACAAATAACAGAGCGATAGGGGGGGAGAGAGAGAGAGAATTTTCCTTTTATTTATGTCCATATAAATACGAATGGAGAGAGAGAGAGATTTTTCCTTTTATTTATATCCTTATAAGTATGAATGGAGAGAGACAGAGAGAGAGATTTTGTCCCTCTTATTCATATCCTTATAAATTTGAACAGAGAGAGAAAGAGAGAGAGAGAGAGAGAGAGAGAATAAAAGATAAATAAAGGGGCCGGATTGTACCAGCACCATCTGAGAGGCAGAGAAAAGCTGTAGCAACAGCGAGAGAGAGAGAGAGAGAGAGAGAGAGTCTAGACAGCGTCTGAGAGGAGAGCAAATGAGAAAGACCTCGGAAAGAAAGTAAAGGTTTTTCTACGGAGCGTCTAGGGGAAGGAGCGAAAGCGAGCGAAACGTGGGGGGCAAAAGGTGTATCTGGAAAGCGTCGTCCATGAAAGCCAGACGGATGGACGGACGGCCAGACACGCAGAGTTTAGTTGGATCAAAGGCGATTTTGCCAGCTGTGCGTGGAGCGTAAACCATGCATGCAGAGTAACCTTGACCGAACTCAAAAATACCTGGAAAAATATCCCTTTGATTTCGGCGGTTCTCCTTATCTTTATTTGGCTGGAGTCGTAGTTTGTATTTTCGTTTTCAGGGTTAAAAATACCTAATGGTATGACACCATACACAGATTGGTGTATATGATTTATATATATATATATATATATATATATATATATATATATATATATATATATATATATATATATATATATATATATATATATGTATGTATATACAGTATATGTGTGTATAATAATATATATATATACATATATATATACATTCCTATATATTTAATATATATATATAATACATTTTTTCATATATTTGCATTTTTCATTCTATATACATATATATATATATATATATATATATATATATATATATATATATATATATATATATATATATATATACATGCATGTGTGTGACATTATGTTAAAGTATGTAGTTGCATGTGTGCAAGTATTGGAATCTTATGGAATAGAAATACAGAACAACCAAAGTACAAAAAGGGTAAAAAAAAAGATAAAGAAGCAACCACAGCGAAAACATTCCTATAAAAAACATAGAGGAAATAGCTGTAAACAAAAATCAAAATCTTCATCCTGCAAGCAAATACGTTATTAAAAAGAAAAAGAATGTGAGTCAAAAATAGAAAAGTATTGATAGTTTAGGAATGTTGTTTTAGCAATAATGAAATTCATTTTATTTCGTCTGGAAACAGCATTTGAACTGATGTGTTTGACATAATTAATATGATTCGTAATCGACTATATGGGATGTGTTTTGCCAGAAACTGTGTGGAATTCTGGATAACGAAGATTCCAGTGTATAAAATACACTTTCAAATTCATTGTATCTGATTGTGTCGTTGCAGCTAATCTGTCTTTGAGATTTCAGCTAGTCGAATTGCTATAAGTTAATGTATACTTATAAACTTCCTTTAAATATATATATATATATATATATATATATATATATATATATATATATATATATATATATATATATATATATATGTGTGTGTGTGCATATTTGTTTGCCCTGTGACTAAATTGTAGCCCACAGCTCTCGGCTCGCGTTCGCTAGGTCCGTGATTCACTTAAGCCTATACCCCGAAAGTCCAATCATCTGTAAATGGATACCAGTATCTGCTGGGGTCACTTCATTGGGCGGGGGTCTTGCAGTTTCATGCATAAAGACTTTCTAAGAAACAGGAGGGCTCTACCATTTTGACATCAATCCTTCCTTAAGGTAAAAAAAGGTAGAAAATACTCTCTCTCTTTATATCCACATACACACACACACACACACACACACACACACACACACACACACACACATATATATATATATATATATATATATAATATAATGCAAATATATGTCCGTGTTCTTATACTTGCGTGGGTGTGTGTATGTTCTGAGATGATGTTGCTTGCAACTTGTGCTTTTTGATATACACTTAAACATTGCGCTGAAAAGTTCATATTTCCTACCGCATGTAAAGTTAGCCGAAATAAATGCAACCTAAGCTTAGAGATTGAATGATCAAATTATGATTAAAGGAAAACATAAACGAATTATTGCTAGCGAACTAACGATCTGTCATGTCGATGAATTATATACGATTTTAAATTGTTTTGTTAATTTAATGAAAACAAAGGGAATTTTCAAAGGCCAAGTTTTCCTTCACCTTTTAGCACGTTGGTGTTGAAATTCACAAAACAGACAATTATTGGTGGCAAATTGTCGTAGAGAAATGTGTTACTGGAGTGATGACCATGCCTTACGTCAACTCTTCTCCATTGTTAGAAAACAATATTGCCACTTGGGGCTAAGCTTTTAAAGACTCCGTAGGAGGGTAGTGCCTTCACTGCACCTTATGCGGTGCACTGTAGGCATCACTTAAGGTTCTTTGCAGCGTACCTTGGGCCCCTAGCTGCAACCTCTTTCGTTCCTTTTACTGTACCTCCTTTCATATTCTCTTTCTTCCATCTTACTTTCCACCCTCTCCTAACAGTTGATTCATAGCACAACTGCTTTGAGGTTTCCCTCATGTTACACCTTTCAAACCTTCTTTACTTGCAGTTTCCCTTTCAGCGCTGAATGACCTCATATGTCCCAGTGCTTGGCCTTTGACTTAAACGCCATATTCAATTCAACATGTTTAAAGATATAAGAAAAAGGGCTCGTTTCATCTATCACAAGATCACGTGTACTCAAGACATTTTGCAGGTTCCTCACGTGACGCCCCGTGTGCGCTTGCGCATAAATAACCATCTTGAAGGTAAAGATAGCATAGGAGAAAAAATACATGTCAGAGAACTTAAGCCATTTTAAGATTTAAACAAGTAGAAAATGCGCCGAAGCTTCTTCGGCGCAGTCGAGTTTTCTGTGCAGCGTATAATGCTGTATGAAACTTCAGACACGGCCCTTGAAACTCTTAGCTGCGGCCCATGAAACTTTCAGCCACGGTCCGGAGGTGGCCTGTGTTGTTGGTACCTATAGCGATGCCAGCCGCACGATTATGACCAACTTTAACCGTAGGTAAAATAACAACTACTGAGGCTAGAGGGCTTCAAATTGCTATGTTTGATGGTTGGAGGGTGGATGATCAACCTATCAATTTGCAGCCCTCTAGCCTCAGTAGTTTTTAAGATCTAAGGACGGACAGACAAAGCCATCTCAATAGTTTTCTTTTACAGAAAACTAAAAATCAATGCGAAACAAGAAGTAAATGACGTTCATTGGTTTTCCAAACACTTGTTAGAGCAGTTGAGTCAGCTTTCGCGGACAGCAGTTGCTGCTTGAACATGGTTAGTGTTCGCAAGCTGACTCACACAAATTGCTTGAAGTTATAAGTAAAAGGCATTAGTCATGCGAACAGAATGGTTCTGCCAGTTCAAATAATTATCAGGAAAAACTGATTGGACAGCTGAATATAAAGGATAAAATAGATATTAAGTAGATAATATATTAATTAATAGAAATGGAGTTTCTTCTTTTGTTTCACATGTTATATGTTAAATCTCTCTCTCTCTCTCTCTCTCTCTCTCTCTCTCTCTCTCTCTCTCTCTCTCTCTCTCTCTCTCTCTCTACCATATCAATAAACAACAAAATAAAAAAAAAAGTTAATAGTTGAAGTGGCCTTGAAAATTAGCTTGTGGGTGTGCCCGTTCTTTTCACTTCCAGACTTCTAAAATGTCGCCTTTCTTCATCTTTAACTTCTAGAATGAGATTCCATCTAATTCTGCACAGCTGCTGATTCTAACCTATCTTGCATGATACACGCCCAGCGCAAGTTAGTATCTTAATGGCGAGATTATACATTTATAGTTTTCTAAAAACAAAACTATGTGCCGGCTTTGTCTGTCCGTCCGCACTTTTTTCTGTTCGCACTTTTTCTGTCCGCCCTCAGATCTCAAAAACTACTAAGACTAGAGGGCTGCAAATTGGTATGTTGCCCATCCACCCTCCAATCATCAAACATTCCAAATTGTAGCGTTCTAGCCTTAGTAGTTTTTATTTTATTTAAGGTTAAAGTTAGCCATAATCGTACTTGTAGCTCCGCTATAGCTACCAACAACACAGGCCACCACCGGACCGTGGCTGAGTTTCATGGGCCGCGGCTAAGCGTTTTATGGGCAGTGGCTGAGGCCACCACAGGACCGTGGCTGAGTGTCATGGGTCGCGTCTAAGAGTTTCGTGGTATGTGGCTGAAAGTTTCATCCAGCATTATACGCTGTACAGAAAACTCGATAACTCCGAAGAAACTTCAGTGCATTTTTTACTTTTTTTTTTGGCAGCCGCATATTACCAATGTTCCTTCCATTCTGGAGTCTCAGAATAGCAAAGAGATGCCGTGACACAGTAACGAGGCGAAAGATAATATCTTCCGCGGATGAAGGCATTTTCACAGCATCCCTAAAGGATGATATGTAACAATTAGTGTTTGTGTAACTCAGCTTATTCGCTCATAAGAAGAGCGTAAGGCTTACTAGATGTCGTCCATGGTTATGAGGAACCGTGCGCTGCCGCCCAAAATTAAAGAGGTGGACATTATGTCTGTTGTATAGAAAATAATGCTCAGAAGCAGGTAACAGTTGCTTGGTGAGGTTATTTTTATTTTTATGATGATAATAATAATAATAATAATAATTATTATTATTATTATTATTATTATTATTATTATTATTATTATTATTATTATTATTATTATTATTATTATTATTTAAAATGTACTTACAAAGGAAAGGGGCAAGAACGCAATATAATTGTGTGATGTTGAAAGCATTCGCAGTAACATACCTTAGCATTTTCAAAGCAACATACGTACATGCAAGGTTTTATATGGTGATGTGAATTCAAAATTAAGTTGTAAAGGTCATCACAAAACGTGGCTTTTAATGATAACGGATGTATGGGTCTGAATAGATTAATAGAAATTATAATTTTACATGATCCAGCTACCTTTTTTGTTGAGGGAAAATCGCTCTAATAACACTATTCAGAAACGTCAGTTTGCAGGCTTGTTCGTGAACAACATATAATTATATTAATCGTTTATACCGTCTCATTGTAAACTTAAAAGTAATAATGGCAAGTGTAAGGATTAATGGGCATTGTACAACAAAAGTATCCTATTATGATGTACATCTGACTCCTAGCAAGCTGACATTTTATCGTGCCAAGGTGCTGAAGGAAATTCTCAGCTCACAAGGAACAGGAACGGAAGGCATAACTAATTTGAATTTTGATATCCCTGCAGGACAAACAAAAATGTCCATTTTGTTAGAAGAGCTACTAAGAGATTTTAAATTTCACCGTCAAAAATTTGCAGTTCACTCACAGCAAGAGGTAGGAGGCGTTGCGTTCCCATTCCTGGAAAATTGTGGAAGGCTCTACCTTCCGGTGTTATGGAAGTGGATGCTGGGAAGGTCGAGAGATGCTTTAATGCTTTTTGAAGCTTCTTGCTCCTGTCTTTTGATGTAATAATTTTTTGTTGCTCTCAGTATATTTATGGGATTTTGTATCTGTTAACTCCGTTCGTTGTATAGCTGCCTGATCATTTATTTGTTTATTGTTTGGTTATTTATTGGATCTCTATATTTTATTGTAGGGCTAGGCTGCCGACACCCTTTCTTTTCCCGGATTTTTCTCATTCTCATTATTAGAAAGCAAGTAACATTTTTTGGCTCCTTCCTTAAGCATACACAAAAATTGTGAGGAAATAATACTAGCGGTGATAAATCGAAGAAGAAAATGGGAGCTTTCTAAACGATGCTAAAAATGATAAAATCTTGCTGAGACATATAAAAATAGCGTTATAGCCCAAGATGGGCTATAACGCAGAGTCGGACGGTGGATACGCCATAATCCCAGCGACGAATCCGGGATACTACTTGCATCTCCTCCCCCACGTGAATCATTTCATTCGAGCGACGAGACATTTGTCATAAATGCATCCACCCTCTCTCCTTCCAGATCCCCCACCCCCACCTCCGCATCAAATCCCCAACAGTAACCACCACCACCACCCCCGCAGCGCGCACGCCGGGGAAAGCATCCTTTGTTTACCTTATGCCATACGGTCTCTGTTTCAGCTGACCTTTGTTCGTCCTTTGCGTACCCTCTGACCTTTTACAGGCCGTAATCAATAATCTAGCGTTATACGCTTGTCCTTGTGCGTGTGAATTGAAAATGGCCTTTTTTTTTTTTTTTTCCTAAATGGGTGACATGGGACTTAGTACTCATTCGGGTGAATTGAAAAATTTCCCTTGCTTTCATTTTCTTGCGCGCTGTGAGTGAACTGACATTTTGTAATACAAAATCCTTGTACTACAGAAAAGGAAGTTTCTTTAGTACTTTTAGAATGAACTGGAAGCTTTCTTTTTCTGCATTTTTTCATACCCTGCCAGTAGAATTGATTTTTTAATGTCCTTGTACGACTGAAGATATTTTTTCCTGCTCTAAAACAGAAAAGGGAATTTCCTTGAATAATTTTATAAAAGCATTTTCTTACCCTTCTTTGGTCTGTCTAAGCTTAAAGTGATGGATATTTATTTGGTTTTACTTTTTTGGGCCATTGTGATTGCAGTGGAAGAGTACTAATTTCTCTTTATCAGTGCATCGGATATTCTTGCCTTCCTACGAATGAATTAAAATGAGGTTTTATTTCTTCAGTGAGTGAAATGAAAACATTTTTAGCACTACTCTCAGTGACTTAAGAGTGTTTAGTTCCATTTCAAAGGTGTAAAATGATAATTCCTTTTCTTGTTATAAGTGAATTGCAAGTTTTTAATGGTGAAATTAAAAATACTCTGGGTAGCTCTTCTAGTGAAGTGGATATTTTCGTGTGTCCTACAGCGGTATAAGAAATTAGAAAAAGGTATGCTTTCCATTTCTGCTCCCAGTGAACTGAGATTTTTCTTGTCCCTACGAATAAACTTAACTTTTGCCTTTTGCGATAATTTTGGTTTTCTGTAAATGGAAACTATTGTGACGGTTTTGCCTGTCACTCCGCACTTTTTCTGTCCTCCCCCAGATCTTAAAAACTTCTGAGGCTACAGGGCTGCAAATTGGTATGTTGATCATCTACCCTCCAATTATCAAACGTACCAAATTGCAGCCCTCTAGCCTGAGCAGTTTTTATTTTATTTAAGGTTAAAGTTATCCATAATCGTACTTTTGGCACCGCTATAGGTACCAACAACACAGGCCACCACCGGCGGACTGTGGCTAAGTTTCGTGGGCCTCGGCAGTACAGAAAATTCGATTTCGCCGAAGAAACTTCGGCGCATTTTTTACTTGTTTTTCATGTCATTAGGTGAATTCAAATTTTCCTTTGCTTCTTTAATGGTGAATTGAAAACTTCCTTCGCTCTCTAGCGGGTGAAATTGAGATGTTCTATTAGTGAAAGGAGAATGTGCGCATGTCCTCCAAGCGAATGAAAATGGCCGTCGACTGGGTGAAATTTACTTTTACTTATGCTGTTCTATAAGTGAAATCAAGTTTTTCTTTTGCGAGTCTATGAGTTAAATGAAAAACTTCATGAAGCATTCAGGTGGATTAAAATTTGTCACCCCTGTATGAGAAAAATAAAAAATTTCCATTTTTTTCTTTTTTTGCTAGTAGAATGAAAACTTTATTCATATTCAATGATAAAAATTAACATAGTCCTTTGATCTTCTGTGGGTGGAATACAAATTGTCTTATCATTCTGGGGTGAAATATATTGTTATCTTCTTTTATAAGTAAGACCAATTTTTTTTATCATTAAGTGAAATGAAAATTTCCTGGAGTCATTCTCTAAGTAAATGTAAAGATTTCCGATAACGCTCTACAAATTAACAGAATTTCGAGTTTCTGTCTGCGAATTAAACAAGTAAAAAATGCGCTGAAGTTTCTTCGGCGCAGTCGAGTTTTCTGTACATGGTATAATCAAGGTCACCGAAAATAGATCTATCTTTCGGTGGTCTTGGTATAATGCTATGTGAGCCGCGGCCCATGAAACTTTAACCACAGCCCGGTAGTGTCCTGTCCTATATCATTGCCAGACGCACGATTATGGCTAACTTTAAATTTAAATAAAATAAAAACTACTGAGGCTAGAGGGCTGCAATTCGTTATGTTTGATGATTGGATGGTGGATGATCAACATATCAATTCTAGCCTCAGTAGTTTTTGAGATATGAGGGCGGATAGAAAAAGTGTGGACAGAAAAAAGTGCGGACGGACTGACAAAACCGGCACAATAGTCCTCTTTTCAGAGAAGTAATAAAAATGGTCATGAATCCCCTGACGAATGAATTGAAAATTTTTTTATCTTTCAAGTGTAAATTGAACTTTTCTACAGGTGGAGAATACAGTCGACTTTGAGAAACTGTAAAAATGTATTGTTTCTCTTGTATGTGACCCTCACCTCGAGCGACAAAGAATAGTGTATCCTACAAAAGTCTCTCTCCGAACAGCAGTGTTAGTCTTTGTATTCCTCTCTGACTTTTTCTTGTTTACACTATTGTCCTTGGTTAAAAAAAAAAAAGTATATATATCATTCCTTTATAAAGTTGTTTTAATGGCAAAAATATTATTTCTCCATACCATCACTTCGAATGAAGAATAGTAGTTTTTTAATTTTTACAAATGAATGATTTTCCCCCATCGAACCCCGCCCGCGAGTGAGGACAAATATCATTCCTCTCGGCAACTCTCCCCTCGATCAAGTGAAACATTATTTTCTTTATGCAGTTCTATGCTCCGAGGGAATCTGTACAGGTTCAGTCTTTAGTATGATTTAAAAACAAGAACATTACTGTTTTCTCCAGGCAGCCCTCTCTCTGATTAAGTAAAAGTATTATGGCTTTCTGCAACCTTTTCTTCGACAGAATTAAAACAGATTTCTGTCCGTGTTCGAAACCGCATTCGGTTGGGTATATGTGATGTTTTTTCTTTGTAACCCTCTTGCCGACTGAAGACTGAATACAAAGTATTTCTCTCCGTAATCTTAGCTTCGATTGAAGGTGGATCTTCACTTTGTAACTCTCTTTCCGATTGGATGAGAGTGTTATTTCTTCTTGCAATCCTTTTTCGCTTGAACTGGTGTTACTTGTCTTTGTAGCACCCTTCTCGGTAAAATAAAAGTGTTATTACTTCAGTCTTTAACTATCTCTTCTGTTGAATAGCGTTGGTGTTTGTAACCCAGTCCTTGACAGAAGTGATGATTTTTAGTTTTCAGTAAAAAAAAAAAAAAGAAAACTACTGAGATGGCTATTTGTCTGTCCGTCCGCACTTTTTCTGTCCGCCCTCGGATCTTAAAAACTACTGAGGCTACTGAGGCTAGAGGGCTGCAAATTGGTATGTTGATCTCCACCCTCCAATCATCAAACATACCAGATTGCAGCCCTCTAGCCTCAGTAGTTTTTATTTGATTTAAGGTTAAAGTTAGCCAAGATCATGCGTCTGGCACCGCTGTAGGTACCAACAACACAGGCCAACACCGGGCAGTGGGTGAAAGTTTCATGGGCCGTGGCTGAGAATTTCATGTGCCGCGGCTGAGAGTTTCATCAGCCGCGGCTGAGAGTTTCATACAGCATTATAAGCTGTACAGAAAACTCGATCGCGCTGAAGAAACTTTGGCCCATTTTTTACTTGTTAGTCTTTGTATCCATTTTCGTCTATTGAGTAAAGTTGCAGCTTCACCTACTAAAACCATCAGCGATTAAAATTAAGAATTATTAACCGCTGTAACCATCTCTTCCATTGAATAAAGGTGGTGTTTCCCTTTCAAAGCCTCTCCTCGATTGAATATGAGTATTGTTTCTCCGTGTAATCCTTTCTTCGAATGAAAGATTTCTTTCTTCTCCGGATCTCCATCCTCAGTTGCATAGCAGTACTATTATTATCCATAACCTTCTCATCGATTGTATGAAAAGATTATATCTCCGTAACCTTTTCATCAGTTGAAAAAAATTTTAATTTCTCTGTAACCCCTTCTTCAGCGAACAAAACGTGTTGCTTCTGCCCCTAGCCCTCTTTTCGATTAATTGAACGCATGGCATCTCTGTGTAACCTTTCCATTGATTGCTTAGAATGATTAATTCAATCTGTTACCCTCTCATCAGCCAAGAGAGAAAACTGAATGTATTCATTCGGCTGAATGAATACAATTCCTTGAAGCTGTAGTGTTTATCTCAGCATCCCTCGCCCGAGGTAAAATAAAAAAAAAGAAAAATAGCTCTTTTTCTGTCATCATCTCTTCGAGTGGAACAAACGCAAAAGGGATCTCTCCCTGTAACCCTCTCCTCGAGAAAAGAATAAAGTATCTCTCTGTAACGTAATCCCCTCCCACTGCTGGTACGCCAACTGGTTTATCCCCTCCCGCCCCCACTCACCCACCCAAAGCGGATTTCTTAAAACCTTTGTTTTGCTCTTCAGCACAACGAAGCAATGCGTGAGTGACAAACGGCCATTTTTCCCACCGGGAAATAGAGAGGAGTTTGAAAGAATTCGGAAAACTAATGAGAGAAGTCGATCTAGAGAAAACAGAAAAGGGCGGGGCATACCCACACCCTGTTTCCCGAGCAGCGAAGATCTCCACCTGTAGTTTTTGTCTTGTTAAGGTGATGTTTCTTTTATGTGGCATTTTATGGAGGTTGCAGGAGTGAACTACTGCTTCAGTTCCATTTAGAGAAGGAGGCGATGATTAGCTTACATAATCAAAGACGAGGAAGGAATGGGCTATTATATTTTTTTAAGGGAATATCAAGTTTTATTTAATTTTGCATTTTTTTGCGGAACAAATTTTTAATATTTCTGCAGAAAATATTTGCTTTTCCTAATGAATTTACTAGGGTATGTTATGCTGGAAGACTGGTGGTAGGGAAAGTGTAAGTAGAATTTACAATCATAATTTAATTACATGGAAGTTCTTATGGTGATCTGTAAACCCCAGTGAGTAGTAACAGAAACAGCGAATATAATCTATTCGTTTTGTGCATGATTGCGCCACATTTTATGTTAGGGAAGTTTTATATACTTTGCATTTTCATGAAGATAGGTAAATAGATATATAAGTAAAAGTTTTTCACATGAGAGAAACCGCTTACCACTTCCTAGGCAGATACAGTGGATTAGTAAAGTCCCAAATACTCCAGAACCACATTTATTTCTTCTGTGTTTCCATTTCCGGAAACAAGCCATCACGAGACTCGACGCGTGCTTCATAAACAGGACCGAGAGGAAAAGAATAAGAAAAGAAGAATAAGCATTGATTCGTGTAAGATGTTCTTCGGTAGCGAGGTTATCCCGAATAAGAGCAATTGGCAACTCGACTTCCAGCGTTCCAGCAGCTCTGGAGTCCCGACACTGTTCCAGAGTGCCAGCCAGTGTGCGCTGGACTGTGTTCGAGGTTGTATGTTCCATCACTTCCGTTGCACGAACGTATGGAAGTGCGCAAACCCCCAGTCGATAAGGTCGGCATTTTACAAAGGCCATCGTACGAAACGTTTCCCCTATACCTTGTATTAAGACCTCGAGCAGAGAGCAAACGTTATATGTCTCTTTCAAACGTATTCGAGGATCATGCTTAGTGAACATTTGTAGTGCATGTGTTTGTTTGACAATGACAGAGCACTTGCAGTGAGACATTTCGCCTGATGATAAGGAAAAAACGCACTCCAGTGATAAGAAACATGATGCCTTTCCAGTGCCACTCGGTGCCATGAGTTCTTTGCTTTTCGTTGACACGTTGGGAATTTACACAGGTGCTTGGTATCACCTCTGTGTGTTTCTGGTTTTAGTTCATTCGGTATACCACCTAATATCTTGCATCTCTCTCGTCCACCTAAGTTCGGTGTTCTTGTACCGGTCTACAAAACGCCCTTGACAATCCTTCATTCATGAATTAATACAATCACGCAGTCCTCTGTAAATACGTATTTTTATGTGCCCTGTGTATGGATGAATCATGTCGGGAAACGCAATGATCAGCTTACAGCAATGTGTAAAAACGTGCTTGAATGCAAACGTACGCCAGATACAATCATACTATTGTTATCTTTCGGTGCTTTTGATGCATGTGTACTAGCTATCAAAACAACGTAGATGCCATAAAGAATAACAATTAAGAAGACCCTCGAGTATAGCATTTTGCTTTGTTTGTTCTCAACTGTTTGATGTTAATCTTGCCAAGCTTATTTGCTAGAGGCTGATCGATTGACCTGCAACAATCTGGCGTCGCTGTTCTTGGTTGCTGATTATTCAGTCTACACAGGGCCCATTTTATAGTAGTTGTTATTGTGAAGGATTTACTAAAAACACGGAATGAAGGATTTTTTTAGATAACTCTCATTCATTCAAATATAATTTTTATTATTATTTTTTTTTAGAATGTAGAGGCTAAAAGGGTGTCAGTCCAGCGCTGATCTGTAGCTCATATGAAAAGGCAGAAAAGAAAGCTATGGGTAGAGAAGAGTTGGCAGTATATTGCCTCTTGTTTAAAGGAAGGATATATTGTCCTGGAGTTATCCTACCTATAAAACTTAGGTGTGTGAGGGTTCATTGTCTTCCTTTCCCTCCATACTTCCAAAAACTTAAATTTTTATTTAGTTTTCATTGAGAGAACCGCTG
This sequence comes from Macrobrachium rosenbergii, assembly GCF_040412425.1. NCBI lineage: Eukaryota > Metazoa > Arthropoda > Malacostraca > Decapoda > Palaemonidae > Macrobrachium > Macrobrachium rosenbergii. The sequence goes on from NC_089789.1 coordinate 30,443,281, forward strand.
GTGCAATAACTCTGCGAAAGAGTGAGGTATTATATCTTTATAATTATTCCACGTCCAATTTTTAGATTTTTTGAGTCCTAAGTTATACTGAATATGGCATCATTAGGTTGCCTCCCATTCCCTATCATCCTATGGCTTAAAATTCCGCCTCCGTGATTTTTCATTAAAATTCCAACTGAAACAATAGCTGACTGAGTGATTGTAAAGGATCTGACGTCACAGTTATAAATTTCCGTCTCTGTCGTTTTTCATAAAAATCCCTACTGAAATAATAATTGACTGAGTGATTGTAAAACATCCGAGTTCACAGCTGTTGTGGTCATTG
>NC_089789.1:30448605-30453605 GCF_040412425.1 Macrobrachium rosenbergii
GTTCTAATTAGCTCATCTTTCGAGGAAATTTGGTTGGAAAATGTTACAACGCAGGCTGCTGAAATTTTCATATGTTATAGAGGATCAAAAACTGAGACACTTTGGATGGAAAAAAAACTCAAGAATATATAAGATATATATTATATATATATATATATATATATATATATATATATATATATATATATATATATATATATATATATATATATATATATATATATATATATATAAGGAATACAGTTCGTCCAAACAGGGACGAATTATCAATACTTTCAGGACAATTTTGTTGACAAAATCATTGCCTCTTTTTCGCGTCTGTATGGCTTTATCTGTTTTCATGTTAGGAACAACGCAAATCTATGAACATTGCAGAGGACGTAACTCCGTCCATGCACACGTGAGGATGTTTTGCAAGTGGAACTTCAAAAGTTCAAGCGGAGATGCAATGCATCACTACCCTAATGCTATTCTCCTTGCATTTTGATACATTTATTTTTTCTTTTTGATAAGTGAGATCTCTTCTTTCTGTATTTCCCTTCACCTTCTCTTATTTGCAAGCTTGAATTTCAAATCAGTGGCCCCTGGAGGCTCGTTCCATGTGAATAGGGTTCATCTTCTAAATAATAACAATAAAAATAAAATCGCTCCAGGTTCCACATTCGAACACGTGGCCATCTTAAAATTTGATAAATTTTTCTTTGGCCCACAGCCTACCTGTATTCAAAACTTCATTGAAATTCAACAGCAGTGCCTATCTTGTGAACAGTGTGACAGGCAAATGGACAAACAAACGGACATACGAGTGAAAAACCCGTAAGTGGGGTAGCGCCGCCAATGCACTTTCCGCGGTGCACTGTAGGCAACACTTGAGGTTCTTTGCAAGGTCCCTTCGGCCCCTAGTTGCAACCCCTTTCATTTCTTTTCCTGTACCTCCGTTCATGTTCTCTTTCTTCCATCTTACGTTCCTCAACCATCTCCTAACAGTTGATTCATAGTGCAATTGAGACGTTTTCCTCCCGTTACACCTTTCAAACCTTTTCATTGTCAATGTCTGTTTCAGCCTTTGGCCTAATTTCTTTATTCTGTTCTGCTCTGTCCATACGGGTGAATGTATAACCTCAGGTTAACTTCGTTAGCAGAGGCAGTGATAATAATGAAAGCTAATGGGAGGCTTAGGAGGATCAAGAAGAAGAAAGCTAACTCTGGAAGACCTGAATAACCCCAGTATGTGTGATCGGCCCACTATCTCTGCCTCTATTGTAATTCCACGCTTAATTTGATCCTTGACATTAGGAACAATTTTGAACAAAGCACCCAGTTATCCCCTTGAGAATGAGGGGATTCTTTTTTCTCCCTCTTTATTATATATTCTCTTTTCATGTAGTCTTGATTAGAATTGATCTCTTTGTAACTTTTTCCATATAGGGGTAGTGCATATTATAATGATGATAATACGGAGAAGAAGAAGAAGAAGACCTGCTTTGTTTTGTTGCCTTACATATTCTTATAACAAGTTCTAAGGAATACACAAAGCAGAATAAATGAGTCATCCAAACAAAGGAATTAATATAATGGCCAGTTTCACTGCCAGGACTAATTGAACTTTTTATTCCACATCTCACTAGGGGAGATTTTTTTCTCAGTAAGTCAGTACAAACAAAAGGTCTCGTAACATCCAACAGGCCACCCCATCTCACACGCCTACAGAGAAAAAATTCTAGAATCTAGAGAATCCTGGTACTATATTGTTGTTATTAGTAAGTTTATTTATTTTATTTATTTTATTCTTATACCTTCGAGGCCAATCCTATTTTAATTCCGGATTTTCGTTTATTTCAGTCGCCTCTCCTTCCGGCCTTCCCGTAAGAGAATATAATTATTTCGATTCATACAGCGCTCCAAAAACATGTAAATCAATAAATCAGTCAAATTGGGCTCATAGGCAAAAAGTTGATAAATTGTTCAGTGAGTTAAAATAATTTTTTTTTTTTTTCAAATTTTATTTCTAGAGAGATTGGGTACTCTTTTTCGTTAAATATTCTGATTTGATGAGAATTACTTACCTGAAGTTTTAGCCTTTTAATAAATACGTCATTATACTATGCCCAATATTTTTTTATGAATTACATAATAATCATATTAAATTAATAACATTAATAATCATTGTAATAAAAATCCACAATTATACAATAAACAACCAAAGACTTTCGAACATCTCAATGGTGTTCCTCATCATTGCTAACGTACAGATTGTTTTTCACGAGATTGTGAATTTCTTAGCATTAATAATCATATTAAATCAATGTAGGAACAACTTTTTGTTCATTTACTTTTACTTTCTGACCTCGAAGGAGCATCGCCTCTTTATCGTCCCTATTATTCAAAATGACAAATCATGACATTAACGTTTTAAAAATTTTACTGGCGTTTATTTTCTTTCAACGAGAGCTTTCTAAAGGCATACACTAGAGCGGGTATTTCATAGATCTATTATTTTTAGGCCACCAGATGAAAGTTCTATATTTAGGGCAAAATTCCCCGGATTAACTTCACAGAGACCCATTCATTCCTTTGATGTGGATTTATCTTCGTGAGGTCGCCTTGTTGTTGTTGTTGATGATGATGATGAGGATTTTATTGATAGAAATATCTAAAGGTGGGAACTCGTAAAGCTTGGTACCTGCGTTTACGGGGCAAAATTAAATATAAAAGGAAAAATTCCCTCTGAATTCATTATCGAATCAGTTTTGTGGATGCTTGTTTTTTAACACTCTAATATCCTTTTGTACTCATTTTATAATAATAATAATAATAATAATAATAATAATAATAATAATAATAATAATAGCAACTTACGTGTCCCCATAATAATAAGCTTTACAAATTGTTAGTACCATCAACATCGTGACGATGATATTTTTTCTTAGAAAAGAACAATTGTCATCTAGAAATATTGTTGTACCCTAATTAGCGTCTAAAGAAACCTAAGCAGATCTCTCCTTTTCAACCCCAGTCGTTTCATTTTCGACTAGAAATTACAGGAGTAGGATAAGTGGAAAAGGAAATTATCCTTCATTTTCGTATCTAAAATTAGCTGTGCTCCAGAATCTAAAAATACCTGCAGCTAAATAAATCTCTGTCACTTCAAAAGTCTCGGAATAGAAGTCGTGCAAATAAAGTTCGGACGTCATTCCAAATAAAGAAGCCATTCTTTTAGAAGAAGTTGGCCGTTATTTCAGATCTGTTTATAAATAGGAATGTTTTTTTTTTTTTTTATTTAGAAACCCACCGAAGACTTCAAAAGTTGTAAATAGTGTGAATCAGTATTGCTGTTGTTTGGATTCTTATGCGTGGGTGGAGAGTTTAGGACACCAAGTACATCAAGATTTTATTGTTCATACCTTTCAGTGCAAAGGTTGATTACGATTTCAGCATTCATGTGTAACTTATATTTCCGAGGAAGAAGTCCCTCTGTAATAAAGCTCACGCCGTAATGAATTTAAGGCTTCTGTTAACCAAAGTTCTTGTCTGTCCTTTCTGTAGAATTACCTTTAGTTTTGTTGACGTCGCAACAACTACTCACTTCCCATCGCCAGTGGTGTTTGTTTGTGAGGGTTGTTCTCTAGTTTCACTTATTCATCATCTTTATCAGTTTCCTTCTTCAGTCAACCTCCGCTGTTCCTGCTTAGCCCTTCAGAGCCTTCTATTCAGTCTATTGTCAAATTTCAGTGACTGTTTCAACCACCCTATTTTTGAGTTTGTTTTGTTTACTCCTCCGTGATGACAAGCTTCAGTAAGGGTTTGTCGCCCTCTGCCTTCAACCTTAGTAACTGCTTTCTCCCTTTCTAGTACCAAGTTTCAAAGACATTTTTATATTCCATTTACTTCCATTTTCAATAACTGATCATTCCCCTATACTGCAAAGCTTCGATAACTGCTTATTCTCCACTACTACCAATATAAGTAGACCTTTTTCGTTGATACAGTGACTATTTCATGCCATCTGCCGCCACGATTCAATGGATGTTTATTCCCCTCTCCTGCCAAACTTCAATGAATGTTTATTCCAATTTAAGACGGCGTCACACGAGCAAGCTTTTGATACATACATACGTACATACAGACATACATTATATATGTGTGTGTGTGTGTGTGTGTGTGTGTGTGTGTGTGTGTGTGTGTGTGTGTGTGTGTGTAGGGATTTGGTGGCCCCACCGCCAGTTTCTGTAAAGTTCAGTCAGCTAGGGTTTGCATCGTAGATGAGCCGTATAGCGCTTGGCTCACGTTTGATAGGTTTCGGCCCGTTAACTAGCAGTCTACCCCTGCTAATATATAATGGTTACCAGTTTGGTAGGGTCAAGAGAAATGGCAGGGGCACTAGCAACCCAACCCCTAAAAACTTGCTGAAAAATAGCCATCTCATCCGGAAGGGAAAATCGCGCATGTGTATTTATATAGATGCACACTCATACACACACACACGCATATATATATAAAGATATATATGTAAATTATATATATGTACGTATATATACTGTATATATATGTATTTATGTGTATGTTATATATATATATATATATATATATATATATATATATATATATATATATATATATATATATATATATACAGTTAATTTGGTCCAAAATTAATGTTGCACATTTTTGGCTACTTGGGGCAAAGTTTGGTGCTAAGTTCTTGAAAGGTGTCGGAAACTTACGCGTGTGACACCACCTTTAATGAGGAATGTTTCTTACTGCAGGCGAGAACAAAATGAATAAATTCCTCAGTGAATGAGTTTTTCACCTTTCCGTCCAGTTGATATTTCAATGAGAAATTCCCACCGGACTTGTGGAATTAAGAAGTTCGACGACACTGGAGGCAGGTATTTGTTTTATTGGTAGTGAGAGATCGCATGTTATGAAAATGAGAGAACTAAATTCCTTGAATGTTAAACCTTAAATTCATCACGACGTGAACTTATTATTGAGAGACT
>NC_089789.1:30458605-30468605 GCF_040412425.1 Macrobrachium rosenbergii
AACGAGATATGGTCCATATTACCAGAACCGCGATGTTATATCTGTTTGATTAAGTGGGATAGATGCCAAATACCAACACTGTTTAGCGTCCTTAGGTAGTCACCCTTCTAATTGTTAACCAACTCCAACGTTGCTTAGACAATCGAACGAACTGCGCGTAGTTGTTGCTGACAGTACTTTGTATATATATATATATATATATATATATATATATATATATATATATATATATATATATATATATATATATATATATATATATATATATATATATATATGTATATATATATATACATATCTGTGTGTGTTTACATGTGATTTCCTTGCGCGCAATCATTCCCTTAAGGTCAAACCTCATTAACTCTCAAAAATAAAATTTCTGAGACCTTTTCCTTGGTTCCCTAATTCCAAAACTAAGCTTCTGTCATCGTACAAAGAGAAAGTCCATTATCACCCCTATATTTTTTCTTAATTTGAGGTAGTTGTCCCTGCCTCCTCTTCGGATATGTTATAAAAAAAAGAAGCTTTTAATGTTAAAAGGATGGTAATAGTCCTGTGCATTTTAAAGACGGGTATTACAGGCAATATTACAGGCAAAACCAGGCCTTAACCATGGTTAGTTTACGTTTTTTGGGGGGTGTTAGTTATCATCCTCTTTTAACGCCCACTCCCCTTCCAAATCTCAAACAATATTTTGTCCTTCATATGAAATAAAATTCCAGCTATATTGATATTTTATCTTCATGATAAACTTCCATGGAATAGCTCATGGTGAACTTCCATGGAATATAGCTAATAAGATGGCTCGCTGTATATCTGAAAAGATAAATTGATAAATAAAATGGAACACGCGCGATGCCTATACAAAGCTTTCCCACTAAAGAGACACTAATATATTATCAGACATCATTTACACGTCTATGCAAGTGGAATCCAGTATTAAAAGGTCGAGGTGTCCCAGATGATGGAGTTTAATGGCTAATCGCCCCTGATAACTCACTACAAGTATGAATTATGCCAGCGTCCAGTGACAACCTCCTTCCCGAAGTTGCCGAGAGATAACCTACGTTAATTAAAAGGTTCGGCTTAATTGATATTGGGCCTCAATTAATTATAAGGTATTTTACGCGTTCCTTTGGTTCCTGACCGATCCGTCGTTCGTCAGAGACTCTTTTGTTTCACGCGGTGTTGATTCTTTTCTTTTGCTTAGCGAAGATGAAATCGCGTCTGCGCATCGGTGTCGTATCCCGAGGGAAATTCCCCTGGAATGAATGTGCCTCTGAGTATCGATTGGCTTGGTGGTCATAATCAGTGTTCATTGTTCCTCACAGCGTTTGTCTCGTTAGGGTTTGTTCGGCGATTGTTTCTCGGGATGGTTTTCTTGCCGAGTTGTATTTTCTTTATAGTTACTCTTGCTGCCGGTCCTGTTGAATTGTATTTGCTTATTCACTCTCTCCTTCTCACACAGCTTTTCCGGTTGAATTATAATTATTTCTCTCGCTTTAGTTCGTGTTTGTTTTAATTTAATCGTAATTTCTTTGGTAAATTACACTGACAGTAGCAATCTACTTTTGGGATGTATTGAATATGCCGCGTCACGTTCCGAACTTTAACCATTGCTAAGAGAATCTCTCTCTCTCTCTCTCTCTCTCTCTCTCTCTCTCTCTCTCTCTCTCTCTCTCACTTCATCGTGTCATCGTGTGTGCACATTAAACAGAACGAGAAGCCTTGTATGACGCTCTGTAAAAGTATTAAAATGATGTATACGAAGAGTATTGACATGCTGCTCGTCATTTCATGAGGCAATAAACACCGGCGAGCTATTTTGTTTGCTTGCAGTATGTTCCAGATTATGGAAATCTCTGCACCGTTTGTATATCCCGAAGCCTAGAACCTGTTTCACTATAAAAGGCGGGTTTGCCTTGCTTGCAGTGACTAAGTTTGATGTCTGCTGTCATGTTCGACCACGTGACCTTGATTTATAGCTTTTGGGGGAAAAAATGCAGTTGACTTATGCCCTATTCACCGCATTATGGTTAAGAAGGCTACCTCTCGTGCATCATTTTTGGGCGTGAACATTGCTTGCTGTGGTCAGTTCACTGACATTCCTCTGTGCGGGAAATTTTATTCTTGAATCGTGCCTCACTGAAAGGGTTGAAATTTACTGCATCCTTCAAAACTCAGCCTCTGTTATGCTTACCCGTTCCCATTCCTCCTTTTTCAAATATTATTAATTAGAACAGGAATGATTGAATTCCCATTCCATCTATCCCTTTCTTGCGAAGTGAAAATCCGCCGATAAGGAAATTTCATGTTCCTAAGGAACTTCCCCGAAAATATTTCCGACGCCTACGCCGAAAATTGTAAGCAAAGCAAAGGGAGGATATCTTTTATTTAATTAACAATAACATGATTACTATCAAACACCCTCTGCAGTATATGCAGTAAGTATCCAATATCAAAGGATCAAGCTGTTCCTGATGACGGAATTGAATCCTTTATCACTCCTCTAAATCCCTCCGATCGAGTATTATGTCAACGTCCTTTGACAACTCGCTCCCTGAAGTTGTCTGGATACAACGTCCGTTAATGAAGATTAAACATCCGATGTTTGGTCAGCGTTGTGTCTCGTGAAATGTCAATCCAAATTCTGTGTTCTTTTAATCTCCGATGGAGTTGTTGACCATTTGAGACTCTCTGCATATACGTGCGCATATTGTTCGGGACATTGTTCTCTCATGTTTGTTAACGAAGATAAAACAATCTCTGTTCATCGGCAACATCCGTTTTTGACAAGGTCTCTCAGTTGTTGGACATATTTGTTTCGTTGATTTAGTTTGTAAATATGATGGTATTGTCAATTTGAATTTCTTCTCGTAATCGACTCGGCTGATGTGCTTGCTGTACGAAATAACGAGGTAATATTTCACCATGTTAAGAACGCTCTCTCTCTCTCTCTCTCTCTCTCTCTCTCTCTCTCTCTCTCTCTCTCTCTCTCTCTCTCTCTCTCTACACCATTCTCTTCCAAAATCCGCACGTATACACGTGTAATACATTTCCAACAACTGTATTCGAATATTTGTTACACATATTGTTATGCTTCTTGTAATTTTATTACTTAACGAACAAGAGAAACCATATTATGAATTATAATTACTTACAGGCTATAATATTTTCTGTCTAGTTCTCATCTCATGGCTCGTGTCACCAACTTCTTTTTAATGGGCGTGTTTGCCTTTCTTGCAATGACCGATTTGGTTTTTGCAAACATACCCCGCTTGGTCTCTTCGATAAAATCATATGAAAAAAATGAAATACATCGTATTGCCGCAATATTTGTCTAGAGGTGACTTCAAAGCTATGTCTTTTTCTTTTGTTTTTACTCGTCCCTCTCATATTTTTAAACATGAAGTTTGATTTTGTAGAGATATTTCATTGCACATCTATGTTGTTTCATACGAGTGAAAAATCTAACCGCATAGAAACGTTCTGTTATTACTGAGCTTCCCTGAAAGTATCGTTGATACCAAGCGCTTCGCTAGCAAGGGAAAACAACAGTATCAGCTAAGACGAGACCCAAAGAAAAACGTCTCTTATAAAAAACTTAGAGTAACGGCATTTTAAACCCCATGTGTGCGTTCTGTGCTTGTGGTGTCCTGCATCAGAGGATCGAACTATTGGCGCTAACGGGATTTAATCCTTTATCAGTTTGGTAACTCACTCCGATTGCGAATTATGTCAGCGTCCGTCGACAACCTACTTTCCTTGGGAAGTTGTCGAGAGGCAGCCCGCGCTGATGAAGATTAAACAGCCCCTGTTTAATCTGTTTTTGTGTCGTGAAACTTTGTTTTATCTTTTTTTGTGTCGTGAAACTTTGTTTTATCTGTTTTTGTCTCGTGAAACTTCGTTTAATCTTTTTTGTCTTGTGAAACTATGTTTAATCTGTTTTTTTTCTCGTGAAGCTTTGTTTAATCTTTTTTTATCTCGTGAAACTTTATTTAATCTGTTTTTGTCTCATGAAAACCTTTTTTGTTTAATATGTTTTTTTAGTCTTTGTTTAATCTGTTTTGTCTAGTTTGTTTTTGTTTTTGTTCTTGAAACTTTATTTAATCTTTTTTTTCGTGAATTTTAATTCTTTTTTGTGTGAAACTTTGTTTAATCTGTTTTTTTTTTTGTCTCGTTTAACTTTTTTTGTTCATTAATCTGTTTTTTTTTGTCTTGTGAAACTTTGTTTAATCTGTTTTTGTCTCTTGAAACTTTGTTTAATCTGTTTTTGTCTCTCATGAAACTTTGTTTAATCTGTTTTTTGTCTCGTGAAACTTTGTTTAACCTGTTTCTGTCTCTTGAAACTTTGTGTAATCTATTTTTGTCTCTCATGAAACTTTGTTTAATCTGTTTTTGTCTCGTGAAACTTTGTTTAATCTGTTTTTGTCTCATGAAACTTTGTTTAATCTGTTTTTGTCTCATGAAACTTTATTTAATCTGTTTTTGTCTCGTGAAACTTTGTTTAATCTGTTTTTGTCTCATGAAACTTTATTTAATCTGTTTTTGTCTCGTGAAACTTTGTTTAATCTGCTTATGTCTCGTGAAACTCTGTTTAATCTGTTTTTTTTTTTTTTTTTGTCTCGTGAAACTTTGTTTAATCTGTTTTTTCGTCTCGTGAAACTTTGTTTAATCTGTTTTTGTCTCTCATGAAACCTTGTTTAATTTGTTTTTGTCTCGTGAAACTTTATTTAATGTTTTTGTCTCTCATGAAACTTTATTTAACCTGTTTTTGTCTCGTGAAACTTTATTTAACCTGTTTTTGTTCGTGAAACTTTGTTTAATCTGTTTATGTCTCTCATGAAACTTTATTTAATCTGTTTTTCTGTCGTGAAACTTTGTTTTATCTGTGTTTCTCTCGTGAAACTTTGTTTAATCTATTTATGTCTGTGAAGCTTTGTAGCATAAGTTGCCCGACGAGGCACATCTTTTTTTTTTAATTAACTTACCCGAGGTGATCCTTGTCAATATTCTTGTTATTATAAATATCAGTCATTAACGCTCTCTCTCTCTCTCTCTCTCTCTCTCTCTCTCTTAAATCTCTCTCACTCTCTTGTTAATATTATAAACTCTCTCTCTCTCTCTCTCTCTCTCTCTCTTTCCTTATCTTCAATAACAACCCCATACCCTTCCCACCCCCATACTTGTATAGAAAACAGGAAAACACGTCTTTTTCTAATCAGCCCTTACCCCAGTGGTGATTCTAGTTAATATTCTTGTTAATATTATAAACATCAGTCTTTGACTCTCTCTCTCTCTCTCTCTCTCTCTCTCTCTCTCTCTCTCTCTCTCTCTCTCTCTCTCTTCTCTCTCTCTATTAAGCCCTACACCATACCTTACCCACCCCATACTTGTACATAAAACAGGAAAACACGGCAAGTCTCTCTCTCTCTCTCTCTCTCTCTCTCTCTCTCTCTCTCTCTCTCTCTCTCTCTCTCATACTCTCTCTCTCTCTTTTCCACCCATATTAAAACAGTCGGCAAGTCTACCTCTCTCTACTCTTCTCTCCACCCCATATCTTCTCTCTCTCTCTCTCTTTCTTCGTATTACATAAAACCTTTCCCAGGAAAACACGGCAAGTAACACGGTTCCTACTAAGTCATTAAAATTATCAGTACATCAAATGTTGCCAAACATCTTTTCGTTTAATGAGCTGATTAGCTTATATTTATGTGATCAGTTCCTGATTAAGGGAAACCCCATTTTTTCTTTGTATTTTTCGTTCATTTACCTGTTTCATGGTAAAAAAACAATAGGTTTCTTAGTTTAAGAAACCTATTAATATTCGCTATTTTTGTTTGCAGCGAGGAAAGCTTGACTTTGTCCCATCTTTTTCTTTTTAATCACAAAAATGTCGTTTTTTAGTTTTCTGTAAAAGAAAACTGTTGAGATTACTATTTGTCTGTCGGTCCGCACTTTTTCTGTCCGCCCTCAAATCTTAAAACTACTGAGGAGGCTGAGGGCTGCAAAATTATGTTGATCATCCCCCCAATCATCAAACATCATCACCCGCTATCAGCTGTAGGTTAAGTTACCATCGTGCGGCTGGGACAACAACAACAGCCACCGGGCCGTGACTGAGAGTTTCATACAGCATTATACGCTGTACAGAAAACTCGATTGCGCCAAAGAAACTTCGGCGCATTTTCTTACATATTTTCTTGTTGAGGTTAGTATAAACATGACCATTGTATAATCAAAATTTATACGCAAATCTGCTGTTTGGAAATCATCCTTTATTATCTATTTTGTAGAAAAAATACATATATAACTCGTTTTTCGGGTGATGGTAAATGTATGCTGTCGACATCGTTGCAGCCTACGAGCGGTAAACAAAATGAGCTTCCACCAATCACAGTTACAGTAGAACATTGTTTAAACTCTCTAATAATTATTGTAGTTTTTCATTGATAGTTTCTACAGACAAACCGAGTCAGCAACCATCACGTAACTCTTTTGTCTGACAGCAGTTTCTATTCCGGCACAATTAATATTGATATGTTTCAGCTATCTTGTGTCTAGATTTACATTATTACGGAAGAGTTTCAAAGGCATAAATAAAGAGAAATTCAAAAACAGCATAAACTGGAAGAATTTCTGGAAAGAGCACAATTTGGGAAAGGTTAAAAATGATAACGGTGGACAGTTTAAAGGAAGAAATAAGGGAATGCTTCTCGAAGAATAGATATGGAAGAACGTAAAAAAAAATAAATTGGGAAGAGATCGATAATAACTTTAATAAGAAAAGAGTAAAGAAAACATGCCAAAGAGTTTGTAAAGCATAACTTAAGAGTTCAAAAACCGTAACTATGACTTCAAAAAGCATGACTAACATCTTAACAAGCATAATTAAGACTTCAAAAAGCATGACTAAAATCTTAACAAGCATAATTAAGACTTCAAAAAGAATGACTAACATCTTAACAAGCATAATTAAGACTTCAAAAAGCATGACTAAAATCTTAACAAGCATAATTAAGACTTCAAAAAGCATGGCTAAAATCTTAACAAACATAACAAGACTTCAGAAAGCCTGACTGAAATCTTAACAAGCATAACCAAGACTTCAAAAAGCGTGACTAAAATCTTAACAAGCATAATTAAGACTTCAAAAAGCATGACTAAAATCTTAACAAGCATAATTATGACTTCAAAAAGCATGGCTAAGATCTTAACACACATAACAAGACTTCAAAAAGCATGACTAAAATCTTAACAAGCATAACCAAGACTTCAAAAAGCGTGACTAAAATCTTAACAAGCATAATTAAGACTTCAAAAAGCATGGCTAAGATCTTAACAAACATAGCAAGACTTAAAAAGCATGACTAAAATCTTAACAAGCATAACCAAGACTTCAAAAAACGTGACTAAAATCTTAACAAGCATAATTAAGACTTCAAAAAGCATGACTAAAATCTTAACAAGCATAATTAAGACTTCAAAAAGCATGGCTAAGATCTTAACAAATGTAACAAGACTTCAAAAAGCATGACTAAAATCTTAAAAAGCATAACTAAGACTTCAAAAAGCTGACTAAAATCTTAACAAGCATAATTACGGAAGAGCGTCTGAAGCAGAAACAAGCAAGAACCTACTAAGTGGAAATAAGGAAGTTCTTCAAAATCAAAATAAGTAAGTGCCCCAAAATTAATAAAGAGAGAAACGTTCTAAGTTGTAAGTGCTGTGAAGCACCAAAAACCACATATCAAAAAAGTGTAAGTAACGGAAAACAAAAAAAACGTTAAACAGTTCTTCAAAACAGGGGGTGAAGAACTTATAAAGCAGAAAGAAGAAAGACTCTAAAAACGTAAATGAAGAAGTACTAAATAGAAACATATGAGAAAGATATTTAACACCAAAAATAAGTGAGCACGTATAAGGAAAAATTAAAGCGCGTATACTGGGGAGATATTTGAGAAAACATAAGTAAGTGCTCCGAGAAAGCATAAGTGGAGAAGAGCCTGAAGAGCATAAATAAGGAACTAAATAAATGTACAAACAAGGAATTTGTTAAAAGGTAAAGCCTTAAGATAGAATTTAAAAAGTCATAGAGAGCGAGGAACTTAAAAAGTCATTGAAAAGGAGGAGATTTGAAACACCTAAATAACATGAATATGGAAATGCGTAAAATTAATTAAAGGCTGAGAAAACATACATAAGAAAAAAAGGCTCGAATAACGTAAATAAGAAACCTACAGCCCAAAAATAAGGGGAAACTTCAAACAGAATCAGTGAAGTTCGCCGTAAAAACAGAAACAAGGAGAGGTTTTAAAAGGCATAAATAAGGAAAAGCTTAAAAAAAAAAATAAGTCTGTTCATTAAATGCTTTCTCGAATCCAAGGCTGGGTACAAAAAACAAGTTCAGGGAAATGCAAATGAGGCTTGGTCTCAGATATCTGATTTCTCTCCGCCTTAATGAAGCATTCCTTTGTCATTAATTATTTCCTTTTGTCAACAGTCACTTTTTTTGTCGTTAATTATTTTTCTTTTGACGAGAGTTGCTTTTCTGACGTTATTTATTGTTTCTTCTTTACGTCATCTATCTGTTTTATATCGCCTCTTATCTTGTTTCGTTATTATTCTGTCAATAATTATTTTTGTCGTTATTGTCTTTCTTTTACGGCATTCATTTTTTTGGTCATTAATTACTTTTCGTTGTCAAAAATTGTTTCCGTTAGTCGATTAAGATTATTTTTCTAGTATTTCTTCTCTGTTTATCGTAATTGAAATTCTCCTTTCCATTATTTTTTATTTCTCCCAGTGATGCATTTCTTCTTTAATTACGTTTTGTTAATAACTTCTATTTGTCAACATTTAATTGCCTTTTGTCTAGAGTTATTTTTGTTTTGTCATTTATTTTGTTTTGTCATTTATTCTTCTCTGGCTTCCAAGTATTTTATGTCATGTGTTTCTGAAGAATTATTCTATTTTCGTATATAACTTCTTTTATCATCGGTTACTTCTGTTGGCGATAATTGTTGTTTCCTTTCCCCATAGTTTATTTTGCATATATAATATACTGTATTTCTTCTGTAATAACTTACATTTTACTACTTTTTAGTTTTCTGGAAAAGAAAACTATTGTGTCGGCTTTGTCTGTCCGTCCACTCATCAAACTTACCAAATTGCAGCCCTCTAGCCTCAGTAGTTTTTATTTTATTTAAGGTTAAAGTTAGCCATAATCTTGCTTCTGGCAACGATATAGGATAGGCCACCACCGGGCCGTGGTTAAAGTTCAGTGGGCCGCGGCTCATACAGAATTATACCGAGACCACCGAAAGATAGATTTATTTTCGGTGGCCTTGATTAAACGATGTACAGAAAACTCGATTGCGCCGAAGAAACTTCGGCACATTTTTCCGTGTTTTTTTGTTTTTATCAGTAATGATAATTCTTAGGATGTGAATTACTTTTATTTTCAGTTTTTATTAATAAGTTTAGTTTTTCAATTATTGATCGTTAATCAACGATAAATTTTATATTTTTTATTATTTTAACATTATGACTGTATTTGTTATTTTTGTTCATGGAGTTTGGATTTAAGGGCTTGCCACTAATATATAAATATGGCCTTTTTTATTGTCATTGTTATTACAGATAATAATAATTACAATTACCGTTATTTTGCTGGGTATAATGATGCTGTAGTCAGCCTTAGTAACTTTGTTGTCATTACTGTTACCTAACAACCACAATAATAATAATAATAATAATAATAATAATAATAATAATAATAATAATAATAATAACGAAATGTCTTCAAGCAAGATCATGATGCCGGAGGTGGGTCTGCCCGGCTCATTCCTTGCTTAATTCACTTCTGGGTGTATGTATTGGGAAGGCCTTTCAGGATATGCTATGTTATGAAAGTCTTTTTTTCCTCCGACGTCATTCCATTTCAGAGGAGCGTATTTTGGAATATATATATATATATATATATATATATATATATATA
>NC_089789.1:30473605-30498605 GCF_040412425.1 Macrobrachium rosenbergii
GGGGGATGGGGAGTCCTTAGGTGGAAGAGCAGAATCGTTGGAGATGTGGGGATTGGGGTTGCCTAGGGGTTGGGGTGGCCTACAGAAGGAGGTTGGAACAGAAGGGATCCTCAGAGTCGTGCTTGTGGGAATGGAAGGCTGGTGTGCGGGTCCCTTCTGCTGCAAGGGGCATTAGGCTCCCTCGTCAGGTACGACCCGTGTCCCGCTGCGGGGTTTTAGCCACCATGCATTGAAGGCCTTGGTGGGGGGGGACCGATGGGCCTCCCTCTTCCATCGCAAACGACGACCAATAATCTGTTAATTGGTGTGAACACTGATCGAATTAGTCGTTTGTTGATAGCAGCAGCGTTTGATTGTTCATTCATTCATTTATCTGGTATAACGATGGGACATTTTGCAGTATTTTTATTAGTATCATTGTGAAACAAGTAAAAAATGCGCTGAAGTTTCTTCGGCGCAATCGAGTTTTCTGTACAACCTCTACAGCATATAATGAAGGCCACCGACAATAGATCTATCTTTCGGTGTTCTTAGTATGAGCCGCGCCCCATGAAACTTTAACAACGGCCCGGTGGTGGCCTATCCTATATCGTTGTCAGAAGCACAATTATGGCCAACTTTAACCTTAAATAAAATAAAAACTACTGAGGCTAGAGGCTTCAATTTGCTATGTTTGATGATTGATGGGTGGATGATCAACATGCCAATTTGCAGCCCTCTAGCCCCAGTAGTCTTTAAGATGTGAGGGCGGACAGAAAAAGTGCGGAGAGAATAAATTGCGGACGGACAGAAAACTAAAATCATATGAAGGAAAAGGTAGACTAAGGATAATTAATTTTTTCGTGTTTGACATTTTGTATTATAGTTGATAACTGTTGCTTTATAATTTCATTCATAAATATTTTGTTTATGGAAGAGAACTCATATTTACACTGTCTAAAAACGTTAAAGACAGGCATTTAACGGAAGCAGGTCAGTGTCATTAGACAAACGAGACGCATGAAGAACCACTTTCTTTGAAACCTCTTTTTCGTAGTAAAGTTTTCGTGGAAAGTGTAAATATAGAAAGCAGCTGCTCTCTCTCTCTCTCTCTCTCTCTCTCTCTCTCTCTCTCTCTCTCTCTCTCTCTCTCTCTCTCTCTCTCTCTCTGAGATGAAAGAGAAGGAAGTAAAATTGAATACGAGACTGATCTTTTGCCCTTTTGTATATCAGTTCAGGGCTACTCGCTGATGCAAATATTGTTTACGGGGCTTGTTTGATATCGACATTTTTCTCGTCTCATTGAAACACTTAAATTTCATAAGCAAACAATTGTAGCTTTTGTGTCTATATATATATATATATATATATATATATATATATATATATATATATATATATGTGTATGTGTGTGTTGTGTGTTGTGTTTGTGTGTATACGCACACACATATATATGTATATATATATATATATTTGTAGTTCTGAAAGTCAGACTATTTTTTCATTAACTTTTAATGAGATGAAACAGTTATAATTTTTACTAGATATCTATTGATTGGGTCTCAAAGCTATTACGATTCTTTCCATTAAAGACAATCTCTCTCTCTCTGACAAAACCAATTCTGAGGCCTCCTTTGTGACAAACAAATTGTCGCCCGACTCGGAGCATGTTTTGCCACCGAGGCTCTTCATCAAGCAGAGAAAATGAGCGCAATTTACTCTTTCGCTGAATTGTGTAGGCTGAGTTATTCCTGGACTCCGTCGGCTGTTTTTTCTCCCGCTCTTCATAGAGCAAATCGTAGCCAATCTAATTTTAGAGCCTTGGCGCCATTTGTCTCAACTCAAAAGTTGGTCAGTTTTATGACTGGAGTAAAGATCCTGTTTGAAGTTGCTTTGTATGTCATCATCATTACGATGCATTTTCTCTAGAGCAGGAATACCTCCACTATTCTTTTTTTTTTCCCTCTTTTTGTTGTCTCTCTTTTGCTGTTGTTGTTGATAATAATCAGGATTTTCTCCTTGAAATCTGACGTCCGTAAAATTTGTATATCAAAGCGGATCACAGCTGGGAATTTCTGATGTCGTATTTACTCCATCACATGCTACCCGGGTCTGGTCAGGTCAAATGAAGGGTCTTGCCTTTAGTAATGAGAATTCCCGGAATTTTTTATGTGGGTCATTTGGATATCCTTCGTATATGCTTCACTGAAGCACCATTCCCTAAATATCCTTCTGTTTATTAATTTACTTCTTTCTTTTTAATAAATGAGATCAAACACATAGATGAGACAGGATACAAATACCTGGGAATAATAGAAGGAGAGGATATAAAACACCAAGAGATGAAGAACACGATCAGGAAAGAATATATGCAGAGACTTAAGACTTAGGGCGATACTCAAGTCAAAACTCAACGCCGGAAACATGACGAAAGCCATAAACACATGGGCAGTACCAGTAATCAGATACAGGGCAGGAGTAGTGGAATAGACGAAGGCTGAACTCCGCAGCATAGACCAGAAAACTAGAAAACACATAACAATACACAAAGCACTACACCCAAGAGCAAATACAGACAGGCTATACATAACACGAAAGGAAGGGGAAAAAAGGGCTACTAAGCATAGAGGACTGCGTCAACATCGAGAGCAGAGCACTGGGGCAGTATCTGAAAACCAGTGAAGACGAGTGGCTAAGGAGTGCATGGAAAAAAGGACTGATAAAAGTAGAAGACCCAGCATATACAGAGACAGAAGAGTGAAAAACAGAACAGAGGAATGGCACAACAAACCAATGCATGGACAGTACACGAGACAGACAAAAGAACTGGCCAGCGATGAAACATGGCAATGGTTACAGAGGGGAGAACTCAAGAAGGTAACAAAAGGAATGCTAACAGCGGCACAAGATCAGGCCCTAAGAACCAGATATGTCCAAAGAACAATAGATGGAAATAACATCTCACCCATATGCAGGAAGTGCAGTATGAAAGACGAGACCATAAACCACATAGCAAGCGGATGCCCGGCGCTTGCATAGAACCAGTGTAAAAAAGAGGCATGATTGATTAGCAAAAACCCTCCACTGGAGCCTGTGCAAGAAACACCAGCTAGCTTGCAGTAATAAGTGGTACGAGCATCAACCTGAGGGAGTGATAGAAAACGATCAGGCAAAGATCCTCTGGGACTATGGTATCAGAACAGATAGGGTGATACGTGCCAATAGACCAGACGTGACGTTGACTGACAAAATCAAGAAGAAAGTATCACTCATTGATGTGGCAATACCATGGGACACCAGAGTAGATGAGAAAGAAAGAGAAAAAATTGATAAGTATCAAGACCTGAAAATCGAAATAAGAAGTATGTGGAATATGCCAGTGGAAATTGTACCCATACTCATAGGAACACTAGGCACGATCCCAAGATCCCTGAGAAGGAATCTGGAAAAATTAGATGCCGAAGTAGCTCCAGGACTCATGCAGAAAAGTGTGCAACTAGAAACAGCGCACATAATGAGAAAAGTTATGGACTCCTAAGGAGGCAGGATACAACCCGGAACCCCACACTATAAAAACCACCCAGTCGAATGGGATGGCTGTGATAGAGAGAAAAAAAAATAATAATAATATAATGCATGTCAATCAGGTAAATGAGTATTACAAAAAGAGGTCGCTCCAGCTATTTAAATAATGATCATATATAAGCCATGACATAAAAAAGATAGTCTCTAAAAGCAAATATGAATTATTGAGAAAACGTAGGAAGTAGTGAAAGTTGATAACTACATGAAGAAAACAAATACAAGGAGGAATTCACTACTCAGTTTTTGAGAGATAATTCGAAATTAAACGTAGAACACCCCCCAAAAAAAATACTTCGCAAATATCACAGTACATATATCCAAAAAATATTCATAATAGCATGAGTCTCAAAATGGAGAAACAGACCCACGGTTATGTAACTGTGCAAGTACATTTATCATTAAATACATTTGTACAGTTACATAAATTTCTGAATACGTGAACATATGAGTGCAGTTACATACCTGTGAATATGTTTCCTCCACGGTACTTATAAAGTAATGAAGCGTAAGAAAGAACGCAGAAGAAAAATTAAGAACAATTAGAAGATTTCGAGTGTTGCCGGGAACTGCATTTACGAATCTCGTAGAAGTTCATAATTCCAATATTCTCCTTCACTTCCTGGCAATTTTCCTCCCAAGAAAGATAGATGTGGTAGGGGGTGTGGTGAGTGGGGAGGGGTATGTGGAAGGGTGTGTAGTGATGGGAGGAGGGGGGGGAACAGGGTCTTGGATTAATGACTTAGTTTACGAGCTTTTTTTACTTTTTTTTTTTGAGATGGATGGCTGATGGGTGTTAGTCAGGGTACGTCTTGTATTAATGAGTTTCGGATAATGTTTAACGTCGTTATATCTTGATATTTTCTTCATTTCTTTGTGTGCGTGTGTTCCTGAAAATCTATTTCAGGGACACACACACACACACACACACACACACACACACACACACACACACACACACACACAGAAAGAAAATAAGATAATATGGTATTTCACGAACCAATGTCTGGTTTGCCATTTGATAACCATATTATTATTATTATTATTATTATTATTATTATTATTATTATTATTATTATTATTATTATTATTCAGAAGATGAACCCTATTCACTTGGAACAAGCCCACAGGGCCCATTGACATGAAACTCAAGGTTCCAAAGAATATTGTGGTGTTTACCTGAAAATACATACGAACATACACATACAGGTGTTAATGAAGATAGATATTAGTTTGTAGTTAAAACTGCCCTTGTTAAAATCTAAAAATAACCAGACAGGCTTCATCAACGCATCTACGCAAAGCCATAATTAAATATCAACCCGCAAACACCAGCATATTATGCAAGGGTGAGGGGAAATATGTTGGCGAGAAGGAGCCACAATGGCTGCCATGTGAAGAAGAAGCTTGAACGCTCGATGAAAGGACGAGAGGCTTCCAGTGGAGTCCTGGAGAGCGCTTTCCAGACATCAAAAGCGCCGACCATTCCATGCGGCGAGAGCTTCTAGATACTGCTCATTCATTTCCAGTTATTTTCGTCATTCCTGGAAAGTAATAAATGATAGATATGTCATATTTAGTGGAAGCGTTTAATTAAGACAAATGAATGAAGGTGAAACTTAGGGTGAAATTGGAGACTATAAAATAAACTTTAAAAATATGTAAATCATGGGTTCTCAACCGACTGGAAAAACTGGATGGTGCTCATTCATTTCCAGTTACTTTCGTCATTCCTGGAACATAATGAATGATAGATATATCATATTTACTGAAAGTATTTGATTTAGAGGATTTATTTTTTATAATGTAATTTAGTTAAATGATTAAAGGCGAAACTTAGATGGAAACTGAAGAATTTGTGAACTGGAAAGGAAATATATAAATCGTGGGTTTGTAAGAAAATATATATTTTACATCTAGGTGTGTGGGTTGGTAGCGTTGTGGACTCGTCACCAGCGAACGTTGATTTAAATATGCCTTGGAATGGTTGGTAAAAATAGAAAAAATAATTGACGACTAGCCGGTCCTAAGTCCAGGTAGTTGAGTAAGGTTGATGGTTACCCTATGAAAATTCAAGAGTTATCGGAATTCTTGGGGGACCTTGAGATTCATTTGAATCTACAGTGAGTCACATGAGGCCAGAGAATAACCAAAGTAGTAATGACGCTTACTCTTAACTTTATTTGTCGTGTTTGCTGTTGTTTGAATAAAAATACTTTATATTATGCTAATTTAAAGTTAGTTTCGTAAAGAGAGGATCGTTTCGGCTAACCTTTTAGTTTTGTGTAAATAAAACAATTGAGATGGCTATTTTTCTGTCGGTCCGCACTTTTTCTATCCGCCCTCAGACTTTAAAAACTACTGAGGTTAGAGGGCTGCAAATTAGTATGTTGATCATCACCCCTCCAATCATCAAACATACCGAATAGCAGCCCTCTAGCCTCAGTAGTTTTTATTTTATTTAAGGTTAAAGTTAGCCATGATCGTGCGTCTGTCAACATTGTAGTTGCCAACAACACTGGCCACAACAGGGCCGTGACTGAAAGTTTCATGGGCTGCGGCTGAGATTTCCATACATCGTTATACCCTGTACAGAAAACGCGATTGGCAAAGTTGAAACTTCGGCGCATCTTTTCCTTTTTTTATGTAGTGGAAACTCTCTTTCTCCCTGTCAAGTTATGATATGAAAGAAGCCGTTAACTTCATTGTAAGTATCAAAACAATGTTGTTGTCGTGGCCATTTCCTCCCACCTTGTAAGTGAGTTAGAGATTATCAGACTTTCAGTAACGTCGGTTTTTCTGTGCAAGAAAGAACGGAAAGTGTTCTCGAGGGAAAACAATGTTCTTGTTCATAAAAGCATCATTTAAGTGATTTTAATTCCCAGAAGCTATTCATAGCTTTATTATATAATGAAAGAACATTAGATGCATTCATGTATATATATATATTATATATGTGTGTGTGTATATATATATATATATATATATATATATATATATATATATATATATATATATATATATATATATATATATATATATATATATATATATATATATATATATATATATATATATATATATATATATATATTTCCTGTGAATATGTATATATAACATACATATATTCGTACACATGAATGTATATATACATACACATACATATATATATATATATATATATGTATATATATATATATATATATATATATATATATATATATATATATATATATATACACACACAAATATTCTTTCGCCATCGTTGGAGGCAGTTCCCGAAAGTTTTTCCCTTCGGAATCGTAGCAAGTAGGTTACACCAAGATGAGTTTATCCTCATTTCCTTATCTGCCCTTCCACCACGACTGCATCGCAAACCAGTCGGCTAACTACCAGGTACATTCATCTGATACCCATTTTCAAGTACGTCAGTGAATGAAATGACAAATGTTTGAGCAACTGTCGAGCACCAAACTGAAATCTAAAGCTCTAAGAACCGTTCTTTTAGCGAGCCAGTATTCTGTTTGTTACTGACAGTGCAGTGACCGAACTAGATTGGGTTAGTTCCTCACTAAGAAAACTTACCTCTGTAAGTCTCTTAACATCCTATGGTTTGTTATGTGCGAATGCCGCCTTCGCAGTCTCAGGTATTTTATGAAAGTTGTGATCCCGAGGATCAATCATTCACTTGTGCAACTGAAACTCTCTACCCTCTTATATGTTTCCTAAGGCAGCATTAAACATACATATTTTTCAAGAGGCGGATATGTCATCACTTTATAAGCGCTCTTTACGACAATTTTCCTTGCAGTAACCAAGCTTGACCAGGCCTGTGCACTGATTTGTCAACAACCCTTCCCATTCACCCTTCCCATCCAGCCGTAAGAATGAAAGCCGTCAACTCCTTGCTGGAACTGGGCACTTAAACATTCTCACTCCAGGGCAGCCGAGAACCTCGGCCCTTGAAATCCAAGTGCGGGTAATGAAACTGCGAGCGATGGCTCGGTTTACATTGAGAGAAAGAAAGGCGTTTTGCGAAGGTCACTCCGTACTTTTATTGTTTATTGTCTTCATGCGCTCTTCTGCTCGAATTCCTTCGGTTATTTGCGTTTTGCCTGTGTCGGTGTCTCTTTTTCTTCTCTATTCTGTCTTCGTTTCGTTTCTTTCATTTACTTATTTTCTTCTAATCTAGGCATCGAATAACATACAGAAATTTCGTCTTAAACGCTACATAGTTCGTCATCTCCATCCGGAAAAGAATGAATAGAATTTAATTAATCAAAAAAGCAGATGAAGAGGAACAACTTAAGTACTACAAAATAACTTTCGTGCTTAGTAGGAATTTTGGATATTTACTATAGCTCTCTTTTCGTTGTGGGGATGGGTAGCAATTTTGGATTACTTTGATAGGGTTAATTACCTTGAGAAGCAACGCATACGAATATAGTTGCATTATTGAATAATTAAATAAAATTACAAATATTTAGTAAGAATCTTGGAGATTACCCTATATTATGGAACTGAATTTCAATAGAATTTTGATGACGAAATGCTAACATACAAAAAGAGGATGAGAAGAGAGAGGGAGAGAGAGAGGTAAAGAGAGATAAGGGGTAGGGACTGGGGTGAAGCTGGAATGATATATTCTCTTAATATTAGCCACTAGGAACTGCTTCCCGTAATAGACAATTTAGCTTTGGGAAACTGATATTATATTTCTGGATTTTTGTCAAGTTACCCAGAAACTCCGATGAATTTCGTCCGTTCCTTTTTTTTTTGACTGAATGTTTTGTTGCTATTTTTATTATTCACTTGTATGTTGTTTCATTATTGGCAGCACCCCGTGTGCACGATCAAGTTGAATGGCACTGTATATACAAGGGGTTCGAAGTAATGGTGATAAGACTTCGCTCCAGGTACGAAGCAGATGAAGACATAGAACGATGTATGCAGCAGTGACTGCTTGATGGTATTGGATGAAGCAGCCTTTTTGCTTCATAAAAATTATTATTAATATATTCATTATTATTATTAATACGACAGGATTTAGACAAAGTGAAAGTGGTGGTAACACTATTATAGTGAAACATGTGTTGAACGAGTCCCGCGTAGGACCCCCGTGGGCTCCTTCGCCCCTCCTGCCCCGCCCCACCGGACCAGCCCTCGAGTCAGAGTCCTCATGACCTCCCTCTCTCTCTCTGCATGAAGCTGTGATAAAGGAGGGACTGTGCTCTGACCTCACTTGAATGCTAGGAGGCTTAAAGCATCTGATTGGCTGTCCTCTCTGTTATGTCACTGGCTCAGGGTGGCCATTCACAGCACTGGGACAGCTCGTTGGGGCGGGGCATCTGAGTAAACTCAAGATACATTTTGTCAAGTAGCCGCAAGAATGAGCGGGTTTCTACACTCCCTGAAGAACATCACCGGAGGTAAACATGGTGAGTATTTGTTAATTATTGACTATTGTTTCCCCACATGATTTAGTATGATGTATCATTTTGAGATCAAAGTAAGAGAAAATATGCTTTATATATAGGTATATAGGTCATAACTTCTAAGGACAAGTTTCTTTTCAATTGACAGGCCTTGAAAGATATATTATATATATATATATATATATATATATATATATATATATATATATATATATATATAATATATATATAATGTGTGTGTGCATGTGTGTGTCTGTTTTGTGTATATATACACAAATGTGTGTTAATGGAGTGTACTGTTTACCTAATTTCTCTTTAGCTTATGAGTGTGCGTGCATATGCTTACCAAATATTTATTGATCTTAATCTAAAGAATACTGTACCCTAAACAGAGGTCACATTATTAAATAAAAATATTTTTGTTTATTAAAGGGCCCTGATCATATTCAAATTTATGCAGAACATTATACATGTACACCTTCACAAAGTTTTATTTGATTAAAAGAAGAGAATTTTATCATTTTAATGTTATTTAATATCTAAAGCTGTTCTGAAATCTTAGAAGGATACAGACAGACAGACAGACAGAGAAACATACACGCAGAGCGCAAGTGTAATAGCTTACAGTAAAATCTGATATGTTAATGTAATGGGAAAATTAAGCTTCTCCGACCTTCATTTCAATGTTTACATAAGCAAACAGGGTAAGATCTCTTCTTGAAATCCAGCCTGATTACTGACTGCAAGCTTCGTCCCGTTTTGCATCGAACACTTTTTATTTTATGGCGTAGAGTCCGAGACCGATGCAGAGACCAAATGATTATAAGGAAAACTAGAATGGCTAGAGAATTCTGAATTCTGAGAAGTAAAGTGAATGCTGTTCCCATTTCCTTGATTTCATGTCAGAAAAGGTGAAACATATGGAAGTCATATCAAAGTGGTTGACCCTTGTGTGTGTGTGTGACTTTAAAAAGTATCAAACCTTGATTGTGAATTGATAACTGACTCGATTTTTGTGTGATTGTTATGCAAGTACAAATAGAAAAATAGAAACTGATCCTATTGTCTTCAATTTACATTTAAATTTACGCTTTCGATATGCAGCAACCATTTTCTGTATGCACGAGCTCGGTATCTTTCAGTCTCCCCGGTGTGCAAGAGCCCGGACAATCTTCTTTATAATTAACTTTGGCGCAGTTATAATTGACTTAGGTCTGGGGCTTAGTGCTTAAATTAGAGTTTGTCATGCTGCGTTACCTCTCCACGCTGTTTATACAAGCGCCAAGGGTCATGTCGATGGATCCAGTGCGTGGGTCTTAGTAGAAAGTTGCCTTAAAAGTATTTGGTTTTTCGCAGAGTAAGGCTTCTCTGAAGAAAATGCCCAGACTTTATGATTGCAAAACGAGCCATTGTAACTTTTCCTGCAGATTTATTCCCAAGAAAACTTCATGAGGTTTGAAATTTTTAATCGATGAATGTTTTGCAATTCCCTCAACCTTTTTCGTTTTGTCTTTACTTCAAGAAACTTAAGCAACATGGAAAATAATGAAAATTATGTCTGTATTCGGATGCACTGACGTCGAAAATTCTTTTTTACATTTTGCGTTTCCTTAAAATCAGAACTCCTTTCCTTCTTTTCAAATTTTGCGGTTCTCTGGAAACAGAAGTCTCGCCCTTCTTTTCACATTTTGCGGTTCTTTGGAAACAGAAGTGTTGTCCTTCTTTTCACATTTTGCGGTTCTTTGGAAACAGAAGTGTTGTCCTTCTTTTCACATGTTGCGGTTCTTTGGAAACAGAAGTCCTATCTTTCTTTTCACATTTTGCGGTTCTTTGGAAACAGAAGTCTCGCCCTTATTTTCACATTTTGCGGTTCTTTGGAAACAAAAGTGTTGTCCTTCTTTTCACATTTTGCGGTTCTTTGGAAACAGAAGTCTCGCCCTTCTTTTCAGATTCTGCAGTTCATTACAAACGGAAGTCCTGTCCATATGTCTAATTTTCATAATTGCTCTAACAAGCGCCTGACCATTCTGTATTTCTACTGTATTCTTCTGGTCGGTATACCTTGACGTGATCTTTTCTTCCACAGATTTATGGCTATAAGATCACCTGGATCTCTGCGAAAACCACGTGGAGAGGGTCAGGAGTATTGAAAAAATCATTCTTTTTTAGGACGGTGATAATTATATTAGTAGCTAAACAAAACCTGGCAAAACACAATCCAATATTCTTTTATCGAGCATTCTGCCTGTTCATGCGTTCTGGCTGTCGTTATTATTACCACTGTTGGACTTTTAGGAGAGATTTCATTATATCTTTCATTATAGAGAAACGAAATTTTCGTAGTGTATCCCCCCCAAAAAAAAGATATATCGGTTTATGCCTAGGACTACAAAAAAAAAAAAAAAAACTGAAATGGCAAATTAGTTCGACTTCCAAGATGTCTGAAAATGTAATTGAATAATTTCATATTTTGTAATAGAGATTTCATTTGTATTTGTTGCACATAAGATTTAAAAAAAAAACGTTAATTGAAATACTAATTAGTCGAGCGCCCTCCGAGAACATAATCAATTCATTAGATCAATTAGAGAGTATTATTCGGAGGAAAGGAAATTCTCAGAAATAATTAGCTAATAACTATCGCCTACCCCGCCTTCCAAGAACCCCTGAGACTATTTGGGGTCGAATTACCAGTGTGTCCCGCCCTTTTAGTGTCATTGAAGAGAAAAATAACAGAGGGCGGGGGTTAGTCTCGGCGAAAGGGTAAATAGAAATAAGTTTTAAATGGGAGCTGAATCATCGGGAAATGTACATTTTTGCTTTGTTACAGAACCGAACTTCTAAGTATAAGGAGCAAATTAACATATTTCTAGCAATATGTTATATGTATTAGAATCAACTTGCAGTATGATTAAGAATTTGGATAGAGAGAATAAGAAAGAAAGCAAGCAAAACATTATGGGACTGACTGATAGGTGTTATTTATAAATTTATGAAAAGACGGAGAGAGAGAGAGAGAGAGAGAGAGAGAGAGAGAGAGAGAGAGAGAGAGAGAGAGAGACTAGAAGCAAGGACAAAGCGTTACCTTACAGAAAGACTATTATGCTCTTGCGAAATCAGACTGAATGTAGACTGGCTGCTGTTGAAACTTAAAACCTCTCCTAATCGGGACGGCGTGCTTTGCAATTGATCAGATTGCACGATGAATTTTCGGCTCGAATATTTGTTGTCGACGCAAGTTGATTAAACCTGCCTTGCTGGTATCACGAAGTAATGGCTGAATCGTTTTACTATGTGGTATTTTTTACTTGCATATCCATTTGTCTGTTCACTCTCTATATTTTTGTTTGTATGTTATGGCTGGTTTTTCACCATACGTCTCTGATCTTGGCTGTTTATTTTTGTACTTGTGGTCATTCTGCTTTGCTGGAGCTTGCTATGCTTTGTAAATTGGTATTATTGACTTCTTGTCTTGTCTGATATAAATCTGTGTATGTTCTCAGTAATAATAATGTTCTAGTTTGTTCATATGCTAAGTAAAACCTGGCAAAGCATATATTCCGAAGCGTCCTTGTGCTTCAGCATTCATCCACTCAATATCATGAAAGTCTGCGTGTTTGCCAAAGCCTTCAGTGTCATTTGCTAGCTTGAAATTCAAGCGTCAGAAAACCTTCTGTGTGTTCACATGGAGATATTTGATTCTTAACAGCAAAAACAGTATTTACAAGAAAGAAAGAAAAAAAAATGGTACCAAATACTTGCTGAAAATGAAAAAATAACCCAAAGAAATATTTCATCGTTGAAGGAAATGGAATGACTGGTCGAAAGGGTTTATATCTTATGTTTAAGACCAATGAAGAAGAAACTTGCTCAGCTTTACGATGAAACGCATAAACAGAGGCTGTGCCGCACCTGACAAACATCTTTAAGTCGTCTTTGTCGCTCAGTTATCTCCAACGAGGAAGTTGACAGAGTGTAGAACGTTCAACCGAGTCTGCACGTTTGTTTGTTTGTCTGTCGTCTGTTTTGTTTTTGATGCATGTCTGTATACTCTGTCGGCCTGTCCACAAGATATTCAGGATGTTTCTCGATGACTCATACTGAGTTTTCGTAAAGGTTGGCTTTGGTTCATATGAGATTTATGAGAAAAACTTGTCCAAGGGATATCTGAGAAATTTGCTGATGAATTCTACTGAAGCTTCGAAAGTGTTGGTTTTAGGTCATGTGAGAAATATGAGAAAATATGTCCACAAGGTAGACAGAATTTATAGATGGATTTACTGAATTGTGGACATTGGTGGTGGTTTCGAGTCAGATATAAAAAGTAAGAAGACCCTGAGATGGAGCCGGAACTGTGTGCCGGTCCAGGAATTTCTTTTTACTTCTTTTGTAAGTCCAAGGGTTCAGACTTGAAGAAATTTAAGACATACGCCCCCAGACGTTTTATAATATTATAACAACTAGATGTTTTTAACTATCATCGGCAGTGAGACCAGACGGAAATTACGCTGTAAATTTAATTAACTCGTAAAGTTCAAAGCAGTTTCTGACATCTAACGAGTCTGTTAAATGAAAATTATGACCTCAAAGCCACTGTCGCCTGAGTAGGTCTGCGCTTTCTGAATTCTTCCTGCTCATGACTGTGTTCCTAGAAAAAATAATCAAATAAGTGGGTTTTCCCTCGAGAACTTAATTAATTCATTAGATCCACAAGAATGCGTTTTTCCGAGCGAAGGTAATTCTCCGAAATAAATCTCTGAGTACACGGAGCAAACCCGGTTCTTGGAATCTCAGAGATTATTTTAGGTGGAATGACCTCACCTCTTTTAGTGTCATTAAATAAAATAGGTAGCGGAGGTTACAATAACGAGGAAAACGGAATTAACTTTTAAAATGATAATTAACATGAAGTGTAATTTTTGTTATTTTATTAGTTATGAGGAGTAAATGAATTTATATATATATATATATATATATATATATATATATATATATATATATATATATATATATAAATTCATTTATCTTCATGAAAACATTTATATATATATATATATATATATATATATATATATATATATATATATATAAATGGCTTATTTACAGCTACATTTACAAGAAAATGAGAGTTATAAAGAGGAAAAGATAAAAAGGAGAGAGAGAGAGTAATTATGATATACAGGACACAAGAGAGAAAACGTAGCGAGAAATGAAAAGCAAGATACAGATGGCTAACAAGTCTCATTATACAGAAGCGAAAACACATTGAATGCGGATTGAATGGAGTCTAAATCGAAAATCTGTCGGATCCAGATTGCATACATTTGCAGCAAATCAGAATATAAAATGAAGCCCCCGGGCTCGACGTTTTTGTGGAAGCAAGCTTATTAAATCCATCCTGTAATGGCTGAACCTGTGTTAACATTTATATATATATATATATATATATATATATATATATATATATATATATATATATATATATATATATATATATTTATATATATATTATATATATATATATATATATATATATATATATGTATTATACTGTAGAATGTTTCTTTTTGCAATAGCGCTAAAATTATTATTATTATTATTATTATTATTATTATTATTATTATTATTATTATTATTATTATTATTATTATTATTATTGTTTGCATGTGTGACCATTACGTGTGGTGAGAAGCTCTATGCTATTCCCATAGATTTTTAAAACTCGCTAAAATCACTTTATCATATTATATAGAGCCAACTCTTGAGTTCGGAAATATTTCCATGAATATCCAAAACCAAATATCCAGAAAGTCTAGTGATTTTTCATTATTATTATTATTATTATTATTATTATTATTATTATTATTATTATTATTATAACATTTTACATTTTTATCCATTCATTTGTTAATTTATCTGTTTTTTCTGGTAACTGATTCCTCTTTCTGCATTTCCCATTACCTTCTGTTACTTCATTCGAATGAACACCATATTCTGGAAGCTTGAATTTCAAGTCAGTGACCCCCTGTGGTGGGCTTGTTCCATATGAATAGGGTTCATCTTTCTGAATAATAATAATAATAATAATAATATTATATTATTATTATTATTATTATTATTATTATTATTATTATTATTATTATTATTATTATTCCAAAGGCTTCTGCGCAGTTTACACTTTCACAGTTGTGCATTCAAAGTTGGTTTTAAAGCAATGTTTTTGCGTTTTGGTGGTAGACAGAATCGGCAGCACATCTGTTTGAAAGCGAAAATTGTGATTTATATTGTTTCATTGTAATTAACTTGATTTGCATTGACTGGGTCCTAACAAATACTGACAAATGTTACACTGGCTTGCAATCTCGTCGATAATTTGAGATTGAAAATAAACAATGAAGCCACTGAACTCTGTAATTGCAGATTATTAGAGAGAGAGAGAGAGAGAGAGAGAGAGAGAGAGAGAGAGAGGCTGAACCTTGATTGCAAGACGTGCGAGAGAGAGAGAGGCTGAACCCTTGATTGTAAGATGTGAGAGAGAGAGAGAGGAAGAGAGAGACTAAACCCTTGATTGCAAGACGTGCGAGAGAGAGAGAATGTCAGTATTAAACAACTGTCTGTAGGATAAATCTGTTTGTTTATTTCCAAATCACAATAACGTTTCCTTCTCTATGGCCGAGATGTTGAAAATATTTTTCACTTACTCACTCCGTTTGTAACTCCGACAGCCAGACAATTTAATTTCAAACGGCATTTTCAAAAATATATGAAGAAATTTCATTTGTGCATTGATCAGTTTTCAACCGACCGATTATTCACTTTCCAGCTTTTCGTTACTGAAATTCACAAGAGGCCCCTTGAAGACTTATTTATGGTTAATTTTTTTTCAGCGTTAAATCTGATGCGCTTTTGTTTTTGGTAGGTGTTCTAAGTTAAATTATCGTTGCGTTTCATATTCAAGATATTTTCATGTTACATATTTTCTCTCTCTCTCTCTCTCTCTCTCTCTCTCTCTCTCTCTCTCTACACAATTGACAGATATAGGTAATTCTGTTTGGGAATGTCACAATTTAAAATTTCTTTGACATTCTGTCATAGAGGTCATTATCTCCATGAATAATTTTATTGATACTAAATAATTTCTCATTCGCCATTATCACAGTTTATCATTTAATACATTTGTTAATAACAATAACTTATAAACATATCGTTAATGAAAAATGGAATTGTTTAGAAGGAAAATTATTAAATGCTACTTATACTAGCCATTCCGTGTAGTGAAAATTTTTGATAATAATAATTCAGTGTTTCCGGATAACAAACAACATTCCAGCCGACAGGATTCCTGAAATTGGATTCCTGATATTGGATTCCTGAAATTGTGGTTGTTACGGCAGGTAACTTTGTGTGTCTTACATGATGTAACACGGTTCCAAGGGGCCTGAACAAGGTGGTTACTGCAGGATTTATCTTTTAGGTTTTCAGTATTTCTTTTTCAAGAAAATAGATAAAATGCATCATTGGTGTATCACTTCGGGTGGTCCCTAACATGCAATTGTTTTTTTTCCTGGAAATAGATAAGGGTTTCGTTGTCTTTCGAGTCTTTGTGTGGTTTTGTTTTAATGAAGACAATGACGAGAAATAGTGACCTTGTTTCTTTGTCGATCTGAATACTCGTACTAATTATTTCTCTTGATTAGTCTGCATTTCTCCTGCACTGAATTCACCACTGATCTTCTAATTTCTTACATTTTGAAACCCTGCCCACCCACTCTGCCTATTTTCCTGCCCCCATTCTCTCTCTCTCTCTCTCTCTCTCTCACACACACACACACACACACACACACACACACACACACTTTCCTCTCATAAAGGCGAGATAAGAGACACAGACTGAATTTTATACGAACATAATGAAAGATTTATGTGTATGTGAGAGGGAGAGAAGGGGGGAAGGAGAATAAGCAGAGTGGGTGGGCAGGATTTCAAAATGTAAGAAATTAGAAGATTAATGATGAATTCGGTGCAGGAGAATACAGATTAATCAATTGAAAGAAATAGAAATGCAGATCAATAAAGAAACAGCGTCACTATTTCTCTTCAGTATCTCCATTAAAAAAACACACACACAAAGACGCAAAAGAAAACGAAACCTTTCATCTATTTCTAGGAGGAAAAAAATTGCGTATTAGAGGCCACTTGAAGTGATACACCAATGATGCACTTTATATATTTCCTTGAAAATCTCCATCTGGAAAGTAATTGAACGAAGAAAGGTTTTATTTAAGCAGATTATGACAGAATAAAAACCCAAGGATAATTAGTGAGTGCACAGAAATACTGTATATTATATTATATATACATATGTATATATATACATATATATATACATATACATATATCTATATATATGTATATATATACTGTATATATATACTATTTCTGTGCACTCACTAATTATCTCTGGGTTCTTGTTCGGTCACAATCTGCTTAAATGAAAACCTTTCTTCGTCCAATTACTTTCCAAATATAGAATTTCCCAGTAATAAGTGACTTCGAATGTTTAAAACGAATAAACACGCTTTGTGGAATATTCAGAATCCTCTCCGAATTTATTTCTAGAAAATGGATCGCACTAGCTTTTGAAACCAAACAGATTGA
Organism: Macrobrachium rosenbergii; assembly: GCF_040412425.1. NCBI lineage: Eukaryota > Metazoa > Arthropoda > Malacostraca > Decapoda > Palaemonidae > Macrobrachium > Macrobrachium rosenbergii. The sequence goes on from NC_089789.1 coordinate 30,491,260, forward strand.
CATCTCTTTAATTTCGTCTTTGTGAAACATAGCTCAATACTGACTGAGAGATTCTAGTCAGTAGGCCTAAAGTCTTCTTAAACTATCTGGCCAAGAGGTTAATGACAGCAGGTAGAAGCTAAACTTTAATGTATCTACTAAACCAGCCGTTGGCCACGAATAATTGACCCTAGGGAATTAATTGAGCCTAATTGCGAACAGGTGTAGGGACTAAGCAAGTACCTAACAGGGACCACCCGTATAATCAAGACAAGTTTTTGAAAGGGAATTAACATTCTTGAAAGCTAAAACCTTTAATAAAACCAAGGATTGGATATTAAATGCCTTTGATAATAATAATAAGAATAGGATTTTAAATACAAGACTATGTCAGATAACAAAAATTATATGGAAACTGAAACATTAGACTGTATTTAGGATAATAATACAAAAACAAGATTCTAGAGGAAAAAATAGCGTCTAGATCACCTAGAAACGTTAAAAAGACTTAGGAATACGATAGTGAAAACAACAACTTAAAAAAAAGCCAAGAATCCAGGGAAGATGAAAACGTTAATAAGGCTTCCAGTGGAATGTTAGGAAGAGAATTGGACACAGACTATTGATTTTAGAGAGAAGGGACATTATTCAAACATGACATGCAAATGAATGTCATCTGTTGACAGACTGATCAGAAGAAAAATCTTTGATAATGATAATGTGAAGAAGGTTGCGACTCTAGCGACTTCATGTTTTCACCGCAGAATAAAATTGACATCTCTCTCTCTCTCTCTCTCTCTCTCTCTCTCTCTCTCAGCAGTGTTTGTTATCAGTAAACCTCTCTCATTCTCTGTACGTCATGTTTGTTCTCGGTAAACCACCTCTCTCTCTCTCTCTCTCTCTCTCTCTCTCTCTCTCAGCTATGTTAGTTATCAGTAAATCATTCTCTCTACGCCGTGTTCGTTCCTATCGTATATCTCTCTCTCTCTCTCTCTCTCTCTCTCTCTCTCTCTCTCTCTCTCTCAATCAGTAATTTGCGGTCGTAATTGTTTCTGTGATCTACTGCACCAAGTACTTTCATTGATCGTAATTATAAATTCAGGATTTAAATTAAATCCTATTGCGTGGTCATAAAACACCAGTCATTAATATATGGATGTGTAGTCCTTGTCCCTCATTGAATTGAATACATTGGGTAATGTGATTTTTTTTTTGATGTGAAGATAAAGTTAGATTAATGGACCTCTGTGATTTTTATGATGCCCTCAATCTCCACTGAGATGGCGGAAAATACTCTGAGTTGAATATCTAGAATGTAAGGGATTATTAAACCTCTCTCTCTCTCTCTCTCTCTCTCTCTCTCTCTCTCTCTCTCTCTCTCTCTCTCTCTATATATATTCTTATATATATATATATATATATATATATATATATATATATATATATATATATATATATATATATATATATATATATATATATATATATATATATATATATATATATATTTACAGACACGCAAAGTTTTTAAATTCACAGATATAAAGCTACAACTATCATTTACTGTCTTGTTCACTATACCCTACCCTGTGAGTAACATACAACCAAAGGGAATTATAACTGATAAGGGACACACTACACTTCACTGCATCAGGATCGAAGGCCCAGGTGCGAATCCTGACTGGGGCAATGCACTTATCAATTAAAACTCACTTTGATGCACTTTATACCCAGCGTATAGCGAATTTTATGTTAAATGAATGTTTGTGGCTTGATGTTTATATGTACATATAAATATATACATATACATATATATATGCATATAAACACCATATATATATGTATATATAAAGTACATATATGTATGTTTTATGTGTGTGTATAGAGCGAGCGCTTAATGATCGGATGACATCACGCACTCCTAAGCCTACAAAAAGTGGGCTATAAATAACAGAGCCATATTCCTGTCATAACAACTCGAGAAAAGGCTTGGGGAGGGGGGCGGGGGAAGAAATACAGGAAGTGCACGCCACTTTTATCACGGCAGGTATACAGAAGAGGGAAAACAGAGCAAAGGAAAACAAAAAGGAACAAGAAGAAACAGCAAAAATTAGAAAGGAAACAGATGAAAGAGAAACTGTTTTCCATTTGCGCCATGGAGTCGATGCCTTCATTCTTCTGAGGGAAATGACGCAAGAGAGAGAGAGAGGAAGGTGAACGGAAGGAGACGAAGGAAGGAACGAGATAATACGAGAAACAATGAGGAAAAGGAACGAACAAAGACTTGGAATGGCAAGGGATTTGTGTGAGAGGAAATAGTAAGATGAAAGGATAATTGTAAGATGATCATTAGATTGATGGATAGGTGGATAAGGGGAAAACAAAAGGCTTGACATTCTATGCACGTGCAGGACGATTTAGCCTGGTTTTCGTTTTGTGAATAATATAACTGACAGAGAGAGAGAGAGAGAGACTACAAAACTTGCAACGTTCACAACATAATCTTACTCATATATTGACGAAAATTACGAGCCGTTGATTTCATTTCTCTCTCTCTCTCTCTCTCTCTCTCTCTCTCTCTCCCTCTCATAGGCTACACAAATATTTTGCCCTCTCTCTCTTTTTCTCTCTCCCTCTCTCATATACACAGAAATATTTAACCCTCTTTAACTCTCTCTCTCTCTCTCTCTCTCTCTCTCTCTAAAAGCACCCAAGTCATTATATTTGGCGTCGATTGTTTTTCCCATCATCATTATTATTGCGCCAATTGTCGCTTTTGTCACGATCCTTGCTGCTGTTGTGTTTTGCTTTCAGGATTTTCATTATTGGTCTATTTAGGGTTACTTGACTTAATGGTGGTGCTGACAGTATATAACAATAGAGACAATATTGTCCCGAACAATTTACTCACACACACACACTATATACATACAGTATATATATATGTGTGTATATGTATATATATACATATATGTGTATATATACATACACACACGCACAATATATATATATATATATATATATATATATATATATATATATATATATATATATATATATATATATATATATATATTCTATATATATATATATATATATATATATATATATATGGCTCCAACTGCTCTGCTGGAGATCTTTTTTAACTTGAAATTGTCAGTATTGTTGGTATGGCAGCGTGCGAAGGCAAAGAGAGAGAAAGAGAAGTCCCAGTGTGAAAGGATAGTGAGAGAGAGAGAAAAACGCAGAGAATTGGAAGGTTAATGAGGAGTAAGCATAGAAAAATGTAGTCCGAAAAAACACAGTCCTGAAAAGGTCTCCCACCAGAAAGTTAGGAATGGGACACAAAACGTCTCCCAACATTTGACTGGGAATTCATTCAAAAACGTCCCCTGTACAGTTGATTTGCAGCGCAGGCCCTTATTCAGTGAGAGAGAGAGGAGAGAAGAGCCTCGATCTCAGTCGGTTACAGCAGCAAAGAGGTCTGCCCAAATCCACAGCCGACTGACAGAAACCTTATCCGTGTAGACATCCCGGGATTTTATGTAATCAACGGATAGGTTTGCTTAAAAGCAAATGGCCCTCAAAAACATAACTTGTAACTGCCCTGTTCTCGCTGCTGGGAAGAAAGGGCGTTGGGTCGGGTATGATACATGTAACATACGCTACCGGGGTCTAAGCGATGTCAGGCAGGGCAGCCGATCGAGACTACGGTCTACCCAAAGAAATCAAAAGTCCTCAAAGAAGGCATCGAGATAGAAAAAGCACGTTAAAAGAGAGAAGAAGAGAGAGAGAGAGAATGTGTCACCGCGGAAACATGAACGACAGCATTTATCACCTATTGTTGCCTCGTGCCCAGACTGATACAGTGATTAAGAGAAATTATTACTCATTCTCTTTTTCCGTATATCCCTCTCCTATATACATACATGCATACACACAAACACCAAAGACTGATTTGCTCATACACAAAAAGAGTAATTACTCTCATTATTTTTGGGGTTAATTGTTTTGCCACTAACTTCTCCTTATTATATCTTGTCATAAACATCACTCTAGGTATTTTCCCCTTTCGTCGTAGTGTTTTGCTGTGCTTAACTCTCGTAGATGGTGGTGGTTTTATTTAGCATTAGAAATACCACTGAATCAGGTCTCTCTCTTCCCTCTACCTTTGCTTTAAAGGTCATCAAGAAAATAATCAAAAGAATTACGTTTGGAAAGATTCGTGAGGAATGCTCTGCTTTAGTGTCTGCCGTTAATAGCTGATTACAGCATTACGGTGAAAAATAACTTTATTTTCATACTGCTTTTTCACAATGAAAACTGTTAGGTGATGGAAGGGATTGAAATTGATTTCTAGGTTTAGATCTAATCTAATAAAAATAACATACGGACGATTCGACACACGTCACCGTAATTTCACTCCCGAGTTGGTTCTGACACATGAATATTTCCGTAATTTTCTTATCGTAGACGATTTACGCTTTCTTTTAATATAGTTGATTGGAGTGTTATGGAGGAGTCTAGGAAAATTTACTATCAACACATCACCAATTCACCTTCAACAATTCATTGTCGAACATATTTACTGTCAAACTAATTTTCACCAACGAAAAAATTGTAAGAGAGAAGAGTGAGTGTGTGTGTGTGTGTGTGTGCGCGCGCGCGCTTGCATAAGCACGTTTTCGTATATGTACATTTACTTTCAGTCACAGTTTAAAAGATGCCATCATACTGAAGGAAAAGTAAAATCAAGGTGTATTTCATATCATTCAAATGAGACTCCAGTATACTGGATCGAAACGGTAAAATCAGAGTATACTTTAAGATTATTAAATCCGCTAAAATGTAATATAAAACATTGAAAAAAATATATTTGCGCTTAAAGTAATTTGAAGGAAATATCATGAGCCCTCCCACGCTAAAAGTCAATAACTGTTTCTGAACGAGTCTCAGAATTCGGTGGGGATGAAACTCTACACTTCCTCTTTGAATAAAATGAGGAAGCTATTTCCTAAGAACCTCCGTAGCTAATTTTCCTATGCCCAAACTATTAAGTGTTCGGGGTGAGTTGTTTGACTCTAAGATAACGAAAATCGGAAAGACTGTAAAACTACTTGAGTAATTAAGATACAAAAATAAAATGTCGGCGATAAAATTGTTACAAGTAAATTATTGAAGGTGAATTTTCCTGATACGGTTATGGAGGATACTAAACCTCATTCCTGTAATTAAATGTGAAGATTATGTCCCATCAGAATATAGCAGAGGCTTCGATTCACATCATAGAAACTCTGTCCTTCAAATCTCATTATTATATTAGTTTTACTACTCAGATTAATTAAATAAATGACTCACTGAACGGTGACCCAAAAATCACTTTGTGATATTATATTCTTCAACCGAAACACATCCATTGTTCCAAACTTGAGTTTTATTTATTTGTTTGTTAATTTATTGTTTATTTATTTTTTTTAATAATTGATCTCTTGTTTCTGTATTTCCCAGTGCATTCCGTTGCTTCTTTCTAATTAACGCCACTTTCTTTGGAAGCTTCAATATTAAGTCAGTAGCCCCTGTGGGCTTGTTACATATGAAGAAGATTTATCTTCTGAATAATAATAATAATAATAATGCCGCTATAAATTGCTGCACAGAGCCCTATGACCGTAATACCGTGTACTCCAAGTCGTGTGCGGGGAACAGCAGAGAATGAACAGCTACCGGAAAATAGGGTACGTGTGTTTGATGCAGGTGCCATTAGCGAAAGTTCCACCAGTAGCTAGTTCAAGTAAGAGAGAGAGAGAGATTCTAATGTATAGCTTTCCCCAGCTGAATGAGAAGATTACGCAGTTAGTTCCATCCTAATTTTAAGTATGATGCGCTTGCATATATCTGATGGCCCTCTCTCTCTCTCTCTCTCTCTATATATATATATATATATATATATATATATATATATATATATATATATATATATATATATATATATATATATATATATATATATATATATATGTGTATGTGTGTGTGTGTGTGTGTGTAATGTGTGTTTGTGTGTGTGTGTATATATGGGTATATGATATGCATCCCGTCGCATCATTAATAAATGTTGACATTCATTAATAAATGTTGAGATTAAAGCAGGCGGTTGCAAAAAGCCTCCAATTTCCGTTTAATTTAATGTTAGTATTGCCTAAGCTTCTTATATATCCTTTGACATGACGCATTTTTCCCCTTGTAAAACTACCGTCAGGTATAAAGACTTAAAAAGCCAACCGTCCTGCAGAGCAAAATAAAGTATCTCATCCCAGCCCCTGACAAGAAATTGCTTTTTCATCCAAAAATAATTTAGTGGGATTAATGGTTGTCCTTAGAAAGATAAATGAGACTTTCGTCTCTCTCTCTCTCTCTCTCTCTCTCTCTCTCTCTCTCTCTCTCTCTCTCTCTCTCTTCCCGTTGGCTTTCTTGTTGGGAAAGGTTACCTCAGGAAAATACGGGGTTTTTTGTCAATTTAAACCGTTGCTATTTTTATTTCTTTTGTGTACGTCATTGTTATATGTTTTCTAATTTATTAGTCTTCAAACCACTGAATTTTGTTCAGACTGTTGAATTTTGATTTACACATCCCAAAATTAATTGACCCAATTCGTTGTAATGTCTTCTAGCTAATATAGATTCTAAGTATTTTTCTTCATGACAGCTTTCCTGCTGTAAAATATTCAGAAATGAATATAGGAATTTAACGGTTGAATGTCGGTTTTTTTGGTATGGTGTTAGTTGCAAGCTTGATTTTTCTTATCTTTTATTTTTCTCGTTTGTCATTTTTTCCTTCCTTTTGTCTGCTCCTTAATATTACTTCTCTTTCCATTTCTGGTTGATTTTTTCGCAATCAATTTTTTTATTTTATCGTTTTACTGTTTTTTTTCTGTGCTACTTATTCCAGTTTTTTTTTACTTTGATCCATAAAAATCATAAGAAAACTTGAGGAATTTAATTACTTCTTACTTATCCGTATAAGTGATTGCTTATGTCGGCCTTTTTGTAATGCCACTGAGCGGCTGATTGAGCTAATTAAGTTTACTACCGTCTGTAGGATTATCCAAAATTGGTAAATTTATTAAATATTACTTAAAGGTATCTTCATTCTAAAAATAAAATACTCCTACAGAAATGAAAATAGCAAAACGAACCGCAAAGTAAAACAGATACAGATATCATCAATATCCTCATTCATGAATCATCATAGTAATAAAAGGCTGGACTTTTTTGGCTGTAGGAATCTGGAGGTCGTTATATATATATATATATATTATATATATATTTATATAGTGTATGTATATACTATATGTGTTTATTATTTCTTC